>NC_140585.1:135633203-135638203 GCF_964204655.1 Triturus cristatus
CAAAATTCTGCAAACCTATTACATATTCAGTGCGTCGGCATAGAAGCACTTTTTAATGCCACTAAAATGCACAAGTAGTTAGACTGAAGATGCAACCTGAATGAGTTTACAGTATGTACTCCACTTTATTAATGATTAGTAATGAGAAAGTGAGGACTACAAGAGTATTGGAAAAGACTTTTTCCACTTTGAATGTAAAGCAGATTGTGTGACCATTGGCCAAAAATGATCACGAAGGGACTTGAACCCTCAATCTTCTGATCCGAAGTCAGACGCCTTATCCATTAGGCCACGCGGTCATCCGTTCACCTGAGATGATTTTTATCATGTAGGTGGTATGCATGGATGGAGAACATATTATTGAAAGGTATTCAGGTTTACATCCCATAGTGTTCTTTCAGCTCTTTTCGCTGGAAGCACTTTTTTGGAATCTATATATTGAGTATTTTATGAGTACGATATGCTTTTGTTTTCCTTTTTGCATACAAAACTCTTTCCTCATGCGTTTAAAGCTCATTTGTATTCTCCACATAGCTCTGGAAGTTTCCAGACGTGGAGTGAAACTGTTTTGAAAGTAGGACAAATTGCTCCTTCCTGCATATGCTAATTTTTCACACTCACATAGGTTGTATAAGTTTTGTGAATCCTGGCTTGACCTATTCAAGTAGCTGAAAGCCTGTCACCACCTCTAGAAACAAGATTCACACCAATCCAATTCAAATCATTTTTTCCAAAGGAATATGTTCTGGCTGGTCGAAAATGCATCTCACAAAAATAGGCATTTAAAAATATACTTTGCAGTTTCAGAACACTAACATGACTGTGAAGTGTGCACAAGTAAAATGGGACCGTTACAAAGTACCTAATCCCTCATAAACTTGTGAGAGGAAGCATGTAATAAATCTACCTAATTTTCTGGAAAATAAAGAGGGAGGATTTTTGTTATCACCTCAGATGGGACTTGAACCCACAATCTCTGGCTTAGGAGGCCAGTGCCTTATCCATTAGGCCACTGAGGCACACAAGCATAGCTCTTTTCTAGAGGCATTATTTAAATGTATTCTATGGTCAGACACCGGTGTGTGCACACAGGGCATTTCTCACTTCTCTCTATAAGTAAACTTCCCATTTTCATCCTCTTCCATCCTTGACTTTAACGCTCTCTTCTATGCTTTAATGGAGACTTTGCAATTTTAGCAAGTGGAGAGAAATTGGAGAACCACTTTCGACTCCACACTTCTTCTTCACTTACTTCTTTTCTCAATATACTGGGCTTAGAAAATGGTATCAAGCCATCCTTATCATCAGTAGGACACGGAAAGAGGCACCAAGTCTCCTAACCAAGTTCAACCACACTCTGCAACTTAACCATTGCACTACAAATTAGGCAACGGGGGCATCAGCAAAGGCAGCCAATGTGCCGATCCTTTATACATTTTGTGTAGTACTTTTCTTACTCGAAGGCAAAATCAGCACTTTAACTGCCCAAATCATACAGATTTTACACATGTAGCACTCTATGCACACATAGGCACACACCTTGCAGTTCTTCTACACACACTTAAGCTAAAAACCCATTCTGTCACGTCAAAATTCTGCAAACCTATTACATATTCAGTGCGTCGGCATAGAAGCACTTTTTAATGCCACTAAAATGCACAAGTAGTTAGACTGAAGATGCAACCTGAATGAGTTTACAGTATGTACTCCACTTTATTAATGATTAGTACTGAGAAAGTGAGGACTACAAGAGTATTGAAAAATACTTTTTCCACTCTGAATGTAAAGCAGATTGTGTGACCATTGGCCAAAAACGACCACGAAAGGACTCGAACCCTCAATCTTCTGATCCAAAGTCAGACGCCTTATCCATTAGGCCACGCGGTCATCCGTCCACCTGAGATGATTTTTATCATGTAGGTGGTATGCATGGATGGAGAACATATTATTGAAAGGTATTCAGGTTTACATCCCATAGTGTTCTTTCAGCTCTTTTCGCTGGAAGCACTTTTTTGGAATCTATATATTGAGTATTTTATGAGTACGATATGCTTTTGTTTTCCTTTTTGCATACAAACCTCTTTCCTCATGAGTTTAAAGCTCATTTGTATTCTCTACATAGCTCTGGAAGTTTCCAGACGTGGAGTGAAACTGTTTTGAAAGTAGGACAAATTGCTCCTTCCTGCATATGCTAATTTTTCACACTCACATAGGTTGTATACGTTTTATGAATCCTGGCTTGACCTATTCAAGTAGCTGAAAGCCTGTCACCACCTCTAGAAACAAGATTCACACCAATCCAATTCAAATCATTTTTTCCAAAGGAATATGTTCTGGCCAGTCGAAAATGCATCTCACAAAAATAGGCATTTAAAAATATACTTTGAAGTTTCAGAACACTAACATGTCTGTGAAGTGTACACAAGTAAAATGGGACCGTTTCAAAGTAACTAATCCCTCATAAACTTCTGAGAGGAAGCATGTAATAAATCTACCTAATTTTCTGGAAAAGATAGAGGGAGGATTTTTGTTATCACCTCAGATGGGACTCGAACCCACAATCCCTGGCTTAGGAGGCCAGTGCCTTATCCATTAGGCCACTGAGGCACACATGCACAGCTCTTTTCTAGAGACATTATTTAAATGTATTCTATGGTCAGACACCGGTGTGTGCACACAGGGCATTTCTCACTTCTCTCTATAAGTAAACTTCCCATTTTCATCCTCTTCCATCCCCGACTTTAACGCTCTCTTCTATGCTATAATGGAGACTTTGCAATTTTAGCAAGTGGAGAGAAATTGGAGAACCACTTTCGACTCCACACTTCTTCTTGACTTACTTCTTTTCTCAATATACTGGGCTTAGAAAATGGTATCAAGCCATCCTTATCATCAGCAGGACACGGAAAGAGGCACCAAGTCTCCTAACCAAGTTCAACCACAATCTGCAACTTAACCATTGCACTACAAATTAGGCAACGGGGGCATCAGCAAAGGCAGCCAATGTGCCGATCCTTTATACATTTTTTGTAGTACTTTTCTTACTCGGAGGCAAAATCAGCACTTTAACTGCCCAAATCATACAGACTTTACACATGTAGCACTCTATGCACACATAGGCACACACCTTGCAGTTCTTCTACACACACTTAAGCTAAAAACCCATTCTGTCACGTCAAAATTCTGCAAACCTATTACATATTCAGTGCGTCGGCATAGAAGCACTTTTTAATGCCACTAAAATGCACAAGTAGTTAGACTGAAGATGTAACCTGAATGAGTTTACAGTATGTACTCCACTTTATTAATGATTAGTAATGAGAAAGTGAGGACTACAAGAGTATTGGAAAAGACTTTTTCCACTCTGAATGTAAAGCAGATTGTGTGACCATTGGCCAAAAATGACCACGAAGGGACTCGAACCCTCAACCTTCTGATCTGAAGTCAGACGCCTTATCCATTAGGCCACGCGGTCATCCGTTCACCTGAGATGATTTTTATCATGTAGGTGGTATGCATGGATGGAGAACATATTATTGAAAGGTATTCAGGTTTACATCCCATAGTGTTCTTTCAGCTCTTTTCGCTGGAAGCACTTTTTTGGAATCTATATATTGAGTATTTTATGAGTACGATATGCTTTTGTTTTCCTTTTTGCATACAAACCTCTTTCCTCATGAGTTTAACGCTCATTTGTATTCTCTACATAGCTCTGGAAGTTTCCAGATGTGGAGTGAAACTGTTTTGAAAGTAGGACAAATTGCTCCTTCCTGCATATGCTAATTTTTCACACTCACATAGGTTGTATACGTTTTATGAATCCTGGCTTGACCTATTCAAGTAGCTGAAAGCCTGTCACCACCTCTAGAAACAAGATTCACACCAATCCAATTCAAATCATTTTTTCCAAAGGAATATGTTCTGGCCGGTCGAAAATGCATCTCCCAAAAATAGGCATTTAAAAATATACTTTGCAGTTTCAGAACACTAACATGACTGTGAAGTGTACACAAGTAAAATGGGACCGTTTCAAAGTAACTAATCCCTCATAAACTTCTGAGAGGAAGCATGTAATAAATCTACCTAATTTTCTGGAAAAGATAGAGGGAGGATTTTTGTTATCACCTCAGATGGGACTCGAACCCACAATCCCTGGCTTAGGAGGCCAGTGCCTTATCCATTAGGCCACTGAGGCACACATGCACAGCTCTTTTCTAGAGACATTATTTAAATGTATTCTATGGTCAGACACCGGTGTTTGTACACAGGGCATTTCTCACTTCTCTCTATAAGTAAACTTCCCATTTTCATCCTCTTCCATCCCCGACTTTAACGCTCTCTTCTATGCTATAATGGAGACTTTGCAATTTTAGCAAGTGGAGAGAAATTGGAGAACCACTTTCGACTCCACACTTCTTCTTCACTTACTTCTTTTCTCAATATACTGGGCTTAGAAAATGGTATCAAGCCATCCTTATCATCAGCAGGACACGGAAAGAGGCACCAAGTCTCCTAACCAAGTTCAACCACACTCTGCAACTTAACCATTGCACTACAAATTAGGCAACGGGGGCATCAGCAAAGGCAGCCAATGTGCCGATCCTTTATACATTTTTTGTAGTACTTTTCTTACTCGGAGGCAAAATCAGCACTTTAACTGGCCAAATCATACAGACTTTACACATGTAGCACTCTATGCACACATAGGCACACACCTTGCAGTTCTTCTACACACACTTTTTTTTTTTTTTTTTTTTTTTTTTGAAAACCTTTATTGACAGTTCAATCATGAACAGGTATGGGCCTACAACCCCCCGGGGCCGGCCGCTAAGCAATCAGAGCAAAAACAGGCAAATGTAAACACAGGCAGCACTTCGGGGAGGAGAATCGTAATGCTAATAGTGTGAACAGCGTAGGTAGGGCACCAGGAGAAAAAGGTTTTCATTTTATGATAAAACAAGGCAGAAGGATCAGGTGCCAGACAATTTTCAAACAGCAAT
>NC_140585.1:135655703-135658203 GCF_964204655.1 Triturus cristatus
AAATGGTATCAAGCCATCCTTATCATCAGTAGGACACGGAAAGAGGCACCAAGTCTCCTAACCAAGTTCAACCACACTCTGCAACTTAACCATTGCACTACAAATTAGGCAACGGGGGCATCAGCAAAGGCAGCCAATGTGCCGATCCTTTATACATTTTGTGTAGTACTTTTCTTACTCGGAGGCAAAATCAGCACTTTAACTGCCCAAATCATACAGATTTTACACATGTAGCACTCTATGCACACATAGGCACACACCTTGCAGTTCTTCTACACACACTTAAGCTAAAAACCCATTCTGTCACGTCAAAATTCTGCAAACCTATTACATATTCAGTGCGTCGGCATAGAAGCTCTTTTTAATGCCACTAAAATGCACAAGTAGTTTGACTGAAGATGCAACCTGAATGAGTTTACAGTATGTACTCCACTTTATTAATGATTAGTACTGAGAAAGTGAGGACTACAAGAGTATTGGAAAAGACTTTTTCCACTCTGAATGTAAAGCAGATTGTGTGACCATTGGCCAAAAACGACCACAAAAGGACTCGAACCCTCAATCTTCTGATCCGAAGTCAGACGCCTTATCCATTAGGCCACGCGGTCATCCGTCCACCTGAGAGGATTTTTATCATGTAGGTGGTATGCATGGATGGAGAACATATTATTGAAAGGTATTCAGGTTTACATCCCATAGTGTTCTTTCAGCTCTTTTCGCTGGAAGCACTTTTTTGGAATCTATATATTGAGTATTTTATGAGTACGATATGCTTTTGTTTTCCTTTTTGCATACAAACCTCTTTCCTCATGAGTTTAAAGCTCATTTGTATTCTCTACATAGCTCTGGAAGTTTCCAGACGTGGAGTGAAACTGTTTTGAAAGTAGGACAAATTACTCCTTCCTGCATATGCTAATTTTTCACACTCACATAGGTTGTATAAGTTTTATGAATCCTGGCTTGACCTATTCAAGTAGCTGAAAGCCTGTCACCACCTCTAGAAACAAGATTCACACCAATCCAATTCAAATCATTTTTTCCAAAGGAATATGTTCTGGCCGGTCGAAAATGCATCTCACAAAAATAGGCATTTAAAAATATACTTTGCAGTTTCAGAACACTAACATGACTGTGAAGTCTACACAAGTAAAATGGGACCGTTTCAAAGTAACTAATCCCTCATAAACTTCTGAGAGAAAGCATGTAATAAATCTACCTAATTTTCAGGAAAAGATAGAGGGAGGATTTTTGTTATCACCTCAGATGGGACTCAAACCCACAATCCCTGGCTTAGGAGGCCAGGGCCTTATCCATTAGGCCACTGAGGTACACATGCATAGCTCTTTTCTAGAGACATTATTTAAATGTATTCTATGGTCAGACACCGGTGTGTGCACACAGGGCATTTCTCACTTCTCTTTATAAGTAAACTTCCCATTTTCATCCTCTTCCATCCCCGACTTTAACGCTCTCTTCTATGCTATAATGGAGACTTTGCAATTTTAGCAAGTGGAGAGAAATTGGAGAACCACTTTCGACTCCACACTTCTTCTTGACTTACTTCTTTTCTCAATATACTGGGCTTAGAAAATGGTATCAAGCCATCCTTATCATCAGCAGGACACGGAAAGAGGCACCAAGTCTCCTAACCAAGTTCAACCACACTCTGCAACTTAACCATTGCACTACAAATTAGGCAACGGGGGCATCAGCAAAGGCAGCCAATGTGCCGATCCTTTATACATTTTTTGTAGTACTTTTCTTACTCGGAGGCAAAATCAGCACTTTAACTGCCCAAATCATACAGACTTTACACATGTAGCACTCTATGCACACATAGGCACACACCTTGCAGTTCTTCTACACACACTTAAGCTAAAAACCCATTCTGTCACGTCAAAATTCTGCAAACCTATTACATATTCATTGCGTCGGGTAGAAGCACTTTTTAATGCCACTAAAATGCACAAGTAGTTAGACTGAAGATGCAACCTGAATGAGTGTACAGTATGTACTCCACTTTATTAATGATTAGTAATTAGAAAGTGAGGACTACAAGAGTATTGGAAAAGACTTTTTCCACTCTGAATGTAAAGCAGATTGTGTGACCATTGGCCAAAAATGACCACGAAGGGACTCGAACCCTCAATCTTCTGATCCGAAGTCAGACGCCTTATCCATTAGGCCACGCGGTCATCCCTTCACCTGAGATGATTTTTATCATGTAGGTGGTATGCATGGATGGAGAACATATTATTGAAAGGTATTCAGGTTTACATCCCATAGTGTTCTTTCAGCTCTTTTCGATGGAAGCACTTTTTTGGAATCTATATATTGAGTATTTTATGAGTACGATATGCTTTTGTTTTCCTTTTTGCATACAAACCTCTTTCCTCATGCGTTTAAAGCTCATTTGTATTCTCTACATAGCTCTGGAAGTTTCCAGACGTGGAGTGAAACTGTTTTGAAAGTAGGACAAATTGCTCCTTCCTGCATATGC
>NC_140585.1:135663203-135673203 GCF_964204655.1 Triturus cristatus
AAGTGTACACAAGTAAAATGGGACCGTTTCAAAGTAACTAATCCCTCATAAACTTCTGAGAGGAAGCATGTAATAAATCTACCTAATTTTCTGGAAAAGATAGAGGGAGGATTTTTGTTATCACCTCAGATGGGACTTGAACCCACAATCTCTGGCTTAGGAGGCCAGTGCCTTATCCATTAGGCCACTGAGGCACACATGCATAGCTCTTTTCTAGAGGCATTATTTAAATGTATTCTATGGTCAGACACGGGTGTGTGCACACAGGGCATTTCTCACTTCTCTCTATAAGTAAACTTCCCATTTTCATCCTCTTCCATCCTTGACTTTAACGCTCTCTTCTATGCTTTAATGGCGACTTTGCAATTTTAGCAAGTGGAGAGAAATTGGAGAACCACTTTCGACTCCACACTTCTTCACTTACTTCTTTTCTCAATATACTGGGCTTAGAAAATGGTATCAAGCCATCCTTATCATCAGTAGGACACGGAAAGAGGCACCAAGTCTCCTAACCAAGTTCAACCACACTCTGCAACTTAACCATTGCACTACAAATTAGGCAACGGGGGCATCAGCAAAGGCAGCCAATGTGCCGATCCTTTATACATTTTGTGTAGTACTTTTCTTACTCGGAGGCAAAATCAGCACTTTAACTGCCCAAATCATACAGATTTTACACATGTAGCACTCTATGCACACATAGGCACACACCTTGCAGTTCTTCTACACACACTTAAGCTAAAAACCCATTCTGTCACGTCAAAATTCTGCAAACCTATTACATATTCAGTGCGTCGGCATAGAAGCACTTTTTAATGCCACTAAAATGCACAAGTAGTTAGACTGAAGATGCAACCTGAATGAGTTTACAGTATGTACTCCCCTTTATTAATGATTAGTACTGAGAAAGTGAGGACTACAAGAGTATTGGAAAAGACGTTTTCCACTCTGAATGTAAAGCAGATTGTGTGACCATTGGCCAAAAACGACCACGAAAGGACTCGAACCCTCAATCTTCTGATCCGAAGTCAGACGCCTTATCCATTAGGCCACGCGGTCATCCGTCCACCTGAGAGGATTTTTATCATGTAGGTGGTATGCATGGATGGAGAACATATTATTGAAAGGTATTCAGGTTTACATCCCATAGTGTTCTTTCAGCTCTTTTCGCTGGAAGCACTTTTTTGGAATCTATATATTGAGTATTTTATGAGTACGATATGCTTTTGTTTTCCTTTTTGCATACAAACCTCTTTCCTCATGAGTTTAAAGCTCATTTGTATTCTCTACATAGCTCTGGAAGTTTCCAGACGTGGAGTGAAACTGTTTTGAAAGTAGGACAAATTGCTCCTTCCTGCATATGCTAATTTTTCACACTCACATAGGTTGTATAAGTTTTATGAATCCTGGCTTGACCTATTCAAGTAGCTGAAAGCCTGTCACCACCTCTAGAAACAAGATTCACACCAATCCAATTCAAATCATTTTTTCCAAAGGAATATGTTCTGGCCGGTCGAAAATGCATCTCACAAAAATAGGCATTTAAAATATACTTTGAAGTTTCAGAACACTAACATGTCTGTGAAGTGTACACAAGTAAATTGGGACCGTTTCAAAGTAACTAATCCCTCATAAACTTCTGAGAGGAAGCATGTAATAAATCTACCTAATTTTCTGGAAAAGATAGAGGGAGGATTTTTGTTATCACCTCAGATGGGACTCAAACCCACAATCCCTGGCTTAGGAGGCCAGGGCCTTATCCATTAGGCCACTGAGGCACACATGCATAGCTCTTTTCTAGAGACATTATTTAAATGTATTCTATGGTCAGACACCGGTGTGTGCACACAGGGCATTTCTCACTTCTCTCTATAAGTAAACTTCCCATTTTCATCCTCTTCCATCCCCGACTTTAACGCTCTCTTCTATGCTATAATGGAGACTTTGCAATTTTAGCAAGTGGAGAGAAATTGGAGAACCACTTTCGACTCCACACTTCTTCTTGACTTACTTCTTTTCTCAATATACTGGGCTTAGAAAATGGTATCAAGCCATCCTTATCATCAGCAGGACACGGAAAGAGGCACCAAGTCTCTTAACCAAGTTCAACCACACTCTGCAACTTAACCATTGCACTACAAATTAGGCAACGGGGGCATCAGCAAAGGCAGCCAATGTGCCGATCCTTTATACATTTTTTGTAGTACTTTTCTTACTCGGAGGCAAAATCAGCACTTTAACTGCCCAAATCATACAGACTTTACACATGTAGCACTCTATGCACACATAGGCACACACCTTGCAGTTCTTCTACACACACTTAAGCTAAAAACCCATTCTGTCACGTCAAAATTCTGCAAACCTATTACATATTCATTGCGTCAGCATAGAAGCACTTTTTAATGCCACTAAAATGCACAAGTAGTTAGACTGAAGATGCAACCTGAATGAGTGTACAGTATGTACTCCACTTTATTAATGATTAGTAATTAGAAAGTGAGGACTACAAGAGTATTGGAAAAGACTTTTTCCACTCTGAATGTAAAGCAGATTGTGTGACCATTGGCCAAAAATGACCACAAAGGGACTCGAACCCTCAATCTTCTGATCCAAAGTCAGACGCCTTATCCATTAGGCCACGCGGTCATCCGTTCACCTGAGATGATTTTTATCATGTAGGTGGTATGCATGGATGGAGAACATATTATTGAAAGGTATTCAGGTTTACATCCCATAGTGTTCTTTCAGCTCTTTTCGCTGGAAGCACTTTTTTGGAATCTATATATTGAGTATTTTATGAGTACGATATGCTTTTGTTTTCCTTTTTGCATACAAACCTCTTTCCTCATGCGTTTAAAGCTCATTTGTATTCTCTACATAGCTCTGGAAGTTTCCAGACGTGGAGTGAAACTGTTTTGAAAGTAGGACAAATTGCTCCTTCCTGCATATGCTAATTTTTCACACTCACATAGGTTGTATAAGATTTATGAATCCTGGCTTGACCTATTCAAGTAGCTGAAAGCCTGTCACCACCTCTAGAAACAAGATTCACACCAATCCAATTCAAATCATTTTTTCCAAAGGAATATGTTCTGGCCGGTCGAAAATGCATCTCACAAAAATAGGCATTTAAAAATATACTTTGCAGTTTCAGAACACTAACATGACTGTGAAGTGTACACAAGTAAAATGGGACCGTTTCAAAGTAACTAATCCCTCATAAACTTCTGAGAGGAAGCATGTAATAAATCTACCTAATTTTCTGGAAAAGATAGAGGGAGGATTTTCGTTATCACCTCAGATGGGACTTGAACCCACAATCTCTGGCTTAGGAGGCCAGTGCCTTATCCATTAGGCCACTGAGGCACACATGCATAGCTCTTTTCTAGAGGCATTATTTAAATGTATTCTATGGTCAGACACCGGTGTGTGCACACAGGGCATTTCTCACTTCTCTCTATAAGTAAACTTCCCATTTTCATCCTCTTCCATCCCCGACTTTAACGCTCTCTTCTATGCTTTAATGGAGACTTTGCAATTTTAGCAAGTGGAGAGAAATTGGAGAACCACTTTCGACTCCACACTTCTTCTTCACTTACTTCTTTTCTCAATATACTGGGCTTAGAAAATGGTATCAAGCCATCCTTATCATCAGTAGGACACGGAAAGAGGCACCAAGTCTCCTAACCAAGTTCAACCACACTCTGCAACTTAACCATTGCACCACAAATTAGGCAACGGGGGCATCAGCAAAGGCAGCCAATGTGCCGATCCTTTATACATTTTGTGTAGTACTTTTCTTACTCGGAGGCAAAATCAGCACTTTAACTGCCCAAATCATACAGATTTTACACATGTAGCACTCTATGCACACATAGGCACACACCTTGCAGTTCTTCTACACACACTTAAGCTAAAAACCCATTCTGTCACGTCAAAATTCTGCAAACCTATTACATATTCAGTGCGTCGGCATAGAAGCACTTTTTAATGCCACTAAAATGCACAAGTAGTTAGACTGAAGATGCAACCTGAATGAGTTTACAGTATGTACTCCACTTTATTAATGATTAGTACTGAGAAAGTGAGGACTACAAGAGTATTGGAAAATACTTTTTCCACTCTGAATGAAAAGCAGATTGTGTGACCATTGGCCAAAAACGACCACGAAGGGACTCTAACCCTCAATCTTCTGATCCGAAGTCAGACGCCTTATCCATTAGGCCACGCGGTCATCCGTCCACCTGAGATGATTTTTATCATGTAGGTGGTATGCATGGATGGAGAACATATTATTGAAAGGTATTCAGGTTTACATCCCATAGTGTTCTTTCAGCTCTTTTCGCTGGAAGCACTTTTTTGGAATCTATATATTGAGTATTTTATGAGTACGATATGCTTTTGTTTTCCTTTTTGCATACAAACCTCTTTCCTCATGAGTTTAAAGCTCATTTGTATTCTCTACATAGCTCTGGAAGTTTCCAGACGTGGAGTGAAACTGTTTTGAAAGTAGGACAAATTGCTCCTTCCTGCATATGCAAATTTTTCACACTCACATAGGTTGTATACGTTTTATGAATCCTGGCTTGACCTATTCAAGAAGCTGAAAGCCTGTCACCACCTCTAGAAACAAGATTCACACCAATCCAATTCAAATCATTTTTTCCAAAGGAATATGTTCTGGCCAGTCGAAAATGCATCTCACAAAAATAGGCATTTAAAAATATACTTTGAAGTTTCAGAACACTAACGTCTGTGAAGTGTACACAAGTAAAATGGGACCGTTTCAAAGTAACTAATCCTCATAAACTTCTGAGAGGAAGCATGTAATAAATCGACCTAATTTTCTGGAAAAGATAGAGGGAGGATTTTTGTCATCACCTCAGATGGGACTCGAACCCACAATCCCTGGCTTAGGAAGCCAGTGCCTTATCCATTAGGCCACTGAGGCACACATGCACAGCTCTTTTCTAGAGACATTATTTAAATGTATTCTATGGTCAGACACCGGTGTGTGCACACAGGGCATTTCTCACTTCTCTCTATAAGTAAACTTCCCATTTTCATCCTCTTCCATCCCCGACTTTAACGCTCTCTTCTATGCTATAATGGAGACTTTGCAATTTTAGCAAGTGGAGAGAAATTGGAGAACCACTTTCGACTCCACACTTCTTCTTGACTTACTTCTTTTCTCAATATACTGGGCTTAGAAAATGGTATCAAGCCATCCTTATCATCAGCAGGACACGGAAAGAGGCACCAAGTCTCCTAACCAAGTTCAACCACACTCTGCAACTTAACCCCTTCGATGCTGCGCAGATTCCGCCGCTGTGCTGGCGGAATCTTGCGCGGGCGGGGTCATGACGGAATGGTTCCGTCATGAGCACAGCTCAACCGTGGTTCATGACGGAACCATTCCGTCATGAGCACCGAAGGGGTTAACCATTGCACTACAAATTAGGCAACGGGGGCATCAGCAAAGGCAGCCAATGTGCCGATCCTTTATACATTTTGTGTAGTACTTTTCTTACTCGGAGGCAAAATCAGCACTTTAACTGCCCAAATCATACAGATTTTACACATGTAGCACTCTATGCACACATAGGCACACACCTTGCAGTTCTTCTACACACACTTAAGCTAAAAACCCTTTCTGTCACGTCAAAATTCTGCAAACCTATTACATATTCAGTGCGTCGGCATAGAAGCACTTTTTAATGCCACTAAAATGCACAAGTAGTTAGACTGAAGATGCAACCTGAATGAGTTTACAGTATGTACTCCACTTTATTAATGATTAGTACTGAGAAAGTGAGGACTACAAGAGTATTGGAAAAGACTTTTTCCACTCTGAATGTAAAGCAGATTGTGTGACCATTGGCCAAAAACGACCACGAAAGGACTCGAACCCTCAATCTTCTGATCTGAAGTCAGACGCCTTATCCATTAGGCCACGCGGTCATCCGTCCACCTGAGAGGATTTTTATCATGTAGGTGGTATGCATGGATGGAGAACATATTATTGAAAGGTATTCAGGTTTACATCCCATAGTGTTCTTTCAGCTCTTTTCGCTGGAAGCACTTTTTTGGAATCTATATATTGAGTATTTTATGAGTACGATATGCTTTTGTTTTCCTTTTTGCATACAAACCTCTTTCCTCATGAGTTTAAAGCTCATTTGTATTCTCTACATAGCTCTGGAAGTTTCCAGACGTGGAGTGAAACTGTTTTGAAAGTAGGACAAATTGCTCCTTCCTGCATATGCTAATTTTTCACACTCACATAGGTTGTATAAGTTTTATGAATCCTGGCTTGACCTATTCAAGTAGCTGAAAGCCTGTCACCACCTCTAGAAACAAGATTCACACCAATCCAATTCAAATCATTTTTTCCAAAGGAATATGTTCTGGCCGGTCGAAAATGCATCTCACAAAAATAGGCATTTAAAAATATACTTTGAAGTTTCAGAACACTAACATGTCTGTGAAGTGTACACAAGTAAATTGGGACCGTTTCAAAGTAACTAATCCCTCATAAACTTCTGAGAGGAAGCATGTAATAAATCTACCTAATTTTCTGGAAAAGATAGAGGGAGGATTTTTGTTATCACCTCAGATGGGACTCAAACCCACAATCCCTGGCTTAGGAGGCCAGTGCCTTATCCATTAGGCCACTGAGGCACAACTGCACAGCTCTTTTCTAGAGACATTATTTAAATGTATTCTATGGTCAGACACCGGTGTGTGCACACAGGGCATTTCTCACTTCTCTCTATAAGTAAACTTCCCATTTTCATCCTCTTCCATCCACGACTTTAACGCTCTCTTCTATGCTATAATGGAGACTTTGCAATTTTAGCAAGTGGAGAGAAATTGGAGAACCACTTTCGACTCCACACTTCTTCTTCACTTACTTCTTTTCTCAATATACTGGGCTTAGAAAATGGTATCAAGCCATCCTTATCATCAGTAGGACACGGAAAGAGGCACTAAGTCTCCTAACCAAGTTCAACCACACTCTGCAACTTAACCATTGCACTACAAATTAGGCAACGGGGGCATCAGCAAAGGCAGCCAATGTGCCGATCCTTTATACATTTTGTGTAGTACTTTTCTTACTCGGAGGCAAAATCAGCACTTTAACTGCCCAAATCATACAGATTTTACCAATGTAGCACTCTATGCACACCTTGCAGTTCTTCTACACACACTTAAGCTAAAAACCCATTCTGTCACGTCAAAATTCTGCTAACCTATTACATATTCAGTGCGTCGGCATAGAAACACTTTTTAATGCCACTAAAATGCACAAGTAGTTAGACTGAAGATGCAACCTGAATGAGTTTACTGTATGTACTCCACTTTATTAATGATTAGTAATGAGAAAGTGAGGACTACGAGAGTATTGGAAAAGACTTTTTCCACTCTGAATGTAAAGCAGATTGTGTGACCATTGGCCAAAAACAACCACGAAGGGACTCGAACCCTCAATCTTCTGATCCGAAGTCAGACGTCTTATCCATTAGGCCACGCGGTCATCCGTTCACCCGAGATGATTTTTATCATGTAGGTGGTATGCATGGATGGAGAACATATTATTGAAAGGTATTCAGGTTTACATCCCATAGTGTTCTTTCAGCTCTTTTCGCTGGAAGCACTTTTTTGGAATCTATATATTGAGTATTTTATGAGTACGATATGCTTTTGTTTTCCTTTTTGCATACAAACCTCTTTCCTCATGAGTTTAAAGCTCATTTGTATTCTCTACATAGCTCTGGAAGTTTCCAGACGTGGAGTGAAACTGTTTTGAAAGTAGGACAAATTGCTCCTTCCTGCATATGCTAATTTTTCACACTCACATAGGTTGTATACGTTTTATGAATCCTGGCTTGACCTATTCAAGTAGCTGAAAGCCTGTCACCACCTCTAGAAACAAGATTCACACCAATCCAATTCAAATCATTTTTTCCAAAGGAATTTGTTCTGGCCAGTCGAAAATGCATCTCACAAAAATAGGCATTTAAAAATATACTTTGAAGTTTCAGAACACTAACATGTCTGTGAAGTGTACACAAGTAAAATGGGACCGTTTCAAAGTAACTAATCCTCATAAACTTCTGAGAGGAAGCATGTAATAAATCTACCTAATTTTCTGGAAAAGATAGAGGGAGGATTTTTGTCATCACCTCAGATGGGACTCGAACCCACAATCCCTGGCTTAGGAAGCCAGTGCCTTATCCATTAGGCCACTGAGGCACACATGCACAGCTCTTTTCTAGAGACATTATTTAAATGTATTCTATGGTCAGACACCGGTGTGTGCACACAGGGCATTTCTCACTTCTCTCTATAAGTAAACTTCCCATTTTCATCCTCTTCCATCCCCGACTTTAACGCTCTCTTCTATGCTATAATGGAGACTTTGCAATTTTAGCAAGTGGAGAGAAATTGGAGAACCACTTTCGACTCCACACTTCTTCTTGACTTACTTCTTTTCTCAATATACTGGGCTTAGAAAATGGTATCAAGCCATCCTTATCATCAGCAGGACACGGAAAGAGGCACCAAGTCTCCTAACCAAGTTCAACCACACTCTGCAACTTAACCATTGCACTACAAATTAGGCAACGGGGGCATCAGCAAAGGCAGCCAATGTGCCGATCCTTTATACATTTTTTGTAGTACTTTTCTTACTCGGAGGCAAAATCAGCACTTTAACTGCCCAAATCATACAGACTTTACACATGTAGCACTCTATGCACACATAGGCACACACCTTGCAGTTCTTCTACACACACTTAAGCTAAAAACCCATTCTGTCACGTCAAAATTCTGCAAACCTATTACATATTCAGTGCGTCGGCATAGAAGCACTTTTTAATGCCACTAAAATGCACAAGTAGTTAGACTGAAGATGCAACCTGAATGAGTTTACAGTATGTACTCCACTTTATTAATGATTAGTAATGAGAAAGTGAGGACTACAAGAGTATTGGAAAAGACTTTTTCCACTCTGAATGTAAAGCATATTGTGTGAACATTGGCCAAAAACGGCCACGAAGGGACTCGAACCCTCAATCTTCTGATCCGAAGTCAGACGTCTTATCCATTAGGCCACGCGGTCATCCGTTCACCCGAGATGATTTTTATCATGTAGGTGGTATGCATGGATGGAGAACATATTATTGAAAGGTATTCAGGTTTACATCCCATAGTGTTCTTTCAGCTCTTTTCGCTGGAAGCACTTTTTTGGAATCTATATATTGAGTATTTTATGAGTACGATATGCTTTTGTTTTCCTTTTTGCATACAAACCTCTTTCCTCATGCGTTTAAAGCTCATTTGTATTCTCTACATAGCTCTGGAAGTTTCCAGACGTGGAGTGAAACTGTTTTGAAAGTAGGACAAATTGCTCCTTCCTGCATATGCTAATTTTTCACACTCACATAGGTTGTATACGTTTTATGAATCCTGGCTTGACCTATTCAAGTAGCTGAAAGCCTGTCACCACCTCTAGAAACAAGATTCACACCAATCCAATTCAAATCATTTTTTCCAAAGGAATATGTTCTGGCCGGTCGAAAATGCATCTCACAAAAATAGGCATTTAAAAATATACTTTGCAGTTTCAGAACACTAACATGACTGTGAAGTGTACACAAGTAAAATGGGACCGTTTCAAAGTACCTAATCCCTCATAAACTTCTGAGAGGAAGCATGTAATAAATCTACCTAATATTCTGGAAAAGAAAGAGGGAGGATTTTTGTTATCAGCTCAGATGGGACTCGAACCCACAATCCCTGGATTAGGAGGCCAGTGCCTTATCCACTAGGCCACTGAGGCACACATGCATAGCTCTTTTCTAGAGGCATTATTTAAATGTATTCTATGGTCAGACACAGGTGTGTGCACACAGGGCATTTCTCACTTCTCTCTATAAGTAAACTTCCCATTTTCATCCTCTTCCATCCCCGACTTTAACGCTCCCTTCTATGCTAT
>NC_140585.1:135678203-135683203 GCF_964204655.1 Triturus cristatus
GCCAATGTGCCGATCCTTTATACATTTTGTGTAGTACTTTTCTTACTCGGAGGCAAAATCAGCACTTTAACTGCCCAAATCATACAGATTTTACCAATGTAGCACTCTATGCACACATAGGCACACACCTTGCAGTTCTTCTACACACACTTAAGCTAAAAACCCATTCTGTCACGTCAAAATTCTGCTAACCTATTACATATTCAGTGCGTCGGCATAGAAGCACTTTTTAATGCCACTAAAATGCACAAGTAGTTAGACTGAAGATGCAACCTGAATGAGTTTACAGTATGTACTCCACTTTATTAATGATTAGTAATGAGAAAGTGAGGACTACAAGCGTATTGGAAAAGACTTTTTCCACTCTGAATGTAAAGCAGATTGTGTGACCATTGGCCAAAAACGACCACGAAGGGACTCGAACCCTCAATCTTCTGATCCGAAGTCAGACGCCTTATCCATTAGGCCACGCGGTCATCCGTTCACCTGAGATGATTTTTATCATGTAGGTGGTATGCATGGATGGAGAACATATTATTGAAAGGTATTCAGGTTTACATTCCATAGTGTTCTTTCAGCTCTTTTCGCTGGAAGCACTTTTTTGGAATCTATATATTGAGAATTTTATGAGTACGATATGCTTTTGTTTTCCTTTTTGCATGCAAACCTCTTTCCTCATGAGTTTAAAGCTCATTTGTATGCTCTACATAGCTCTGGACGTTTCCAGACGTGGAGTGAATCTGTTTTGAAAGCAGTACAAATTGCTCCTTCCTGAATATGCTAATTTTTCACACTCACATAGGTTGTATAAGTTTTATGAATCCTGGCTTGACCTATTCAAGTAGCTGAAAGCCTGTCACCACCTCTAGAAACAAGATTCACACCAATCCAATTCAAATCATTTTTTCCAAAGGAATATGTTCTGGCCCGTTGAAAATGCATCTCGCAAAAATAGGCATTTAAAAAAATACTTTGAAGTTTCAGAACACTAACATGACTGTGAAGTGTACACAAGTAAAATGGGACCGTTTCAAAGTACCTAATCCCTCATAAACTTCTGAGAGGAAGCATGTAATAAATCTACCTAATTTTCTGGAAAAGAAAGAGGGAGGATTTTTGTTATCACCTCAGATGGGACTCGAACCCACAATCCCTGGTTTAGGAGGCCAGTGCCTTATCCTTTAGGCCACTGAGGCACACATGCATAGCTCTTTTCTAGAGACATTATTCAAATGTATTCTATGGTCAGACACCGGTGTGTGCACACAGGGCATTTCTCACTTCTCTCTATAAGTAAACTTCCCATTTTCATCCTCTTCCATCCCCGACTTTAACGCTCTCTTCTATGCTATAATGGAGACTTTGCAATTTTAGCAAGTGGAGAGAAATTGGAGAACCCCTTTCGACTCCACACTTCTTCTTCACTTACTTCTTTTCTCAATATACTGGGCTTAGAAAATGGTATCAAGCCATCCTTATCATCAGCAGAACACGGAAAGAGGCACCAAGTCTCCTAACCAAGTTCAACCACACTCTGCAACTTAACCATTGCACTACAAATTAGGCAACGGGGGCATCAGCAAAGGCAGCCAATGTGCCGATCCTTTATACATTTTTTGTAGTACTTTTCTTACTCGGAGGCAAATTCAGCACTTTAACTGCCCAAATCATACAGACTTTACACATGTAGCACTCTATGCACACATAGGCACACACCTTGCAGTTCTTCTACACACACTTAAGCTAAAAACCCATTCTGTCACGTCAAAATTCTGCAAACCTATTACATATTCAGTGCGTCGGCATAGAAGCACTTTTTAATGCCACTAAAATGCACAAGTAGTTAGACTGAAGATGCAACCTGAATGAGTTTACAGTATGTACTCCACTTTATTAATGATTAGTAATGAGAAAGTGAGGACTACAAGAGTATTGGAAAATACTTTTTCCACTCTGAATGTAAAGCAGATTGTGTGACCATTGGCCAAAAACGACCATGAAGGGACTCGAACCCTCAATCATCTGATCCGAAGTCAGACGCCTTATCCATTAGGCCACGCGGTCATCCGTTCACCTGAGATGATTTTTATCATGTAGGTGGTATGCATGGATGGAGAACATATTATTGAAAGGTATTCAGGTTTACATCCCATAGTGTTCTTTCAGCTCTTTTCGCTGGAAGCACTTTTTTGGAATCTATATATTGAGTATTTTATGAGTACGATATGCTTTTGTTTTCCTTTTTGCATACAAACCTCTTTCCTCATGAGTTTAAAGCTCATTTGTATTCTCTACATAGCTCTGGAAGTTTCCAGACGTGGAGTGAAACTGTTTTGAAAGTAGGACAAATTGCTCCTTCCTGCATATGCTAATTTTTCACACTCACATAGGTTGTATACATTTTATGAATCCTGGCTTGACCTATTCAAGTAGCTGAAAGCCTGTCACCACCTCTAGAAACAAGATTCACACCAATCCAATTCAAATCATTTTTTCCAAAGGAATATGTTCTGGCCGGTCGAAAATGCATCTCACAAAAATAGGCATTTAAAAATATACTTTGCAGTTTCAGAACACTAACATGACTGTGAAGTGTACACAAGTAAAATGGGACCGTTTCAAAGTACCTAATCCCTCATAAACTTCTGAGAGGAAGCATGTAATAAATCTACCTAATTTTCTGGAAAAGAAAGAGGGAGGATTTTTGTTATCACCTCAGATGGGACTTGAACCCACAATCCCTGGCTTAGGAGGCCAGTGCCTTATACATTAGGCCACTGAGGCGCACATGCATAGCTCTTTTCTAGAGGCATTATTTAAATGTATTCTATGGTCAGACACCGGTGTGTGCACACAGGGCATTTCTCACTTCTCTCTATAAGTAAACTTCCCATTTTCATCCTCTTCCATCCCCGACTTTAACGCTCTCTTCTATGCTATAATGGAGACTTTGCAATTTTAGCAAGTGGAGAGAAATTGGAGAACCACTTTCGACTCCACACTTCTTCTTCACTTACTTCTTTTCTCAATATACTGGGCTTAGAAAATGGTATCAAGCCATCCTTATCATCAGCAGGACACGGAAAGAGGCACCAAGTCTCCTAACCAAGTTCAACCACACTCTGCAACTTAACCATTGCACTACAAATTAGGCAACAGGGGCATCAGCAAAGGCAGCCAATGTGCCGATCCTTTATACATTTTGTGTAGTACTTTTCTTACTCGGAGGCAAAATCAGCACTTTAACTGCCCAAATCATACATATTTTACCAATGTAGCACTCTATGCACACATAGGCACACACCTTGCAGTTCTTCTACACACACTTAAGCTAAAAACCCATTCTGTCACGTCAAAATTCTGCAAACCTATTACATATTCAGTGCGTCGGCATAGAAGCACTTTTTAATGCCACTAAAATGCACAAGTAGTTAGACTGAAGATGCAACCTGAATGAGTTTACAGTATGTACTCCACTTTATTAATGATTAGTAATGAGAACGTGAGGACTACAAGAGTATTGGAAAAGACTTTTTCCACTCTGAATGTAAAGCAGATTGTGTGACCATTGGCCAAAAATGACCACGAAGGGACTCGAACCCTCAATCTTCTGATCCGAAGTCAGACGCCTTATCCATTAGGCCACGCAGTCATCCGTTCACCTGAGATGATTTTTATCATGTAGGTGGTATGCATGGATGGAGAACATATTATTGAAAGGTATTCAGGTTTACATCCCATAGTGTTCTTTCAGATCTTTTCGCTGGAAGCACTTTTTTGGAATCTATATATTGAGTATTTTATGAGTACGATATGCTTTTGTTTTCCTTTTTGCATACAAACCTCTTTCCTCATGCGTTTAAAGCTCATTTGTATTCTCTACATAGCTCTGGAAGTTTCCAGACGTGGAGTGAAACTGTTTTGAAAGTAGGACAAATTGCTCCTTCCTGCATATGCTAATTTTTCACACTCACATAGGTTGTATACTTTTTATGAATCCTGGCTTGACCTATTCAAGTAGCTGAAAGCCTGTCACCACCTCTAGAAACAAGATTCACACCAATCCAATTCAAATCATTTTTTCCAAAGGAATATGTTCTGGCCGGTCGAAAATGCATCTCACAAAAATAGGCATTTAAAAATATACTTTGCAGTTTCAGAACACTAACATGACTGTGAAGTGTACACAAGTAAAATGGGACCGTTTCAAAGTAACTAATCCCTCATAAACTTCTGAGAGGAAGCATGTAATAAATCTACCTAATTTTCTGGAAAAGATAGAGGGAGGATTTTTGTTATCACCTCAGATGGGACTTGAACCCACAATCTCTGGCTTAGGAGGCCAGTGCCTTATCCATTAGGCCACTGAGGCACACATGCATAGCTCTTTTCTAGAGGCATTATTTAAATGTATTCTATGGTCAGACACCGGTGTGTGCACACAGGGCATTTCTCACTTCTCTCTATAAGTAAACTTCCCATTTTCATCCTCTTCCATCCCCGACTTTAACGCTCTCTTCTATGCTTTAATGGAGACTTTGCAATTTTAGCAAGTGGAGAGAAATTGGAGAACCACTTTCGACTCCACACTTCTTCTTCACTTACTTCTTTTCTCAATATACTGGGCTTAGAAAATGGTATCAAGCCATCCTTATCATCAGTAGGACACGGAAAGAGGCACCAAGTCTCCTAACCAAGTTCAACCACACTCTGCAACTTAACCATTGCACTACAAATTAGGCAACAGGGGCATCAGCAAAGGCAGCCAATGTGCCGATCCTTTATACATTTTGTGTAGTACTTTTCTTACTCGGAGGCAAAATCAGCACTTTAACTGCCCAAATCATACAGATTTTACACATGTAGCACTCTATGCACACATAGGCACACACCTTGCAGTTCTTCTACACACACTTAAGCTAAAAACCCATTCTGTCACGTCAAAATTCTGCAAACCTATTACATATTCAGTGCGTCTGCATAGAAGCACTTTTTAATGC
>NC_140585.1:135703203-135710703 GCF_964204655.1 Triturus cristatus
GTCAGACACCGGTGTGTGCACACAGGGCATTTCTCACTTCTCTCTATAAGTAAACTTCCCATTTTCATCCTCTTCCATCCCCGACTTTAACGCTCTCTTCTATGCTTTAATGGAGACATTGCAATTTTAGCAAGTGGAGAGAAATTGGAGAACCACTTTCGACTCCACACTTCTTCTTCACTTACTTCTTTTCTCAATATACTGGGCTTAGAAAATGGTATCAAGCCATCCTTATCATCAGTAGGACACGGAAAGAGGCACCAAGTCTCCTAACCAAGTTCAACCACACTCTGCAACTTAACCATTGCACTACAAATTAGGCAACGGGGGCATCAGCAAAGGCAGCCAATGTGCCGATCCTTTATACATTTTGTGGAGTACTTTTCTTACTCGGAGGCAAAATCAGCACTTTAACTGCCCAAATCATACAGATTTTACACATGTAGCACTCTATGCACACATAGGCACACACCTTGCAGTTCTTCTACACACACTTAAGCTAAAAACCCATTCTGTCACGTCAAAATTCTGCAAACCTATTACATATTCAGTGCGTCGGCATAGAAGCACTTTTTAATGCCACTAAAATGCACAAGTAGTTAGACTGAAGATGCAACCTGAATGAGTTTACAGTATGTACTCCACTTTATTAATGATTAGTACTGAGAAAGTGAGGACTACAAGAGTATTGGAAAAGATTTTTTCCACTCTGAATGAAAAGCAGATTGTGTGACCATTGGCCAAAAACGACCACGAAGGGACTCTAACCCTCAATCTTCTGATCCGAAGTCAGACGCCTTATCCATTAGGCCACGCGGTCATCCGTCCACCTGAGATGATTTTTATCATGTAGGTGGTATGCATGGATGGAGAACATATTATTGAAAGGTATTCAGGTTTACATCCCATAGTGTTCTTTCAGCTCTTTTCGCTGGAAGCACTTTTTGGGAATCTATATATTGAGTATTTTATGAGTACGATATGCTTTTGTTTTCCTTTTTGCATACAAACCTCTTTCCTCATGAGTTTAAAGCTCATTTGTATTCTCTACATAGCTCTGGAAGTTTCCAGACGTGGAGTGAAACTGTTTTGAAAGTAGGACAAATTGCTCCTTCCTGCATATGCTAATTTTTCACACTCACATAGGTTGTATAAGTTTTATGAATCCTGGCTTGACCTATTCAAGTAGCTGAAAGCCTGTCACCACCTCTAGAAACAAGATTCACACCAATCCAATTCAAATCATTTTTTCCAAAGGAATTTGTTCTGGCCAGTCGAAAATGCATCTCACAAAAATAGGCATTTAAAAATATACTTTGAAGTTTCAGAACACTAACATGTCTGTGAAGTGTACACAAGTAAAATGGGACCGTTTCAAAGTAACTAATCCCTCATAAACTTCTGAGAGGAAGCATGTAATAAATCTACCTAATTTTCTGGAAAAGATAGAGGGAGGAGTTTTGTTATCACCTCAGATGGGACTCGAACCCACAATCTCTGGCTTAGGAGGCCAGTGCCTTATCCATTAGGCCACTGAGGCACACATGCACAGCTCTTTTCTAGAGACATTATTTAAATGTATTCTATGGTCAGACACCGGTGTGTGCACACAGGGCATTTCTCACTTCTCTCTATAAGTAAACTTCCCATTTTCATCCTCTTCCATCCCCGACTTTAACGCTCTCTTCTATGCTATAATGGAGACTTTGCAATTTTAGCAAGTGGAGAGAAATTGGAGAACCACTTTCGACTCCACACTTCTTCTTGATTTACTTCTTTTCTCAATATACTGGGCTTAGAAAATGGTATCAAGCCATCCTTATCATCAGCAGGACACGGAAAGAGGCACCAAGTCTCCTAACCAAGTTCAACCACACTCTGCAACTTAACCATTGCACTACAAATTAGGCAACGGGGGCATCAGCAAAGGCAGCCAATGTGCCGATCCTTTATACATTTTTTGTAGTACTTTTCTTACTCGGAGGCAAAATCAGCACTTTAACTGCCCAAATCATACAGACATTACACATGTAGCACTCTATGCACACATAGGCACACACCTTGCAGTTCTTCTACACACACTTAAGCTAAAAACCCATTCTGTCACGTCAAAATTCTGCAAGCCTATTACATATTCAGTGCGTCGGCATAGAAGCACTTTTTAATGCCACTAAAATGCACAAGTAGTTAGACTGAAGATGCAACCTGAATGAGTTTACAGTATGTACTCCACTTTATTAATGATTAGTAATGAGAAAGTGAGGACTACAAGAGTATTGGAAAAGACTTTTTCCACTCTGAATGTAAAGCAGATTGTGTGACCATTGGCCAAAAATGACCACGAAGGGACTCGAACCCTCAATCTTCTGATCCGAAGTCAGACGCCTTATCCATTAGGCCACGCGGTCATCCGTTCACCTGAGATGATTTTTATCATGTAGGTGGTATGCATGGATGGAGAACATATTATTGAAAGGTATTCAGGATTACATCCCATAGTGTTCTTTCAGCTCTTTTCGCTGGAAGCACTTTTTTGGAATCTATATATTGAGTATTTTATGAGTACGATATGCTTTTGTTTTCCTTTTTGCATACAAACCCCTTTCCTCATGCGTTTAAAGCTCATTTGTATTCTCTACATAGCTCTGGAAGTTTCCAGACGTGGAGTGAAACTGTTTTGAAAGTAGGACAAATTGCTCCTTCCTGCATATGCTAATTTTTCACACTCACATAGGTTGTATACGTTTTATGAATCCTGGCTTGACCTATTCAAGTAGCTGAAAGCCTGTCACCACCTCTAGAAACAAGATTCACACCAATCCAATTCAAATCATTTTTTCCAAAGGAATATGTTCTGGCCGGTCGAAAATGCATCTCACAAAAATAGGCATTTAAAAATATACTTTGCAGTTTCAGAACACTAACATGACTGTGAAGTGTACACAAGTAAAATGGGACCGTTTCAAAGTAACTAATCCCTCATAAACTTCTGAGAGGAAGCATGTAATAAATCTACCTAATTTTCTGGAAAAGATAGAGGGAGGATTTTCGTTATCACCTCAGATGGGACTTGAACCCACAATCTCTGGCTTAGGAGGCCAGTGCCTTATCCATTAGGCCACTGAGGCACACATGCATAGCTCATTTCTAGAGGCATTATTTAAATGTATTCTATGGTCAGACACCGGTGTGTGCACACAGGGCATTTCTCACTTCTCTCTATAAGTAAACTTCCCATTTTCATCCTCTTCCATCCTTGACTTTAACGCTCTCTTCTATGCTTTAATGGAGACTTTGCAATTTTAGCAAGTGGAGAGAAATTGGAGAACCACTTTCGACTCCACACTTCTTCTTCACTTACTTCTTTTCGCAATATACTGGGCTTAGAAAATGGTATCAAGCCATCCTTATCATCAGTAGGACACGGAAAGAGGCACCAAGTCTCCTAACCAAGTTCAACCACACTCTGCAACTTAACCATTGCACTACAAATTAGGCAACGGGGGCATCAGCAAAGGCAGCCAATGTGCCGATCCTTTATACATTTTGTGTAGTACTTTTCTTACTCGGAGGCAAAATCAGCACTTTAACTGCCCAAATCATACAGATTTTACACATGTAGCACTCTATGCACACATAGGCACACACCTTGCAGTTCTTCTACACACACTTAAGCTAAAAACCCATTCTGTCACGTCAAAATTCTGCAAACCTATTACATATTCAGTGCGTCGGCATAGAAGCACTTTTTAATGCCACTAAAATGCACATGTAGTTAGACTGAAGATGCAACCTGAATGAGTTTACAGTATGTACTCCACTTTATTAATGATTAGTACTGAGAAAGTGAGGACTACAAGAGTATTGGAAAAGATTTTTTCCACTCTGAATGAAAAGCAGATTGTGTGACCATTGGCCAAAAACGACCACGAAGGGACTCTAACCCTCAATCTTCTGATCCGAAGTCAGACGCCTTATCCATTAGGCCACGCGGTCATCCGTCCACCTGAGATGATTTTTATCATGTAGGTGGTATGCATGGATGGAGAACATATTATTGAAAGGTATTCAGGATTACATCCCATAGTGTTCTTTCAGCTCTTTTCGCTGGAAGCACTTTTTGGGAATCTATATATTGAGTATTTTATGAGTACGATATGCTTTTGTTTTCCTTTTTGCATACAAACCTCTTTCCTCATGCGTTTAAAGCTCATTTGTATTCTCTACATAGCTCTGGAAGTTTCCAGACGTGGAGTGAAACTGTTTTGAAAGTAGGACAAATTGCTCCTTCCTGCATATGATAATTTTTCACACTCACATAGGTTGTATACGTTTTATGAATCCTGGCTTGACCTATTCAAGTAGCTGAAAGCCTGTCACCACCTCTAGAAACAAGATTCACACCAATCCAATTCAAATCATTTTTTCCAAAGGAATATGTTCTGGCCGGTCGAAAATGCATCTCACAAAAATAGGCATTTAAAAATATACTTTGCAGTTTCAGAACACTAACATGTCTGTGAAGTGTACACAAGTAAAATGGGACCGTTTCAAAGTAACTAATCCCTCATAAACTTCTGAGAGGAAGCATGTAATAAATCTACCTAATTTTCTGGAAAAGATAGAGGGAGGATTTTCGTTATCACCTCAGATGGGACTTGAACCCACAATCTCTGGCTTAGGAGGCCAGTGCCTTATCCATTAGGCCACTGAGGCACACATGCATAGCTCTTTTCTAGAGGCATTATTTAAATGTATTCTATGGTCAGACACCGGTGTGTGCACACAGGGCATTTCTCACTTCTCTCTATAAGTAAACTTCCCATTTTCATCCTCTTCCATCCTTGACTTTAACGCTCTCTTCTATGCTTTAATGGAGACTTTGCAATTTTAGCAAGTGGAGAGAAATTGGAGAACCACTTTCGACTCCACACTTCTTCTTCACTTACTTCTTTTCGCAATATACTGGGCTTAGAAAATGGTATCAAGCCATCCTTATCATCAGTAGGACACGGAAAGAGGCACCAAGTCTCCTAACCAAGTTCAACCACACTCTGCAACTTAACCATTGCACTACAAATTAGGCAACGGGGGCATCAGCAAAGGCAGCCAATGTGCCGATCCTTTATACATTTTGTGTAGTACTTTTCTTACTCGGAGGCAAAAATAGCACTTTAACTGCCCAAATCATACAGATTTTACACATGTAGCACTCTATACACACATAGGCACACACCTTGCAGTTCTTCTACACACACTTAAGCTAAAAACCCATTCTGTCACGTCAAAATTCTGCAAACCTATTACATATTCAGTGCGTCGGCATAGAAGCACTTTTTAATGCCACTAAAATGCACAAGTAGTTAGACTGAAGATGCAACCTGAATGAGTTTACAGTATGTACTCCACTTTATTAATGATTAGTACTGAGAAAGTGAGGACTACAAGAGTATTGGAAAAGACTTTTTCCACTCTGAATGTAAAGCAGATTGTGTGACCATTGGCCAAAAACGACCACGAAAGGACTCGAACCCTCAATCTTCTGATCCTAAGTCAGACGCCTTATCCATTAGGCCACGCGGTCATCCGTCCACCTGAGAGGATTTTTATCATGTAGGTGGTATGCATGGATGGAGAACATATTATTGAAAGGTATTCAGGTTTACATCCCATAGTGTTCTTTCAGCTCTTTTCGCTGGAAGCACTTTTTTGGAATCTATATATTGAGTATTTTATGAGTACGATATGCTTTTGTTTTCCTTTTTGCATACAAACCTCTTTCCTCATGAGTTTAAAGCTCATTTGTATTCTCTACATAGCTCTGGAAGTTTCCAGACGTGGAGTGAAACTGTTTTGAAAGTAGGACAAATTGCTCCTTCCTGCATATGCTAATTTTTCACACTCACATAGGTTGTATAAGTTTTATGAATCCTGGCTTGACCTATTCAAGTAGCTGAAAGCCTGTCACCACCTCTAGAAACAAGATTCACACCAATCCAATTCAAATCATTTTTTCCAAAGGAATATGTTCTGGCCAGTCGAAAATGCATCTCACAAAAATAGGCATTTAAAAATATACTTTGCAGTTTCAGAACACTAACATGACTGTGAAGTGTACACAAGTAAAATGGGACCGTTTCAAAGTAACTAATCCCTCATAAACTTCTGAGAGGAAGCATGTAATAAATCTACCTAATTTTCTGGAAAAGATAGAGGGAGGATTTTCGTTATCACCTCAGATGGGACTTGAACCCACAATCTCTGGCTTAGGAGGCCAGTGCCTTATCCATTAGGCCACTGAGGCACACATGCATAGCTCTTTTCTAGAGGCATTATTTAAATGTATTCTATGGTCAGACACCGGTGTGTGCACACAGGGCATTTCTCACTTCTCTCTATAAGTAAACTTCCCATTTTCATCCTCTTCCATCCTTGACTTTAACGCTCTCTTCTATGCTTTAATGGAGACTTTGCAATTTTAGCAAGTGGAGAGAAATTGGAGAACCACTTTCGACTCCACACTTCTTCTTCACTTACTTCTTTTCGCAATATACTGGGCTTAGAAAATGGTATCAAGCCATCCTTATCATCAGTAGGACACGGAAAGAGGCACCAAGTCTCCTAACCAAGTTCAACCACACTTTGCAACTTAACCATTGCACTACAAATTAGGCAACGGGGGCATCAGCAAAGGCAGCCAATGTGCCGATCCTTTATACATTTTGTGTAGTACTTTTCTTACTCGGAGGCAAAAATAGCACTTTAACTGCCCAAATCATACAGATTTTACACATGTAGCACTCTATGCACACATAGGCACACACCTTGCAGTTCTTCTACACACACTTAAGCTAAAAACCCATTCTGTCACGTCAAAATTCTGCAAACCTATTACATATTCAGTGCGTCGGCATAGAAGCACTTTTTAATGCCACTAAAATGCACAAGTAGTTAGACTGAAGATGCAACCTGAATGAGTTTACAGTATGTACTCCACTTTATTAATGATTAGTACTGAGAAAGTGAGGACTACAAGAGTATTGGAAAAGACTTTTTCCACTCTGAATGTAAAGCAGATTGTGTGACCATTGGCCAAAAACGACCACGAAAGGACTCGAACCCTCAATCTTCTGATCCTAAGTCAGACGCCTTATCCATTAGGCCACGCGGTCATCCGTCCACCTGAGAGGATTTTTATCATGTAGGTGGTATGCATGGATGGAGAACATATTATTGAAAGGTATTCAGGTTTACATCCCATAGTGTTCTTTCAGCTCTTTTCGCTGGAAGCACTTTTTTGGAATCTATATATTGAGTATTTTATGAGTACGATATGCTTTTGTTTTCCTTTTTGCATACAAACCTCTTTCCTCATGAGTTTAAAGCTCATTTGTATTCTCTACATAGCTCTGGAAGTTTCCAGACGTGGAGTGAAACTGTTTTGAAAGTAGGACAAATTGCTCCTTCCTGCATATGCTAATTTTTCACACTCACATAGGT
>NC_140585.1:135718203-135720703 GCF_964204655.1 Triturus cristatus
GCAGATTGTGTGACCATTGGCCAAAAATGACCACGAAGGGAATCGAACCCGCAATCTTCTGATCCGAAGTCAGACGTCTTATCCATTAGGCCACGCGGTCATCCGTTCACATGAGATGATTTTTATCATGTAGGTGGTATGCATGGATGGAGAACATATTATTGAAAGGTATTCAGGTTTACATCCCATAGTGTTCTTTCAGCTCTTTTCGCTGGAAGCACTTTTTTGGAATCTATATATTGAGTATTTTATGAGTACGATATGCTTTTGTTTTCCTTTTTGCATACAAACCTCTTTCCTCATGAGTTTAAAGCTCATTTGTATTCTCTACATAGCTCTGGACGTTTGCAGACGTGGAGTGAAACTGTTTTGAAAGTAGGACAAATTGCTCCATCCTGCATATGCTAATTTTTCACACTCACATAGGTTGTATACGTTTTATGAATCCTGGCTTGACCTATTCAAGTAGCTGAAAGCCTGTCACCACCTCTAGAAACAAGATGCACACCAATCCAATTCAAATCATTTTTTCCAAAGGAATATGTTCTGGCCGGTCGAAAATGCATCTCACAAAAATAGGCATTTAAAAATATACTTTGCAGTTTCAGAACACTAACATGACTGTGAAGTGTACACAAGTAAAATGGGACCGTTTCAAAGTAACTAATCCCTCATAAACTTCTGAGAGGAAGCATGTAATAAATCTACCTAATTTTCTGGAAAAGATAGAGGGAGGATTTTTGTTATCACCTCAGATGGGACTCGGACTCACAATCCCTGGCTTAGGAGGCCAGTGCCTTATCCATTAGGCCACTGAGGCACACATGCATATCCTAGAGGCATTATTTAAATGTATTCTATGGTCAGACACCGGTGTGTGCACACAGGGCATTTCTCACTTCTCTCTATAAGTAAACTTCCCATTTTCATCCTCTTCCATCCCCGACTTTAACGCTCTCTTCTATGCTATAATGGAGACTTTGCAATTTTAGCAAGTGGAGAGAAATTGGAGAACCACTTTCGACTCCACGCTTTTTCTTCACTTACTTCTTTTCTCAATATACTGGGCTTAGAAAATGGTATCAAGCCATACTTATCATCAGCAGGACACGGAAAGAGGCACCAAGTCTCCTAGCCAAGTTCAACCACACTCTGCAACTTAACCATTGCACTACAAATTAGGCAACGGGGGCATCAGCAAAGGCAGCCAATGTGCTGATCCTTTATGCATTTTTTGTAGTACTTTTCTTACTCGGAGGCAAAATCAGCACTTTAACTGCCCAAATCATACAGACTTTACACATGTAGCACTCTATGCACACATAGGCACACACCTTGCAGTTCTTCTACACACACTTAAGCTAAAAACCCATTCTGTCACGTCAAAATTCTGCAAACCTATTACATATTCAGTGCGTCGGCATAGAATCACTTTTTAATGCCACTAAAATGCACAAGTAGTTAGACTGAAGATGCAACCTGAATGAGTTTACAGTATGTACTCCACTTTATTAATTATTAGTAATGAGAAAGTGAGGACTACAAGAGTATTGGAAAATACTTTTTCCACTCTGAATGTAAAGCAGATTGTGTGAACATTGGCCAAAAACGGCCACGAATGGACTCGATCCCTCAAACTTCTGATCCGAAGTCAGACGCCTTATCCATTAGGCCACGCGGTCATCCGTTCACCTGAGATGATTTTTATCATGTAGGTGGTATGCATGGATGGAGAACATATTATTGAAAGGTATTCAGGTTTACATTCCATAGTGTTCTTTCAGCTCTTTTCGCTGGAAGCACTTTTTTGGAATCTATATATTGAGAATTTTATGAGTACGATATGCTTTTGTTTTCCTTTTTGCATGCAAACCTCTTTCCTCATGAGTTTAAAGCTCATTTGTATGCTCTACATAGCTCTGGACGTTTCCAGACGTGGAGTGAATCTGTTTTGAAAGCAGTACAAACTGCTCCTTCCTGCATATGCTAATTTTTCACACTCACATAGGTTGTATACGTTTTATGAATCCTGGCTTGACCTATTCAAGTAGCTGAAAGCCTGTCACCACCTCTAGAAACAAGATTCACACCAATCCAATTCAAATCATTTTTTCCAAAGGAATATGTTCTGGCCGGTCGAAAATGCATCTCACAAAAATAGGCATTTAAAAATATACTTTGCAGTTTCAGAACACTAACATGACTGTGAAGTGTACACAAGTAAAATGGGACCGTTTCAAAGTAACTAATCCCTCATAAACTTCTGAGAGGAAGCATGTAATAAATCTACCTAATTTACTGGAAAAGAAAGGGGGAGGAATTTTGTTATCACCTCAGATGGGACTCGAACCCACAATCCCTGGTTTAGGAGGCCAGTGCATTATCCATTAGGCCACTGAGACACACATGCATACCTCTTTTCTAGAGGCATTATTTAGATGTATTCTATGGTCAGACACCGGTGTGTGCACTCAGGGCATTTCTCACTTCTCTCTATAAG
>NC_140585.1:135725703-135733203 GCF_964204655.1 Triturus cristatus
CACTCTGCAACTTAACCATTGCACTACAAATTAGGCAACGGGGGCATTAGCAAAGGCAGCCAATGTGCCGATCCTTTATACATTTTGTGTAGTACTTTTCTTACTCGGAGGCAAAATCAGCACTTTTACTGCCCAAATCATATAGATTTTACACATGTAGCACTCTATGCACACATAGGCACAAACCTTGCAGTTCTTCTACACACACTTAAGCTAAAAACCCATTCTGTCACGTCAAAATTCTGCAAACCTATTACATATTCAGTGCGTCGGCATAGAAGCACTTTTTAATGCCACTAAAATGCACAAGTAGTTAGACTGAAGATGCAACCTGAATGAGTTTACAGTATGTACGCCAATTTATTAATGATTAGTAATGAGAAAGTGAGGACTACAAGAGTATTGGAAAAGACTTTTTCCACTCTGAATGTAAAGCAGATTGTGTGACCATTGGCCAAAAACGACCACGAAGGGACTCGAACCCTCAATCTTCTGATCAGATGTCAGACGCCTTATCCATTAGGCCACACGGTCATCCGTTCACCTGAGATGATTTTTATCATGTAGGTGGTATGCATGGATGGAGAACATATTATTGAACGGTATTCAGGTTTACATCCCATAGTGTTCTTTCAGCTCTTTTCGCTGGAAGCACTTTATTGGAATCTATATATTGAGAATTTTATGAGTACGATATAATTTTGTTTTCCTTTTTGCATACATACCTCTTTCCTCATGAGTTTAAAGCTCATTTGTATGCTCTACATAGCTCTGGACGTTTCCAGACGTGGAGTGAAACTGTTTTGAAAGTAGTACAAATTGCTCCTTCCTGCATATGCTAATTTTTCACACTCACATAGGTTGTATAAGTTTTATGAATCCTGGCTTGACCTATTCAAGTAGCTGAAAGCCTGTCACCACCTCTAGAAACAAGATTCACACCAATCCAATTCAAATCATTTTTTCCAAAGGAATATGTTCTGGCCGGTCGAAAATGCATCTCACAAAAATAGGCATTTAAAAATCTACTTTGCAGTTTCAGAACACTAACATGACTGTGAAGTGTACACAAGTAAAACGGGACAGTTTCAAAGTACCTAATCCCTCATAAACTTCTGAGAGGAAGCATGTAATAAATCTACCTAATTTTCTGGAAAAGTAAAAGGGAGGATTTTTGTTATCACCTCAGATGGGACTCGAACCCACAATCCCTGGCTTAGGAGGCCAGTGCCTTATCCATTAGGCCACTGAGGCACACATGCCTAGCTCTTTTCTAGAGGCATTATTTAAATGTATTCTATGGTCAGACACCGGTGTGTGCACACAGGGCATTTCTCACTTCTCTCTATAAGTAAACTTCCCATTTTCATCCTCTTCCATCCCCGACTTTAACGCTCTCTTCTATGCTATAATGGAGACTTTGCAATTTTAGCAAGTGGAGAGAAATTGGAGAACCACTTTCAACTCCACACTTCTTCTTCACTTACTTCTTTTCTCAATATACTGGGCTTAGAAAATGGTATCAAGCCATCCTTATCATCAGTAGGACACGAAAAGAGGCACTAAGTCTCCTAACCAAGTTCAACCACACTCTGCAACTTAACCATTGCACTACAAATTAGGCAACGGGGGCATCAGCAAAGCCAGCCAATGTGCCGATCCTTTATACATTTTGTGTAGTACTTTTCTTACTCGAAGGTAAAATCAGCACTTTAACTGCCCAAATCATACAGACTTTACACATGTAGCACTCTATGCACACATAGGCACACACCTTGCAGTTCTTCTACACACACTTAAGCTAAAAACCCATTCTGTCACGTCAAAATTCTGCAAACCTATTACATATTCAGTGCGTCGGCATAGAAGCACTTTTTAATGCCACTAAAATGCACAAGTAGTTAGACTGAAGATGCAACCTGAATGAGTTTACATTATGTACTCCACTATATTAATGATTAGTAATGAGAAAGTGAGGACTACAAGAGTATTGGAAAAGACTTTTTCCACTCTGAATGTAAAGCAGATTGTGTGACCATTGGCCAAAAACGACCACAAAGAGACTCGAACCCTTAATCTTCTGATCCAAAGTCAGACGCCTTATCCATTAGACCACGCGGTCATCCGTTCACCTGAGATGATTTTTATCATGTAGGTGGTATGCATGGATGGAGAACATATTATTGAAAGGTATTCAGGTTTACATCCCATAGTGTTCTTTCAACTCTTTTCTCTGGAAGCACTTTTTTGGAATCTATATATTGAGTATTTTATGAGTACGATATGCTTTTGTTTTCCTTTTTGCATACAAACCTCTTTCCTCATGCGTTTAAAGCTCATTTGTATTCTCTACATAGCTCTGGTCGTTTCCAGACGTGGAGTGAAACTGTTTTCAAAGTAGGACAAATTGCTCCTTCCTGCATATGCTAATTTTTCACACTCACATAGGTTGTATACGTTTTATGAATCCTGGCTTTACCTATTCAAGTAGCTGAAAGCCTGTCACCACCTCTAGAAACAAGATTCACACCAATCCAATTCAAATCATTTTTTCCAAAGGAATATGTTCTGGCTGGTCGAAAATGCATCTCACAAAAATAGGCATTTAAAAATATACTTTGCAGTTTCAGAACACTAACATGACTGTGAAGTGTACACAAGTAAAATGGGTCCGTTTCAAAGTAACTAATCCCTCATAAACTTCTGAGAGGAAGCATGTAATAAATCTCCCTAATTTTCTGGAAAAGATATAGGGAGGATTTTTGTTATCACCTCAGATGGGACTCGAACCCACAATCCCTGGCTTAGGAGGCCAGTGCCTTATACATTAGGCCACTGAGGCACACATGCTTAGCTCTTTTCTAGAGACATTATTTAAATGTATTCTATGGTCAAACACCGGTGTGTGCACACAGGGCATTTCTCACTTCTCTCTATAAGTAAACTTCCCATTTTCATCCTCTTCCATCCCCGACTTTAACGCTCTCTTCTATGCTATAATGGAGACTTTGCAATTTTAGCAAGTGGAGAGAAATTGGAGAACCACTTTCGACTCCCCACTTCTTCTTTACTTACTTCTTTTCTCAATATACTGGGCTTAGAAAATGGTATCAAGCCATCCTTATCATCAGCAGGACACGGAAAGAGGCACCAAGTCTCCTAACCAAGTTCAACCACACTCTGCAACTTAACCATTGCACTACAAATTAGGCAACGGGGGCATCAGCAAAGGCAGCCAATGTGCCGATCCTTTATACATTTTTTGTAGTACTTTTCTTACTCGGAGGCAAAATCAGCACTTTAACTGCCCAAATCATACAGACTTTACACATGTAGCACTCTATGCACACATAGGCACACACCTTGCAGTTCTTCTACACACACTTAAGCTAAAAACCCATTCTGTCACGTCAAAATTCTGCAAACCTATTACATATTCAGTGCGTCGGCATAGAAGCACTTTTTAATGCCACTAAAATGCACAAGTAGTTAGACTGAAGATGCAACCTGAATTAGTTTACAGTATGCACTCCACTTTATTAATGATTAGTAATGAGAAAGTGAGGACTACAAGAGTATTGGAAAATACTTTTTCCACTCTGAATGTAAAGCAGATTGTGTGACCATTGGCCAAAAACGACCACGAAGGGACTCGAACCCTCAATCTTCTGATCCGAAGTCATAAGCCTTATCCATTAGGCCACGCAGTCACCCTTTCACCTGAGATGATTTTTATCATGTAGGTGGTATGCATGGATGGAGAACATATTATTGAAAGGTATTCAGGTTTACATACCATAGTGTTCTTTCAGCTCTTTTCGCTGGAATCACTTTTTTTGAATCTATATATTGAGAATTTTATGAGTACGATATGCTTTTGTTTTCCTTTTTGCATAAAAACCTCTTTCCTCATGAGTTTAAAGCTCATTTGTATGCTCTACATAGCTCTGGTCGTTTCCAGACGTGGAGTGAAACTGTTTTGAAAGTAGTACAAATTGCTCCTTCCTGCATATGCTAATTTTTCACACTCACATAGGTTGTATAAGTTTTATGAATCCTGGCTTGACCTATTCAAGTAGCTGAAAGCCTGTCACCACCTCTAGAAATAAGATTCACACCAATCCAATTCAAATCAATTTTTTCCAAAGGAATATGTTCTGGCCGGTCGAAAATGCATCTCACAAAAATAGGCATTTAAAAATCTACTTTGCAGTTTCAGAACACTAACATGACTGTGAAGTGTACACACGTAAAACGGGACAGTTTCAAAGTACCTAATCCCTCATAAACTTCTGAGAGGAAGCATGTAATAAATCTACCTAATTTTCTGGAAAAGAAAGAGGGAGGATTTTTGTTATTACCTCAGATGGCACTCAAACCCACAATCCCTAGCTTAGGAGGCCAGTGCCTTATCCATTAGGCCACTGAGGCACACATGCATAGCTCTTTTCTAGAGGCATTATTTAAATGTATTCTATGGTCAGACACCGGTGTGTGCACACAGGGCATTTCTCACTTCTCTCTATAAGTAAACTTCCCATTTTCATCCTCTTCCATCCCCGACTTTAACGCTCTCTTCTATGCTATAATGGAGACTTTGCAATTTTAGCAAGTGGAGAGAAATTGGAGAACCACTTTCGACTCCACACTTCTTCTTCACTTTCTTCTTTTCTCAATATACTGGGCTTAGAAAATGGTATCAAGCCATCCTTATCATCAGTAGGACACGGAAAGAGGCACTAAGTCTCCTAACCAAGTTCAACCACACTCTGCAACTTAACCATTGCACTACAAATTAGGCAACGGGCGCATCAGCAAAGGCAGCCAATGTGCTGATCCTTTATACATTTTGTGGTAGTACTTTTCTTACTCGGAGGCAAAATCAGCACTTTAACTGCCCAAATCATACAGATTTTACACATGTAGCACTCTATGCACACATAGGCACACACCTTGCAGTTCTTCTACACACACTTAAGCTAAAAACCCATTCTGTCACGTCAAAATTCTGCAAACCTATTATATATTCAGTGCGTCGGCATAGAAGCACTTTTTAATGCCACTAAAATGCACAAGTAGTTAGACTGAAGATGCAACCTGAATGAGTTTACAGTATGTACTCCACTTTATTAATGATTAGTAATGAGAAAGTGAGGACTACAAGAGTATTGGAAAAGACTTTTTCCACTCTGAATGTAAAGCAGATTGTGTGACCATTGGCCAGAAACGACCACGAAGGGACTCAAACCCTCAATCTTCTGATCCGACGTCAGACGCCTTATCCATTAGGCCACGCGGTCATCCGTTCACCTGAGATGATTTTTATCATGTAAGTGGTATGCATGGATGGAGAACATATTATTGAAAGGTATTCAGGTTTACATCCCATAGTGTTCTTTCAGCTCTTTTCGCTGGAAGCACTTTTTTGGAATCTATATATTGAGAATTTTATGAGTACGATATGCTTTTGTTTTCCTTTTTCCATACAAACCTCTTTCCTCATGAGTTTAAAGCTCATTTGTATGCTCTACATAGCTCTGGACGTTTCCAGACGTGGAGTGAAACTGTTTTGAAAGTAGTACAAATTGCTTATTCCTGCATATGCTAATTTTTCACTCTCACATAGGTTGGATAAGTTTTATGAATCCTGGCTTGACCTATTCAAGTAGCTGAAAGCCTGTCACCACCTCTAGAAACAAGATTCACACCAATCCAATTCAAATCATTTTTTCCAAAAGAATATGTTCTGGCCGGTCGAAAATGCATCTCACAAAAATAGGCATTTAAAAATCTACTTTGCAGTTTAAGAACACTAACATGACTGTGAAGTATACACAAGTAAAATGGGACAGTTTCAAAGTACCTAATCCCTCATAAACTTCCGAGAGGAAGCATGTAATAAATCTACCTAATTTTCTGGAAAAGATAGAGGGAGGATTTTTGTTATCACCTCAGATGGGACTCGAACCCACAATCCTTGGCTTAGGAGGCCAGTGCCTTATCCATTAGGCCACTGAGGCACACATGCATAGCTCTTTTCTAGAGGCATTATTTAAATGTATTCTATGGTCAGACAACGGTGTGTGCACACAGGGCATTTCTCACTTCTCTCTATAAGTAAACTTCCCATTTTCATCCTCTTCCATCCCCGACTTTAACGCTCTCTTCTATGCTATAATGGAGACTTTGCAATTTTAGCAAGTGGAGAGAAATTGGAGAACCACTTTCGACTCCACACTTCTTCTTCACTTACTTCTTTTCTCAATATACTGGGCTTAGAAAATGGTATCAAGCCATCCTTATCATCAGTAGGACACGGAAAGAGGCACTAAGTCTCCTAACCAAGTTCAACCACACTCTGCAACTTAACCATTGCACTACAAATTAGGCAATGGGGGCATCAGCAAAGGCAGCCAATGTGCCGATCCTTTATACATTTTGTGTAGTACTTTTCTTACTCGGAGGCAAAATCAGCACTTTAACTGCCCAAATCATACAGATTTTACACATGTACCACTCTATGCAGACATAGGCACACACCTTGCAGTTCTTCTACACACACTTAGCTAAAAACCCATTCTGTCACGTCAACATTCTGCAAACCTATTACATATTCAGTGCGTCGGCATAGAAGCACTTTTTAATGCCACTAAAATGCACAAGTAGTTAGACTGAAGATGCAACCTGAATGAGTTTACAGTATGTACTCCACTTTATTAATGATTAGTAATGAGAAAGTGAGGACTACAAGAGTATTGGAAAATACTTTTTCCACTCTGAATGTAAAGCAGATTGTGTGACCATTGGCCAAAAACGACCACGAAGGGACTCGAACCCTCAATCTTCTGATCCGAAGTCAGACGCCTTATCCATTAGGCCACGCGGTCATCCGTTCACCTGAGATGATTTTTATCATGTAGGTGGTATGCATGGATGGAGAACATATTATTGAAAGGTATTCAGGTTTACATCCCATAGTGTTCTTTCAGCTCTTTTCGGTTGAAGCACTTTTTTGGAATCTATATATTGAGAATTTTATGAGTGCGATATGCTTTTGTTTTCCTTTTTGCATACAAACCTCTTTCCTCATGAGTTTAAAGCTCATTTGTATGCTCTACATAGCTCTGGACGTTTCCAGACGTGGAGAGAAACTGTTTTGAAAGTAGTACAAATTGCTCCTTCCTGCATATGCTAATTTTTCACACTCACATAGTTTGTATAAGTTTTATGAATCCTGGCTTGACCTATTCAAGTAGCTGAAAGCCTGTCACCACCTCTAGAAACACGATTCACACCAATCCAATTCAAATCATTTTTTCCAAAAGAATATGTTCTGGCCGGTCGAAAATGCATCTCACAAAAATAGGCATTTAAAAATCTACTTTGCAGTTTCAGAACACTAACATGACTGTGAAGTGTACACAAGTAAAATGGGACTGTTTCAAAGTAACTAATCCCTCATAAACTTCTGAGAGGAAGCATGTAATAAATCTACCTAAT
>NC_140585.1:135753203-135760703 GCF_964204655.1 Triturus cristatus
GAAGTCAGACGCCTTATACATTAGGCCACGCGGTCATCCGTCCATCTGAGATGATTTTTATCATGTAGGTGGTATGCATGGATGGAGAACATATTATTGAAAGGTATTCAGGTTTACATCCCATAGTGTTCTTTCAGCTCTTTTCGCTGGAAGCACTTTTTTGGAATCTATATATTGAGAATTTTATGAGTACGATATGCTTTTGTTTTCCTTTTTGCATACAAACCTCTTTCCTCATGAGTTTAAAGCTCATTTGTATGCTCTACATAGCTCTGGACGTTTCCAGACGTGGAGTGAAACTGTTTTGAAAGTAGTACAAATTGCTCCTTCCTGCATATGCTAATTTTTCACACTCACATAGGTTGTATAAGTTTTATGAATCCTGGCTTGACCTATTCAAGTAGCTGAAAGCCTGTCACCACCTCTAGAAACAAGATTCACACCAATCCAATTCATATCATTTTTTCCAAAGGAATATGTTTTGGCCGGTCGAAAATGCATCTCACAAAAATAGGCATTTAAAAAGCTACTTTGTAGTTTCAGAACACTAACATGACTGTGAAGTGTGCACAAGTAAAATGGGACAGTTTCAAAGTACCTAATCCCTCATAAACTTCTGAGAGGAAGCATGTAATAAATCTACCTAATTTTCTGGAAAAGAAAGAGGGAGGATTTTTGTTATCACCTCAGATGGGACTCGAACCCACAATCCCTGGCGTAGGAGGCCAGTGCCTTATCCATTAGGCCACTGAGGCACACATGCATAGCTCTTTTCTAGAGGCATTATTTAAATGTATTCTATGGTCAGACACCGGTGTGTGAACACAGGGCATTTCTCACTTCTCTCTATAAGTAAACTTCCCATTTTCATCCTCTTCCATCCCCGACTTTAACGCTCTCGTCTATGCTATAATGGAGACTTTGCAATTTTAGCAAGTGGAGAGAAATTGGAGAACCACTTTCGACTCGACACTTCTTCTTCACTTACTTCTTTTCTCAATATAATGGGCTTAGAAAATGGTATCAAGCCATCCTCATCATCAGTAGGACACGGAAAGAGGCACTAAGTCTCCTAAGCAAGTTCAACCACACTCTGCAACTTAACCATTGCACTACAAATTAGGCAACGGGGGCATCAGCAAAGGCAGTCAATGTGCCGATCCTTTATACATTTTGTGTAGTACTTTCCTTACTCGGAGGCAAAATCAGCACGTTAACTGCCCAAATCATACAGATTTTACACATGTACCACTCTATGCACACATAGGCACACACCTTGCAGTTCTTCTACATACGCTTAAGCTAAAACCCCATTGTGTCACGTCAAAATTCTGCAAACCTATTACATATTCAGTGCGTCGGCATAGAAGCACTTTTTAATGCCACTAAAATGCACAAGTAGTTAGACTGAAGATGCAACCTGAATGAGTTTACAGTATGTACTCCACTTTATTAATGATTAGTAATGAGAAAGTGAGGACTACAAGAGTATTGGAAAATACTTTTTCCACTCTGAATGTAAAGCAGATTGTGTGACCATTGGCCAAAAACGGCCACGAAGGGACTCGAACCCTCAATCTTCTGATCCGACGTCAGACGCCTTATCCATTAGGCCACGCAGTCATCCGTTCCTCTGAGATGATTTTTATCATGTAGGTGGTATGCATGGATGGAGAACATATTATTGAAAGGTATTCAGGTTTACATCCCATAGTGTTCTTTCAGCTCTTTTCGCTGGAAGCACTTTTTTGGAATCTATATATTGAGAATTTTATGAGTGCGATATGCTTTTGTTTTCCTTTTTCCATACAAACCTCTTTCCTCATGAGTTTAAAGCTCATTTGTATGCTCTACATAGCTCTGGACGTTTCCAGACGTGGAGTGAAACTGTTTTGAAAGCAGTACAAATTGCTCCTTCCTGCATATGCTAATTTTTCACACTCACATAGGTTGTATAAGTTTTATGAATCCTGGCTTGACCTATTCAAGTAGCTGAAAGCCTGTCACCACCTCTAGAAACAAGATTCACACCAATCCAATTCAAATCATTTTTTCCAAAGTAATATGTTCTGGAAGGTCGAAAATGCATCTCACAAAAATATGCATTTAAAAATATACTTTGCAGTTTCAGAACACTAACATGACAGTGAAGTGTACACAAGTAAAATGGGACAGTTACAACGTACCTAATCCCTCATAAACTTCTGAGAGGAAGCATGTAGTAAATCTACCTAATTTACTGGAAAAGAAAGGGGGAGGAATTTTGTTAGCACCTCAGATGGGACTCGAACCACCAATCCCTGGTTTAGAAGGCCAGTGCCTTATCCTTTAGGCCACTGAGACACACATGCATACCTCTTTTCTAGAGGCATTATTTAGATGTATTCTATGGTCAGACACCGGTGTGTGCACACAGGGCATTTCTCACTTCTCTCTATAAGTAAACTTCCCATTTTCATCCTCTTCCATCCCCGACTTTAACGCTCTCTTCTATGCTATAATGGAGACTTTGCAATTTTAGCAAGTGGAGAGAAATTGGAGAACCACTTTCGACTCCACACTTCTTCTTCACTTACTTCTTTTCTCAATATACTGGGCTTAGAAAATGGTATCAAGCCATCCTTATCATCAGCAGGACACGGAAAGAGGCACCAAGTCTCCTAACCAAGTTCAACCACACTCTGCAACTTAACCATTGCACTACAAATTAGGCAACGGGGGCATCAGCAAAGGCAGCCAATGTGCCGATCCTTTATACATTTTGGGTAGTACTTTTCTTACTCGGAGGAAAAATCAGCACTTTAACTGCCCAAATCATATAGATTTTACACATGTAGCACTCTATGCACACATAGGCACACACCTTGCAGTTCTTCTACACACACTTAAGCTAAAAACCCATTCTGTCACGTCAAAATTCTGCAAACCTATTACATATTCAGTGCGTCGGCATAGAAGCACTTTTTAATGCCACTAAAATGCACAAGTAGTTAGACTGAAGATGCAACCTGAATGAGTTTACAGTATGTACGCCACTTTATTAATGATTAGTAATTAGAAAGTGAGGACTACAAGAGTATTGGAAAATACTTTTTCCACTCTCAATGTAAAGCAGATTGTGTGACCATTGGCCAAAAACGACAACGAAGGGACTCGAACCCTCAATATTCTGATCCGAAGTCATACGCCTTATCCATTAGGCCACGCGGTCACCCGTTCACCTGAGATGATTTTTATCATGTAGGTGGTATGCATGGATGGAGAACATATTATTGAAAGGTATTCAGGTTTACATCCCATAGTGATCTTTCAGCTCTTTTCGCTGGAAGCACTTTTTTTGGAATCTATATATTGAGAATTTTATGAGTACGATATGCTTTTGTTTTCCTTTTTGCATACAAACCTCTTTCCTCATGAGTTTAAAGCTCATTTGTATGCTCTACATAGCTCTGGTCATTTCCAGACGTGGAGTGAAACTGTTTTGAAAGTAGTACAAATTGCTCCTTCCTCCATATGCTAATTTTTCACACTCACATAGGTTGTATACGTTTTATGAATCCTCGCTTGACCTATTCAAGTAGCTGAAAGCCTGTCACCACCTCTAGAAACAAGATTCACACTAATCCAATTCAAATCATTTTTTCCAAAGGAATATGTTCTGGCCGGTCGAAAATGCATCTCACAAAAATAGGCATTTAAAAATATACTTTGCAGTTTCAGAACACTAACATGACTGTGAAGTGTACACAAGTAAAATGGGACCGTTTCAAAGTAACTAATCCCTCATAAACTTCTGAGAGGAAGCATGTAATAAATCTACCTAATTTTCTGGTAAAGATATAGGGAGGATTTTTGTTATCACCTCAGATGGGACTCGAACCCACAATCCCTGGCTTAGGAGGCCAGTGCCTTATCCATTAGGCCACTGAGGCACACATGCATAGCTCTTTTCTAGAGACATTATTTAAATGTATTCTATGGTCAGACACCGGTGTGTGCACACATGGCATTTCTCACTTCTCTCTATAAGTAAACTTCCCATTTTCATCCTCTTCCATCCCCGACTTTAACGCTCTCTTCTATGCTATAATGGAGACTTTGCAATTTTAGCAAGTGGAGAGAAATTGGAGAACCACTTTCAACTCCACACTTCTTCTTCACTTACTTCTTTTCTCAATATACTGGGCTTAGAAAATGGTATCAAGCCATCCTTATCATCAGTAGGACACGAAAAGAGGCACTAATTCTCCTAACCAAGTTCAACCACACTCTGCAACTTAACCATTGCACTACAAATTAGGCAACGGGGGCATCAGCAAAGGCAGCCAATGTGCCGATCCTTTATACATTTTGTGTAGTACTTTTCTTACTCGGAGGTAAAATCAGCACTTTAACTGCCCAAATCATACAGACTTTACACATGTAGCACTCTATGCACACATAGGCACACACCTTGCAGTTCTTCTACACACACTTAAGCTAAAAACCCATTCTGTCACGTCAAAATTCTGCAAACCTATTACATATTCAGTGCGTCGGCATAGAAGCACTTTTTAATGCCACTAAAATGCACAAGTAGTTAGACTGAAGATGCAACCGGAATGAGTTTACAGTATGTACTCCACTTTATTAATGATTAGTAATGAGAAAGTGAGGACTACAAGAGTATTGGAAAATACTTTTTCCACTCTGAATGTAAAGCAGATTGTGTGACCATTGGCCAGAAACGACCACGAAGGGACTCGAACCCTCAATCTTCTGATCCCAAGTCAGACGCCTTATCCATTAGGCCACGCGGTCATCCGTCCATCTGAGATGATTTTTTATCATGTAGGTGGTATGCATGGATGGAGAACATATTATTGAAAGGTATTCAGGTTTACATCCCATAGTGTTCTTTCAGCTCTTTTCGCTTTAAGCACTTTTTTGGAATCTATATATTGAGAATTTTATGAGTACGATATGCTTTTGTTTTCCTTTTTGCATACAAACCTCTTTCCTCATGAGTTTAAAGCTCATTTGTATGCTCTACATAGCTCTGGACGTTTCCAGACGTGGAGTGAAACTGTTTTGAAAGTAGTACAAATTGCTCCTTCCTGCATATGCTAATTTTTCACACTCACATAGGTTGTATAAGTTTTATGAATCCTGGCTTGACCTATTCAAGTAGCTGAAAGCCTGTCACCACCTCTAGAAACAAGATTCACACCAATCCAATTCATATCATTTTTTCCAAAGGAATATGTTTTGGCCGGTCGAAAATGCATCTCACAAAAATAGGCATTTAAAAAGCTACTTTGTAGTTTCAGAACACTAACATGACTGTAAAGTGTACACAAGTAAAATGGGACAGTTTCAAAGTACCTAATCCCTCATAAACTTCTGAGAGGAAGCATGTAATAAATCTACCTAATTTTCTGGAAAAGAAAGAGGGAGGATTTTTGTTATCACCTCAGATGGGACTCGAACCCACAATCCCTGGCGTAGGAGGCCAGTGGCTTATCCATTAGGCCACTGAGGAACACATGCATAGCTCTTTTCTAGAGGCATTATTTAAATGTATTCTATGGTCAGACACCGGTGTGTGCACACAGGGCATTTCTCACTTCTCTCTATAAGTAAACTTCCCATTTTCATCCTCTTCCATCCCCGACTTTAACGCTCTCGTCTATGCTATAATGGAGACTTTGCAATTTTAGCAAGTGGAGAGAAATTGGAGAACCACTTTCGACTCGACACTTCTTCTTCACTTACTTCTTTTCTCTATATACTGGGCTTAGAAAATGGTATCAAGCCATCCTTATCATCAGTAGGACACGGAAAGAGGCACTAAGTCTCCTAACCAAGTTCAACCACACTCTGCAACTTAACCATTGCACTACAAATTAGGCAACGGGGGCATCAGCAAAGGCAGTCAATGTGCCGATCCTTTATACATTTTGTGTAGTACTTTCCTTACTCGGAGGCAAAATCAGCATTTTAACTGCCCAAATCATACAGATTTTACACATGTACCACTCTATGCACACATAGGCACACACCTTGCAGTTCTTCTACATACGCTTAAGATAAAACCCCATTGTGTCACGTCAAAATTCTGCAAACCTATTACATATTCAGTGCGTCGGCATAGAAGCACTTTTTAATGCCACTAAAATGCACAAGTAGATAGACTGAAGATGCAACCTGAATGAGTTTACAGTATGTACTCCACTTTATTAATGATTAGTAATGAGAAAGTGAGGACTACAAGAGTATTGGAAAAGACTTTTTCCACTCTGAATGTAAAGCAGATTGTGTGACCATTGGCCAAAAACGACCACGAAGGGACTCAAACCCTCAATCTTCTGATCCGACGTCAGACGCCTTATCCGTTAGGCCACGCGGTCATCCGTTCACCTGAGATGATTTTTATCATGTAAGTGGTATGCATGGATGGAGAACATATTATTGAAAGGTATTCAGGTTTACATCCCATAGTGTTCTTTCAGCTCTTTTCGCTGGAAGCACTTTTTTGGAATCTATATATTGAGAATTTTATGAGTACGATATGCTTTTGTTTTCCTTTTTCCATACAAACCTCTTTCCTCATGAGTTTAAAGCTCATTTGTATGCTCTACATAGCTCTGGACGTTTCCAGACGTGGAGTGAAACTGTTTTGAAAGTAGTACAAATTGCTTATTCCTGCATATGCTAATTTTTCACACTCACATAGGTTGGATAAGTTTTATGAATCCTGGCTTGACCTATTCAAGTAGCTGAAAGCCTGTCACCACCTCTAGAAACAAGATTCACACCAATCCAATTCAAATCATTTTTTCCAAAAGAATATGTTCTGGCCGGTCGAAAATGCATCTCACAAAAATAGGCATTTAAAAATCTACTTTGCAGTTTAAGAACACTAACATGACTGTGAAGTATACACAAGTAAAATGGGACAGTTTCAAAGTACCTAATCCCTCATAAACTTCCGAGAGGAAGCATGTAATAAATCTACCTAATTTTCTGGAAAAGATAGAGGGAGGATTTTTGTTATCACCTCAGATGGGACTCGAACCCACAATCCTTGGCTTAGGAGGCCAGTGCCTTATCCATTAGGCCACTGAGGCACACATGCATAGCTCTTTTCTAGAGGCATTATTTAAATGTATTCTATGGTCAGACAACGGTGTGTGCACACAGGGCATTTCTCACTTCTCTCTATAAGTAAACTTCCCATTTTCATCCTCTTCCATCCCCGACTTTAACGCTCTCTTCTATGCTATAATGGAGACTTTGCAATTTTAGCAAGTGGAGAGAAATTGGAGAACCACTTTCGACTCCACACTTCTTCTTCACTTACTTCTTTTCTCAATATACTGGGCTTAGAAAATGGTATCAAGCCATCCTTATCATCAGTAGGACACGGAAAGAGGCACTAAGTCTCCTAACCAAGTTCAACCACACTCTGCAACTTAACCATTGCACTACAAATTAGGCAATGGGGGCATCAGCAAAGGC
>NC_140585.1:135765703-135773203 GCF_964204655.1 Triturus cristatus
CCACTAAAATGCACAAGTAGTTAGACTGAAGATGCAACCTGAATGAATTTACAGTATGTACTCCACTTTATTAATGATTAGTAATGAGAAAGTGAGGACTACAAGAGTATTGGAAAAGACTTTTTCCACTCTGAATGTAAAGCAGATTGTGTGACCATTGGCCAAAAACAACCACGAAGGGACTTGAACCTTCAATCTTCTGATCCGAAGTCAGACGCCTTATCCATTAGGCCACGCGGTCATCCATTCACCTGAGATGATTTTTATCATGTAGGTGGTATGCATGGATGGAGAACATATTATTGAAAGGTATTCAGGTTTACATCCCATAGTGTTCTTTCAGCTCTTTTCGCTGGAAGCACTTTTTTGGAATCTATATATTGAGAATTATATGAGTACGATATGCTTTTGTTTTCCTTTTTCCATACAAACCTCTTTCCTCATGAGTTTAAAGCTCATTTGTATGCTCTACATAGCTCTGGACGTTTCCAGACGTGGAGTGAAACTGTTTTGAAAGTAGTACAAATTGCTCCTTCCTGCATATGCTAATTTTTCACACTCACATAGGTTGTATAAGTTTTATGAATCCTGGCTTGACCTATTCAAGTAGCTGAAAGCCTGTCACCACCTCTAGAAACAAGATTCACACCGATCCAATTCATATCATTTTTTCCAAAGGAATATGTTCTGGCTGGTCTAAAATGCATCTCCCAAAAATAGGCATTTAAAAATCTACTTTGCAGTTTCAGAACACTAACATGACTGTGAAGTGTACACAAGTAAAACGGGACAGTTTCAAAGTACCTAATCCCTCATAAACTTCTGAGAGGAAGCATGTAATAAATCTACCTAATTTTCTGGAAAAGAAAGAGGGAGGGTTTTTGTTATCACCTCAGATGGGACTCGAACCCACAATACCTGGCTTAGGAGGCCAGTGCCTTATCCATTAGGCCACTGAGGCACACATGCATAGCTATTTTCTAGAGGCATTATTTAAATGTGTTCTATGGTCAGACACCGGTGTGTGCACACAGGGCATTTCTCACTTCTCTCTATAAGTAAACTTCCCATTTTCATCCTCTTCCATCCCCGACTTTAACGCTCTCTTCTATGCTATAATGGAGACTTTGCAATTTTAGCAAGTGGAGAGAAATTGGAGAACCACTTTCGACTCCACACTTCTTCTTCACTTACTTCTTTTCTCAATATACTGGGCTTAGAAAATGGTATCAAGCCATCCTTATCATCAGTAGGACATGGAAAGAGGCACTAAGTCTCTTAACCAAGTTCAACCACACTCTGCAACTTAACCATTGCACTACAAATTAGGCAATGGGGGCATCAGCAAAGGCAGCCAATGTGCCGATCCTTTATACATTTTGTGTAGTACTTTTCTTACTCGGAGGCAAAATCAGCACTTTAACTGCCCAAATCATACAGATTTTACACATGTACCACTCTATGCACACATAGGCACACACCTTGCAGTTCTTCTACACACACTTAAGCTAAAAACCCATTCTGTCACGTCAAAATTCTGCAAACCTATTACATATTCAGTGCGTCGGCATAGAAGCACTTTTTAATGCCACTAAAATGCACAAGTAGTTAGACTGAAGATGCAACCTGAATGAGTTTACAGTATGTACTCCACTTTAATAATGATTAGTAATGAGAAAGTGAGGACTACAAGAGTATTGGAAAATACTTTTTCCACTCTGAATGTAAAGCAGATTGTGTGACAATTGGCCAAAAACGACCATGAAGGGACTCGAACCCTCAATCTTGTGATCCGAAGTCAGACGCCTTATCCATTAGGCCACGCAGCCATCCGTTCACCTGAGATGATTTTTATCATGTAGGTGGTATGCATGGATGGAGAACATATTATTGAAAGGTATTCAGGTTTACATCCCATAGTGTTCTTTCAGCTCTTTTCGCTGGAAGCACTTTTTTGGAATCTATATATTGAGAATTTTATGAGTACGATATGCTTTTGTTTTCCTTTTTGCATACGAACCTCTTTCCTCATGAGTTTAAAGCTCATTTGTATGCTCTACATAGCTCTGGACGTTTCCAGACGTGGAGTGAAACTGTTTTGAAAGTAGTACAAATTGCTTCTTCCTGCATATGCTAATTTTTCACACTCACATAGGTTGTATAAGTTTTATGAATCCTGGCTTGACCTATTCAAGTAGCTGAAAGCCTGTCACCACCTCTAGAAACAAGATTCACACCAATCCAATTCAAATCATTTTTTCCAAAGGAATATGTTCTGGCCGGTCGAAAATGCATCTCACAAAAATAGGCATTTAAAAATATACTTTGCAGTTTCAGAACACTAACATGACTGTGAAGTGTACACAAGTAAAATGGGACCGTTTCAAAGTAACTAATCCCTCATAAACTTCTGAGAGGAAGCATGTAATAAATCTACCTAATTTTCTGGAAAAGATAGAGGGAGGATTTTTGTTATCACCTCAGATGGGACTCGAACCCACAATTCCTGGCTTAGGAGGCCAGTGCCTTACCCATTAGGCCACTGAGGCACACATGCATAGCTCTTTTCTAGAGACATTATTTAAATGTATTCTATGGTCAGACACCGGTGTGTGCACACAGGGCATTTCTCACTTCTCTCTATAAGTAAACTTCCCATTTTCATCCTCTTCCATCCCCGACTTTAACGCTCTCTTCTATGCTATAATGGAGACTTTGCAATTTTAGCAAGTGGAGAGAAATTGGAGAACCACTTTCGACTCCACACTTCTTCTTCACTTACTTCTTTTCACAATATACTGGGCTTAGAAAATGGTATCAAGCCATCCTTATCATCAGTAGGACACGGAAAGAGGCACTAAGTCTCCTAACCAAGTTCAACCACACTCTGCAACTTAACCATTGCACTACAAATTAGGCAACGGGGGCATCAGCAAAGGCAGCCAATGTGCCGATCCTTTATACATTTTGTGTAGTACTTTTCTTACTCGGAGGCAAAATCAGCACTTTAACTGGCCAAATCATACAGATTTTACACATGTACCACTCTATGCACACATAGGCACACACCTTGCAGTTCTTCTACACACACTTAAGCTAAAAACCCATTCTGTCACGTCAAAATTCTGCAAACCTATTACATATTCAGTGCGTCGGCATAGAATCACTTTTTAATGCCACTAAAATGCACAAGTAGTTAGACTGAAGATGCAACCTGAATGAGTTTACAGTATGTACTCCACTTTATTAATGATTAGTACTGAGAAAGTGAGGACTACAAGAGTATTGGAAAATACTTTTTCCACTCTGAATGTAAAGCAGATTGTGTGACCATTGGCCAAAAACGACCACGAAGGGACTCGAACCCTCAATCTTCTGATCCGAAGTCAGACGCCTTATCCATTAGGCCAATCAGTCATCCGTCCACCTGAGATGATTTTTATCATGTAGGTGGTATGCATGGATGGAGAACATATTATTGAAAGGTATTCAGGTTTACATCCCATAGTGTTCTTTCAGATCTTTTCGCTGGAAGCACTTTTTTGGAATCTATATATTGAGAATTTTATGAGTAGGATATGCTTTTGTTTTCCTTTTTCCATACAAACCTCTTTCCTCATGAGTTTAAAGCTCATTTGTATGCTCTACATAGCTCTGGACGTTTCCAGACGTGGAGTGAAACTGTTTTGAAAGTAGTACAAATTGCTCCTTCCTGCATATGCTAATTTTTCACACTCACATAGGTTATATAAGTTTTATGAATCCTGGCTTGACCTATTCAAGTAGCTGAAAGCCTGTCACCACCTCTAGAAACAAGATTCACACCAATCCAATTCATATCATTTTTTCCAAAGGAATATGTTCTGGCCGGTCGAAAATGCATCTCACAAATATAGGCATTTAAAAATCTACTTTGCAGTTTCAGAACACTAACATGACTGTGAAGTGTACACAAGTAAAATGGGACCGTTTCAAAGTACCTAATCCCTCATAAACTTCTGAAAGGAAGCATGTAATAAATCTACCTAATTTTCTGGAAAAGAAAGAGGGAGGATTTTTATTATCACCTCAGATGGGACTTGAACCCACAATCCCTGGCTTAGGAGGCCAGTGCCTTATCCATTAGGCCACTGAGGCACACATGCATAGCTCTTTTCTAGAGGCATTATTTCAATGTATTCTATGGTCAGACACCGGTGTGTGAACACAGGGCATTTCTCACTTCTCTCTATAAGTAAACTTCCCATTTTCATCCTCTTCCATCCCCGACTTTAACGCTCTCTTCTATGCTATAATGGAGACTTTGCAATTTTAGCAAGTGGAGAGAAATTGGAGAACCACTTTCGACTCCACACTTCTTCTTCACTTACTTCTTTTCTCAATATACTGGGCTTAGAAAATGGTATCAAGCCATCCTTATCATCAGTAGGACACGGAAAGAGGCACCAAGTCTCCTAACCAAGTTCAACCACACTCTGCAACTTAACCATTGCACTACAAATTAGGCAACGGGGGCATCAGCAAAGGCAGCCAATGTGCCGATCCTTTATACATTTTGTGTAGTACTTTTCTTACTCGGAGGCAAAATCAGCACTTTAACTGCCCAAATCATACAGATTTTACACATGTAGCACTCTATGCACACATAGGCACACACCTTGCAGTTCTTCTACACACACTTAAGCTAATAACCCATTCTGTCACGTCAAAATTCTGCAAACCTATTACATATTCAGTGCGTCGGCATAGAAGCACTTTTTAATGCCACTAAAATGCACAAGTAGTTAGACTGAAGATGCAACCTGAATGAGTTTACAGTATGTACTCCACTTTATTAATGATTAGTACTGAGAAAGTGAGGACTACAAGAGTATTGGAAAAGACTTTTTCCACTCTGAATGTAAAGCAGATTGTGTGACCATTGGCCAAAAACGACCACGAAGGGACTCGAACCCTCAATCTTCTGATCCGAAGTCAGACGCAATATCCATTAGGCCACGCGGTCATCCGTCCACTTGAGATGGTTTTTATCATGTAGGTGGTATGCATGGATGGAGAACATATTATTGAAAGGTATTCAGGTTTACATCCCATAGTGTTCTTTCAGCTCTTTTCGCTGGAAGCCCTTTTTTGGAATCTATATATTGAGAATTTTATGAGTACGATATGCTTTTGTTTTCCTTTTTCCATACAAACCTCTTTCCTCATGAGTTTAAAGCTCATTTGTATTCTCTACATAGCTCTGGAAGTTTCCAGACGTGGAGTGAAACTGTTTTGAAAGTAGGACAAATTGCTCCTTCCTGCATATGCTAATTTTTCACACTCACATAGGTTGTATACGTTTTATGTATCCTGGCTTGACCTATTCAAGTAATTGAAAGCCTGTCACCACCTCTAGAAACAAGATTCACACCAATCCAATTCAAATCATTTTTTCCAAAGGGATATGTTCTGGCCGGTCGAAAATGCATCTCACAAAAATAGGCATTTAAAAATATACTTTGCTGTTTCAGAACACTAACATGACTGTGAAGTGTACACAAGTAAAATGGGACCGTTTCAAAGTACCTAATCCCTCATAAACTTCCGAGAGGAAGCATGTAATAAATCTACCCAATTTTCTGGAAAAGATAGAGGGAGGATTTTTATTATCACCTCAGATGGGACTCCAACCCACAATCCCTGGCTTAGGAGGCCAGTGCCTTATCCATTAGGCCACTGAGGCACACATACATAGCTCTTTTCTAGAGGAATTATTTAAATGTATTCTATGGTCAGACACCGGTGTGTGCACACAGGGCATTTCTCACTTCTCTCTATAAGTAAACTTCCCATTTTCATCCTCTTCCATCCCCGACTTTAACGCTCTCTTCTATGCTATAATGGAGACTTTGCAATTTTAGCAAGTGGAGAGAAATTGGAGAACCACTTTCGACTCCACACTTCTTCTTCACTTACTTCTTTTCTCAATATACTGGGCTTAGAAAATGGTATCAAGCCATCCTTATCATCAGCAGAACACGGAAAGAGGCACCAAGTCTCCTAACCAAGTTCAACCACACTCTGCAACTTAACCATTGAACTACAAATTAGGCAACGGGGGCATCAGCAAAGGCAGCCAATGTGCCGATCCTTTATACATTTTTTGTAGTACTTTTCTTACTCGGAGGCAAATTCAGCACTTTAACTGCCCAAATCATACAGACTTTACACATGTAGCACTCTATGCACACATAGGCACACACCTTGCAGTTCTTCTACACACACTTAAGCTAAAAACCCATTCTGTCACGTCAAAATTCTGCTAAACTATTACATATTCAGTGCGTCGGCATAGAAGCACTTTTTAATGCCACTAAAATGCACAAGTAGTTAGACTGAAGATGCAACCTGAATGAGTTTACAGTATGTACTCCACTTTATTAATGATTAGTAATGAGAAAGTGAGGACTACAAGAGTATTGGAAAAGACTTTTTCCACTCTGAATGTAAAGCAGATTGTGTGACCATTGGCCAAAAACGACCACGAAGGGACTCGAACCCTCAATCTTCTGATCCGAAGTAAGACGCCTTATCCATTAGGCCACGCGGTCATCCGTTCACCTGAGATGATTTTTATCATGTAGGTGGTATGCATGGATAGAAAACATATTATTGAAAGGTATTCAGGTTTACATTCCATAGTGTTCTTTCAGCTCTTTTCGCTGGAAGCACTTTTTTGGAATCTATATATTGATAATTTTATGAGTACGATATGCTTTTGTTTTCCTTTTTGCATGCAAACCTCTTTCCTCATGAGTTTAAAGCTCATTTGTATGCACTACATAGCTCTGGACGTTTCCAGACGTGGAGTGAATCTGTTTTGAAAGCAGTACAAATTGCTCCTTCCTGCATATGCTAATTTTTCACACTCACGTAGGTTGTATAAGTTTTATGAATCCTGGCTTGACCTATTCAAGTAGCTGAAAGCCGGTCACCACCTCTAGAAACAAGATTCACACCAATCCAATTCAAATCATTTTTTCCAAAGGAATATGTTCTGGCCGGTTGAAAATGCATCTCGCAAAAATAGGCATTTAAAAAAATACTTTGAAGTTTCAGAACACTAACATGACTGTGAAGTGTACACAAGTAAAATGGGACCGTTTCAAAGTACCTAATCCCTCATAAACTTCTGAGAGGAAGCATGTAATAAATCTACCTAATTTTCTGGAAAAGAAAGAGTAAGGATTTTTGTTATCACCTCAGATGGGACTCAAACCCACAATCCCTGGCTTAGGAGGCCAGTGCCTTATCCTTTAGGCCACTGAGGCACACATGCATAGCTCTTTTCTAGAGACATTATTCAAATGTATTCTATGGTCAGACACCGGTGTGTGCACACAGGGCATTTCTCACTTCTCTCTATAAGTAAACTTCCCATTTTCATCCTCTTCCATCCCCGACTTTAACGCTCTCTTCTATGCTATAATGGAGACTTTGCAATTTTAGCAAGTGGAG
>NC_140585.1:135780703-135815703 GCF_964204655.1 Triturus cristatus
AAAATCTACTTTGCAGTTTCAGAACACTAACATGACTGTGAAGTGTGCACAAGTAAAATGGGACCGTTTCAAAGTAGCTAATCCCTCATAAACTTCTGAGAGGAAGCATGTAATAAATCTACCTAATTTTCTGGAAAAGACAGAGGGAGGATTTTTGTTATCACCTGAGATGGGACTTGAACCCACAATCCCTGGCTTAGTAGGCCAGTGCCTTATCCATTAGGCCACTGAGGCACACATGCATAGCTCTTTTCTAGAGGCATTATTTAAATGTATTCTATGGTCAGACACCGGTGTGTGCACATAGGGCATTTCTCACTTCTCTCTATAAGTAAACTTCCCATTTTCATCCTCTTCCATCCCCGACTTTAACGCTCTCTTCTATGCTATAATGGAGACTTTGCAATTTTAGCAAGTGGAGAGAAATTGGAGAACCACTTTCGACTCCACACTTCTTCTTCACTTACTTCTTTTCTCAATATACTGGGCTTAGAAAATGGTATCAAGCCATCCTTATCATCAGTAGGACACGGAAAGAGGCACTAAGTCTCCTAACCAAGTTCAACCACACTCTGCAAATTAACCATTGCACTACAAATTAGGCAACGGGGGCATCAGCAAAGGCAGCCAATGTGCCGATCCTTTATACATTTTGTGTAGTACTTTTCTTACTCGGAGGCAAAATCATCACTTTAACTGCCCAAATCATACAGATTTTACACATGTACCACTCTATGCACACATAGGCACATACCTTGCAGTTCTTCTACACACACTTAAGCTAAAAACCCATTCTGTCACGTCAAAATTCTGCAAACCTATTACATATTCAGTGCGTCGGCATAGAAGCACTTTTTAATGCCACTAAAATGCACAAGTAGTTAGACTGAAGATGCAACCTGAATGAGTTTACAGTATGTACGCCACTTTATTAATGATTAGTGATGAGAAAGTGAGGACTACAAGAGTATTGGAAAAGACTTTTTCCACTCTGAATGTAAAGCAGATTGTGTGACCATTGGCCAAAAACGAACACGAAGGGACTCGAACCCTCAATCTTCTGAACCGAAGTCAGACGCCTTATCCATTAGGCCACGCGGTTATCCGTCCACCTGAGATGATTTTTATCATGTAGGTGGTATGCATGGATGGAGAACATATTATTGAAAGGTATTCAGGTTTACATCCCATAGTGTTCTTTCAGCTCTTTTCGCTGGAAGCACTTTTTTGGAAGCTATATATTGAGAATTTTATGAGTACGATATGCTTTTGTTTTCCTTTTCTTATGAGTTTAAAGCTCATTTGTATGCTCTACATAGCTCTGGACGTTTCCAGACGTGGAGTGAAACTGTTTTGAAAGTAGTACAAATTGCTCCTTCCTGCATATGCTAATTTTTCACACTCACATAGGTTGTATAAGTTTCATGAATCCTGGCTTGACCTATTCAAGTAGCTGAAAGCCTGTAACCACCTCTAGAAACAAGATTCACACCAATCCAATTCATATCATTTTTTCCAAAGGAATATGTTCTGGCCGGTCGAAAATGCATCTCACAAAAATAGGCATTTAAAAATCTACTTTGCAGTTTCAGAACACTAACATGACTGTGAAGTGTACACAAGTAAAACGGGACAGTTTCAAAGTAACTAATCCCTCATAAACTTCTGAGAGGAAGCATGTAATAAATCTACCTAATTTTCTGGAAAAGAAAGAGGGAGGAGTTTTGTTATCACCTCAAATGGGACTCGAACCCACAATCACTGGCTTAGGAGGCCAGTGCCTTATCCATTAGGCCATTAAGGCACACATGCCTAGCTCTTTTCTAGAGGCATTATTTAAAAGTATTCTATGGTCAGACACCGGTGTGTGCACACAGGGCATTTCTCACTTCTCTCTATAAGTAAACTTCCCATTTTCATCCTCTTCCATCCCCGACTTTAACGCTCTCTTCTATGCTATAATGGAGACTTTGCAATTTTAGCAAGTGGAGAGAAATTGGAGAACCACTTTCGACTCCACACTTCTTCTTCACTTACTTCTTTTCTCAATATACTGTGCTTAGAAAATGGTATCAAGCCATCCTTATCATCAGTAGGACACGGCAAGAGGCACTAAGTCTCCTAACCAAGTTCAACCACACTCTGCAACTTAACCATTGCACTACAAATTAGGCAACGGGGGCATCAGCAAAGGCAGCCAATGTGCCGATCCTTTATACATTTTGTGTAGTACTTTTCTTACTCGGAGGCAAAATCAGCACTTTAACTGCCCAAATCATACAGATTTTACACATGTAGCACTCTATGCACACATAGGCCAACACCTTGCAGTTCTTCTACACACACTTAAGCTAAAAACCCATTCTGTCACGTCAAAATACTGCAAACCTATTACATATTCAGTGCGTCGGCATAGAAGCACTTTTTAATGCCACTAAAATGCACAAGTAGTTAGACTGAAGAAGCAACCTGAATGAGTTTACAGTATGTACTCCACTTTATTGATGATTAGTAATGAGAAAGTGAGGACTACAAGAGTATTGGAAAATACTTTTTCCACTCTGAATGTAAAGCAGATTGTGTGACCATTGGCCAAAAACGACCACGAAGGGACTCGAACCCTCAATCTTCTAACCCGAAGTCAGACGCCTTATCCATTAGGCCACGCGGTTATCCGTCCACCTGAGATGATTTTTATCATGTAGGTGGTATGCATGGATGGAGAACATATTATTGAAAGGTATTCAGGTTTACATCCCATAGTGTTCTTTCAGCTCTTTTCGCTGGAAGCACTTTTTTGGAATCTATATATTGAGAATTATATGAGTACGATATGCTTTTGTTTTCCTTTTTCCATACAAACCTCTTTCCTCATGAGTTTAAAGCTCATTTGTATGCTCTACATAGCTCTGGACGTTTCCAGACGTGGAGTGAAACTGTTTTGAAAGTAGTACAAATTGCTCCTTCCTGCATATGCTAATTTTTCACACTCACATAGGTTGTATAAGTTTTATGAATCCTGGCTTGACCTATTCAAGTAGCTGAAAGCCTGTCACCACCTCTAGAAACAAGATTCACACCAATCCAATTCATATCATTTTTTCCAAAGGAATATGTTCTGGCCGGTCGAAAATGCATCTCACAAAAATAGGCATTTAAAAATCTACTTTGCAGTTTCAGAACACTAACATGACTGTGAAGTGTACACAAGTAAAATGGGACAGTTTCAAAGTAACTAATCCCTCATAAACTTCTGAGAGGAAGCATGTAATAAATCTACCTAATTTTCTGGAAAAGAAAGAGGGAGGATTTTTATTATCACCTCAGAAGGGACTCGAACCCACAATCCCTGGCTTAGGAGGCCAGTGCCTTATCCATTAGGCCACTGAGGCACACATGCCTAGCTCTTTTCTAGAGGCATTATTTAAATGTATTCTATGGTCAGACACCGGTGTGTGCACACAGGGCATTTCTCACTTCTCTCTATAAGTAAACTTCCCATTTTCATCCTCTTCCATCCCCGACTTTAACGCTCTCTTCTATGCTATAATGGAGACTTTGCAATTTTAGCAAGTGGAGAGAAATTGGAGAACCACTTTCGACTCCACACTTCTTCTTCACTTACTTCTTTTCTCAATATACTGGGCTTAGAAAATGGTATCAAGCCATCCTTATCATCAGTAGGACACGGAAAGAGGCACTAAGTCTCCTAACCAAGTTCAACCACACACTGCATCTTAACCATTGCACTACAAATTAGGCAACGGGGGCATCAGCAAAGGCAGCCAATGTGCCGATCCTTTATACATTTTGTGTAGTACTTTTCTTACTCGGAGGCAAATTCAGCACTTTAACTGCCCAAATCATACAGATTTTACACATGTACCACTCTATGCACACATAGGCACACACCTTGCAGTTCTTCTACACACACTTAAGCTAAAAACCCATTCTGTCACGTCAAAATTATGCAAACCTATTACATATTCAGTGCGTCGGCATAGAAGCACTTTTTAATGCCACTAAAATGCACAAGTAGTTAGACTGAAGATGCAACCTGAATGAGTTTACAGTATGTACGCCACTTTATTAATGATTAGTGATGAGAAAGTGAGGACTACAAGAGTATTGGAAAAGACTTTTTCCACTCTGAATGTAAAGCAGATTGTGTGACCATTGGCCAAAAACGACCACGAAGGGACTCGAACCCTCAATCTTCTGATCCGAAGTCATACGCCTTATCCATTAGGCCACGCGGTTATCCGTCCACCTGAGATGATTTTTATCATGTAGGTGGTATGCATGGATGGAGAACATATTATTGAAAGGTATTCAGGTTTACATCCCATAGTGTTCTTTCAGCTCTTTTCGCTGGAAGCACTTTTTTGGAATCTATATATTGAGAATTTTATGAGTACGATATGCTTTTGTTTTCCTTTTCTCATGAGTTTAAAGCTCATTTGTATGCTCTACATAGCTCTGGACGTTTCCAGACGTGGAGTGAAACTGTTTTGAAAGTAGTACAAATTGCTCCTTCCTGCATATGCTAATTTTTCACACTCACATAGGTTGTATAAGTTTTATGAATCCTGGCTTGACCTATTCAAGTAGCTGAAAGCCTGTCACCACCTCTAGAAACAAGATTCACACCAATCCAATTCATATCATTTTTTCCAAAGGAATATGTTCTGGCCGCTCGAAAATGCATCTCACAAAAATAGGCATTTAAAAATCTACTTTGCAGTTTCAGAACACTAACATGACTGTGAAGTGTACACAAGTAAAATGGGACAGTTTCAAAGTAACTAATCCCTCATAAACTTCTGAGAGGAAGCATGTAATAAATCTACCTAATTTTCTGGAAAAGAAAGAGGGAGGATTTTTATTATCACCTCAGAAGGGACTCGAACCCACAATCCCTGGCTTAGGAGGCCAGTGCCTTATCCATTAGGCCACTGAGGCACACATGCCTAGCTCTTTTCTAGAGGCATTATTTAAATGTATTCTATGGTCAGACACCGGTGTGTGCACACAGGGCATTTCTCACTTCTCTCTATAAGTAAACTTCCCATTTTCATCCTCTTCCATCCCCGACTTTAACGCTCTCTTCTATGCTATAATGGAGACTTTGCAATTTTAGCAAGTGGAGAGAAATTGGAGAACCACTTTCGACTCCACACTTCTTCTTCACTTACTTCTTTTCTCAATATACTGGGCTTAGAAAATGGTATCAAGCCATCCTTATCATCAGTAGGACACGGAAAGAGGCACTAAGTCTCCTAACCAAGTTCAACCACACTCTGCAACGTAACCATTGCACTACAAATTAGGCAACGGGGGCATCAGCAAAGGCAGCCAATGTGCCGATCCTTTATACATTTTGTGTAGTACTTTTCTTACTCGGAGGCAAAATCAGCACTTTAACTGCCCAAATCATACAGATTTTACACATGTAGCACTCTATGCACACATAGGCACACACCTTGCAGTTCTTCTACACACACTTAAGCTAAAAACCCATTCTGTCACGTCAAAATTCTGCAAACCTATTACATATTCAGTGCGTCGGCATAGAAGCACTTTTTAATGCCACTAAAATGCACAAGTAGTTAGACTGAAGATGCAACCTGAATGAGTTTACATTATGTACTCCACTTTATTAATGATTAGTAATGAGAAAGTGAGGACTACAAGAGTATTGGAAAAGACTTTTTCCGCCTCTGAATGTAAAGCAGATTGTGTGACCATTGGCCAAAAACGACCACAAAGGGACTAGAACCCTTAATCTTCTGATCCAAAGTCAGACGCCTTATCCATTAGGCCACGCGGTCATCCATCCACCTGAGATGATTTTTATCATGTAGGTGGTATGCATGGATGGAGAACATATTATTGAAAGGTATTCAGGTTTACATCCCATAGTGTTCTTTCAGCTCTTTTCTCTGGAAGCACTTTTTTGGAATCTATATATTGAGTATTTTATGAGTACGATATGCTTTTGTTTTCCTTTTTGCAGACAAACCTCTTTCCTCATGCGTTTAAAGCTCATTTGCATTCTCTACATAACTCTGGAAGTTTCCAGACGTGGAGTGAAACTGTTTTCAAAGTAGGACAAATTGCTCCTTCCTGCATATGCTAATTTTTCACACTCACATAGGTTGTATAAGTTTTATGAATCCTGGCTTGACCTATTCAAGTAGCTGAAAGCCTGTCACCACCTCTAGAAACAAGATTCACAGAAATCCAATTCAAATAATTTTTTCCAAAGGAATATGTTCTGGCCGGTCGAAAATGCATCTCACAAAAATAGGCATTTAAAAATATACTTTGCAGTTTCAGAACACTAACATGACTGTGAAGTGTACACAAGTAAAATGGGTCCGTTTCAAAGTAACTAATCCCTCATAAACTTCTGAGAGGAAGCATGTAATAAATCTCCCTAATTTTCTGGAAAAGATAGAGGGAGGATTTTAGTTATCACCTCAGATGGGACTCGAACCCACAATCCCTGGCTTAGGAGGCCAGTGCCTTATCCATTAGGCCACTGAGGCACACATGCATAGCTCTTTTCTAGAGACATTATTTAAATGTATTCTATGGTCAGACACCGGTGTGTGCACACAGGGCATTTCTCACTTCTCTCTATAAGTAAACTTCCCATTTTCATCCTCTTCCATCCCCGACTTTAACGCTCTCTTCTATGCTATAATGGAGACTTTGCAATTTTAGCAAGTGGAGAGAAATTGGAGAACCACTTTCGACTCCACACTTCTTCTTTACTTACTTCTTTTCTCAATATACTGGGCTTAGAAAATGGTATCAAGCCATCCTTATCATCAGCAGGACACGGAAAGAGGCACCAAGTCTCCTAGCCAAGTTCAACCACACTCTGCAACTTAACCATTGCACTACAAATTAGGCAACGGGGGCATCAGCAAAGGCAGCCAATGTGCCGATCCTTTATACATTTTGTGTAGCACTTTTCTTACTCGGAGGCAAAATCAGCACTTTAACTGCCCAAATCATACAGACTTTACACATGTAGCACTCTATGCACACATAGGCACACACCTTGCAGTTCTTCTACACACACTTAAGCTAAAAACCCATTCTGTCACGTCAAAATTCTGCAAACCTATTACATATTCAGTGCGTCGGCATAGAAGCACTTTTTAATGCCACTAAAATGCACAAGTAGTTAGACTGAAGATGCAACCTGAATGAGTTTACAGTATGCACTCCACTTTATTAATGATTAGTAATGAGAAAGTGAGGACTACAAGAGTATTGGAAAATACTTTTTCCACTCTGAATGTAAAGCAGATTGTGTTACCATTGGCCAAAACGGCCACAAAGGGACTCGAACCCTCAATCTTCTGATCCGAAATCATACGCCTTATCCATTAGGCCACGCGGTCATCCATTCACCTGAGATGATTTTTATCATGTAGGTGGTATGCATGGATGGAGAACATATTATTGAAAGGTATTCAGGTTTACATCCCATAGTATTCTTTCAGCTCTTTTCGCTGGAAGCACTTTTTTGGAATCTATATATTGAGAATTTTATGAGTACGATATGCTTTTGTTTTCCTTTTTGCATACAAACCTCTTTCCTCATGAGTTTAAAGCTCATTTGTATGCTCTACATAGCTCTGGTCGTTTCCAGACGTGGAGTGAAACTGTTTTGAAAGTAGTACAAATTGCTCCTTCCTGCATATGCTAATTTTTCACACTCACATAGGTTGTATAAGTTTTATGAATCCTGGCTTGACCTATTCAAGTAGCTGAAAGCCTGTCACCACCTCTAGAAACAAGATTCACACCAATCCAATTCAAATCAATTTTTTCCAAAGGAATATGTTCTGGCTGGTCGAAAATGCATCTCACAAAAATAGGCATTTAAAAACTGTACTTTGCAGTTTCAGAACACTAACATGACTGTGAAGTGTACACAAGTAAAATGGGACAGTTTCAAAGTTCCCGCTCGTGGTGGAAGACTGACCTTTTGCACGGGGAAACAGCGTTTTGAGGACTGCGAGGCCCAGCAGCCCTCTGCTTCCTGCTGCTGCTGCCTGCCTCTTCCTCCGGACCCGCCCCTGGACATTGCTTTAAAGCTCGCGGCCCCCGCTTCGCGGGTGCCGCTCGTGGTGGAAGACTGACCTTTTGCACGGGGAAACAGCGTTTTGAGGACTGCGAGGCCCAGCAGCCCTCTGCTTCCTGCTGCTGCTGCCTGCCTCTTCCTCCGGACCCGCCCCTGGACACCTGGACATTGCTTTAAAGCTCGCGGCCCCCGCTTCGCGGGTGCCGCTCGTGGTGGAAGACTGACCTTTTGCACGGGGAAACAGCGTTTTGAGGACTGCGAGGCCCAGCAGCCCTCTGCTTCCTGCTGCTGCTGCCTGCCTCTTCCTCCGGACCCGCCCCTGGACACCTGGACATTGCTTTAAAGCTCGCGGCCCCCGCTTCGCGGGTGCCGCTCGTGGTGGAAGACTGACCTTTTGCACGGGGAAACAGCGTTTTGAGGACTGCGAGGCCCAGCAGCCCTCTGCTTCCTGCTGCTGCTGCCTGCCTCTTCCTCCGGACCCGCCCCTGGACACCTGGACATTGCTTTAAAGCTCGCGGCCCCCGCTTCGCGGGTGCCGCTCATGGTGGAAGACTGACCTTTTGCACGGGGAAACAGCGTTTTGAGGACTGCGAGGCCCAGCAGCCCTCTGCTTCCTGCTGCTGCTGCCTGCCTCTTCCTCCGGACCCGCCCCTGGACACCTGGACATTGCTTTAAAGCTCGCGGCCCCCGCTTCGCGGGTGCCGCTCATGGTGGAAGACTGACCTTTTGCACGGGGAAACAGCGTTTTGAGGACTGCGAGGCCCAGCAGCCCTCTGCTTCCTGCTGCTGCTGCCTGCCTCTTCCTCCGGACCCGCCCCTTGACGTCACAATATTTTCCAGCACACACTGATCCGCAGCGCGGATCGCAGCGCGGGCGAAGCCCGGGACAAGGGCGGGCCCTCTTAGGCCCTCAGAGTCCGAGTGAGGCCGGGCTGGGCCCGGCTATTGATCAGTTGGTTAAGGTACCACTTGTATTTGTGTGCGCTTATTGCGTAATTACCAAAAAGGCTATTATGGCTGATACCCCTAGTAGTACCAACGAGGAGAAGTCGAAAGTTATGCTAGCTGGCCCTCTGGACACTTATTTTAAAAAGGCGCTAAGAGTGGATGATTTAGTTAATTGTTTGGACAAAAGGAGATCAGAGCGTCGTCGCTCAATAGAAAGCTTGAAGCTTAGGTCTTCTGATAATTTGTTGCTGCAGGTTCCTTCCCGGTCAAGGGATAGTGGTGGTGCTGTGGTTGATTCTCCTACACCACCGCGCGATCTCTGTTTGCAAAAGGAATCTGCTCTTATTTCAGCTTCATCACCCTTAGAGTTGCCCTTACAAGAGAAACTTGTTAGCGTTCATCCCGACCCCCCTACAGATGTAACTAGAAGTGTGCAAGCACTTGGTAAACAGGTTAAGAAGGTCACTAAGCCATTCAAAGTGGCAAAGTCATTTGGGCCTCCCCCCATTAAAAGAAGATGCAAGAAAGGGGGAGTCTCAGTTAAACCTAAGTACAACTGTTCTGAGTTTGGGAAGCACGAACTGAAAGGTTTAAACTTATCTAAAGGGCCAGGAGTCGAACCAACAACTACTCCTAACCCTGCTCCTCCATTGACTCCTGATGTTTTAGAACCTGATTTGCCTTCCTTAAATCCAGGCTTTACCCCTGTCGTACCTTTGTTATCTCCCTCCCCCCCTCCCTCTCCTTCGGTTGTTCGCCAGGATGCCCTGGTCCAGGTGATTAAGTCTCTTATTTCACCACTAATTGAAGGTTTATTAAGAGTGGAGAAAAAACTCATGGACCTGGAAGCGATAATAAGCATAAAAACCATTCCAACAACAGGGCAGGGGAAGGCGGGTTTCGATAGTGTTACCGAAGTTATAGCGGCGGAACCTATTCGCCTCAATCACCTCCCCACTCTACCCCAGGATACGGGTGAGCCGTCTAATTTGTTGGCGGTATCTCAGTCTGTGCCTGTGTCTCTCCCGATGTACAAACGAGACGATAAGGAGGGTGGGGGGATTAACCTTGTCCCAATCACTCTGCGGGATAGCAGGGAAGGCCCTAGTAATGGTTTGCTTGCCCCCAAGTACGTGCCACAAGTTGATCTGCCCCCCGAATCTGTACCCCTGGTGGTTGTTCTGACGGGGGTTCCGCCTTTACTAGTTGATAAAAGAGAAGGGTTCAGTGAGTTAAAAAACAAAACCATGTTCTGGCTCAATAGTTATAGACCTATCGAGGAGAAATTTAATGGTGAGATTTTACATGTGAGACGTCTCCCTTGGGTGGGCGGTACGACGAAAAACATTGCGGGTGACATCGTGGTAGTAAATTTCAGAGACCCTCGTGTAGTTAAGTATATTTTGGAGTGGCCTCTTGAAATAGGTAGTATTGGCATTGTTCCCCGTGCACTAACCTATTTTTACCCTAGATCATCGGTGTTTCCCCCTTCTGTCCCATCTCAGCATCCCTCCCTATTGCCCATTCCACCAGACACATATAGGCCGAACTACTTATCGGGCCCTTCAAACACCCAACAAATCACTGATCCTTTTGGGTGGCATCACATCCCTCCTAGTTTTAATAGGATCTCTAACAGAGGAGGTGTGAGAGTGAAGCCTTCTAACCCTTTAGTGTTGTCAAACAGGTTTGAAACCTTCTCTAGTCTGGCTGAATGTGATTGAAGATTAAAGCCCCATTGGGGCGGTGGGTGTCCAATAGGATTATCTTGCCTTAAGAACGTTGTTTGTGAGAGGAGTAAGGAAGCCCACGGAGCTGTTCCTGTTACTACAGGACTTACAATTATAAGTGGATTTGCTAGTGGTGGGAACGTATCCACCCCTCTCTCTACCCCCTTGGTTAACAGTACTGTAATCCCCTTGACGATAGACCACCTAGTCCAACCAGAACCCATAGGTATTCAAACCATGCTGGTCATGGATAGGCCTGCAGTATCCCCGTCAGATTTAAAATTGAAAGATAACGAAGGCCTACACCTAGTTTCTTGGAATGTGGCGGGTCTACAAAGAAAGTTGGTGTTGCCTGAATGGAATGTTTTCATCGAGCAATTCGATGTATGTATATTTCAGGAAACATGGAGTGTCCATCCTTTATACAAATCGGGTTACACCACTTTTTTTATACCAGCTCTGAGTAAGGGCAGGGGTAGACCAGCTGGGGGGTTGCATGTATGGATCAAGATCGCTCTGAACCTTAAAATATCCACCCATGTCTCTGGATGTTGTGACATCCAACATATCTCTTTTGAGGGGGGAACTTGTAGGATTGACCTATTTAATGTCTATGAAAGAGGTACCATAGGGGACATAAATTCAAGTACCTTATCCATTTTAGATCAGGCATTAGCAACTTGCCCCCCCACCTCTAAAATCATAGTGGGAGGGGATTTTAATTGTACATTCGAACCACTAGATGGTGACGATCCCTTGGGTATAGAGGAAGTGGATTCCAGATGGGGTATCCCGACCCTGTCTCTGCCCACAATCAAGAAATGGTCACCAAGGGTTATACAGATTAATTCCCTCACTGTAGAACATAACCTCAGGGCTCTTAATGGTAGGACCCCTTCCGACCCTGACGGGGCAATGACCTTTAATAGGTTAAGTAGCCCGTCAAGAATCGATTACATCTTATTAGACGTGGAACTATTGTGTGACCTAGTAGATATGGTGGTGACTCCTTCACAGGATAGTGACCATAACCCCCTATGCATGTCGATAAGATGGGGGAGGCGGAACACCATAGAGAGGATATCGCACCCGAAGTCTACTAAGGAGGTGATACCTTTCCAAGGGAATCGAAGACTCAAGTGGGAGAAGGTTCAGTCGCAGACTCATAATTTGATAAAAATCAGGACGTTTGTTGAAGATCTGAGTATAGAAATGGGAGTGTTTGATCCGGACCTAGCGCCTGCACAGGGCATACTTTTTTCCCAGGCGTATAATAGTTTAACGGAGAAACTTGGGGAATTCTTTCTCCTAAAAGGTAATAATAAGGTCAAGAGTGGTGGCAGGGTTAACAAAAAAATTATATCGAATAGTCCCTGGTACACGGCGAACTGTAAAACTTCAAGAAATGAGATCAGAATTGCCTTGCGTGAAAAGAACCAACTCCGGGTTAGTGTAGCCAGGAAAGATTACGCTAGGGCCTTGGAGCAAGCAAAACGTGTATGGGAAGAACAACACTGGCAAGACCTCAAGACAGCTTCCATAGGAAAGAATTCCTCGCTGTTTTGGGACCTGATCAACAAAGCCAGGTTGAACAGCTCTCGCCCTCTAGATAACCATATAACAGGTCAGCAATGGCACTCCCATTTTTCTTCAATTTATGGTGGGCCAGAAAATTCCAATATCCCTATTGGTTATGCCCCTAGTATTCACCCCAAGCTCCCGGTCAGGGAACCCTTTTCGACAGTTGAGGTGTTGTTAGCTATTAGTCACCTTACTCCTAAGAAAGCAGCAGGCCCAGATGGGATACCTGGTGATCTCCTCATGGAGGCCCCTGAGTTATGGGCTAACCTCATCGCAAAAATAATGAATCTCATCTCCCATGGCTACCCAGTCCCAGCTTCGTGGAAGGGAGCGGAGGTAATCACTGTCTTTAAGAAGGGTGACAGAGATGACCCTGCCAACTATAGACCAATCAGTTTGATTGACGTGCTACAGAAGGTGGTTGGCAGGGTAATTATATCTAGGGTCGGCACCTGGATGGAAGAATTGCATGTGTTGTCACACCTCCAAGCAGGGTTCAGGCAAAAGGTGGGCACGATGGACCAGGTCTTTCGCTTTTCCGCGATCTATTGGAAGTCGGTTACCATCAATAAAGGTAGTTTATACCTGGCTTTCATAGATCTTCGGATGGCCTTTGACCTGGTACCACGTGAGAGGCTGTGGGAGGTTTTGAAGAATATGGGATTTCCTGGCCCCCTCCTAAGTTTAATTGTGCATCTTCATGAAGGGAATTATGCCAGGATTAGGTGGGGTACCCAAGGGGAACTAACCGAAAAGATCCCCGTGAAGAGGGGTGTACGCCAGGGATGTGTCATGGCTCCCACTCTGTTCTCTCTTTTTGTGAATGGAGTGGTGGATTATTTAAGAGAAGAACCGGCTGATGCCCCATCCCTGGCAGGAGTTAAAATCCCCACACTCCTCTTCGCCGACGACACTATTTTAATTTCTAAGTCGCCGTCTGGCTTACAAAAGCTCCTGAACCGATTTAGCGCATTTTGCCTTGATAGAGGTCTTACCATCAATACTCTAAAAACTAAGCTCATGGCTCTAGCACCTTCACCTAGATTTAGAAATAATCTCTTACTTAATGGAGAGCCCTTGGAGCAGGTAGAATCATATGATTATCTGGGCATCAGGGTTAATAGTCGCATGAGCTGGAAGGATCACCTGGCTAAAATGGTGTTAAATTATAAAAGAACATCTGGGGCGGTTATGAGTGAATATCGTAAATCTAAAAGCAAGCCCCTCTCACCGCTCCTAACAATTTACGAAGGCCAAGTTCTCCCGTCCGCTTTATATGGCTCAGAACTGTGGGGGTTCGAAAACACTGTAGAGCTGGACAGGGCTGAAAACAAGTTTCTGAGAGACGCAGTAGCCCTTCCAGTCTCCACTCCCCTATTTCCTCTAAGGGCTGACATGGGCAGGCGCCCCCTTAAGGATATAGTGCGCTTACGCCCATTACTTTTCTGGGTTCGTCTGCGCAGGACAAGGGAGCTCCTGGATTATGCTGCCGCCCTAGATGAATTAATTCAGCTAAACACCAATAATAGGGTTAAGTGGCTGAGCAACTTGAAGCGGTTGGTGGTGCTCCTGGGTTTGAGCGACTCATGGGCAAACCAATCACCTCCGCCTAAGATGGTGATTAAAAAGCTCTACTGGAATCTAGTTCAGCGGGAAACACTTTCTAGTAGTTCTGTGGGCTCACTTACTGAGCGCTTTTTGTCCTTTAAGTGGTCATGGCGCTTCGAACCCTTTTTGGATTACATCGAGCAGCCCCTAGATCGATCTCTTTACCTGAAGGTTAGACTCGGGATCCTCCCAGTAAATGCTTATATCTCGGGGTGGAAAAATAATGTCGGCAAAAGGAGCTCATGTCCTGGCTGTGCAGCCCCTACTGAGTCAGTGGCACATTTCTTTTTTGCTTGCCCGGCATATAGGGTTGCTAGGAGGATCTGGCTAAAACCACTATGTAAGAATATGGGTGTTAGATGCCATGCATTGGCTTTGCGGATACTTACCACCGATACCTCTTCAATTACTATGGTTTGTGGAGTTGCAACATTTTTGGGCTCTGCTTGGCGCTCCCGCATGAGGTGTTACAAAACCCATTCTGAATCATTTATTAGTTCTGAAGCACTTGTTAGTTAAGAGTACTTGGTTAGGATGCTCATCATCCTGTCTTGTGACTGTACTTATTTTTAATGGTCTAATGCCAACTGTGTTTTATGAACCCTTGTTTTGAAATTTTTTAATTGTATTATGTTACTAATTGCTCTTTTATGATGAATTTCATCGAATAAAGAATTTGACAAAATGGGACCGTTTCAAAGTACCTAATCCCTCATAAACTTCTGAGAGGAAGCATGTAAAAAATCTACCTAATTTTCTGGAAAAGATAGAGGGAGGATTTTTGTTATCACCTCAGATGGGACTCGAACCCACAATCCCTGGCTTAGGAGGCCAGTGCCTTATCCATTAGGCCACTGAGGCACACATGCATAGCTCTTTTCTAGAGACATTATTTAAATGTATTCTATGGTCAGACACCGGTGTGTGCACACAGGGCATTTCTCACTTCTCTCTATAAGTAAACTTCCCATTTTCATCCTCTTCCATCCCCGACTTTAACGCTCTCTTCTATGCTATAATGGAGACTTTGCAATTTTAGCAAGTGGAGAGAAATTGGAGAACCACTTTCGACTCCACACTTCTTCTTTACTTACTTCTTTTCTCAATATACTGGGCTTAGAAAATGGTATCAAGCCATCCTTATCATCAGCAGGACACGGAAAGAGGCACCAAGTCTCCTAGCCAAGTTCAACCACACTCTGCAACTTAACCATTGCACTACAAATTAGGCAACGGGGGCATCAGCAAAGGCAGCCAATGTGCCGATCCTTTATACATTTTGTGTAGCACTTTTCTTACTCGGAGGCAAAATCAGCACTTTAACTGCCCAAATCATACAGACTTTACACATGTAGCACTCTATGCACACATAGGCACACACCTTGCAGTTCTTCTACACACACTTAAGCTAAAAACCCATTCTGTCACGTCAAAATTCTGCAAACCTATTACATATTCAGTGCGTCGGCATAGAAGCACTTTTTAATGCCACTAAAATGCACAAGTAGTTAGACTGAAGATGCAACCTGAATGAGTTTACAGTATGCACTCCACTTTATTAATGATTAGTAATGAGAAAGTGAGGACTACAAGAGTATTGGAAAATACTTTTTCCACTCTGAATGTAAAGCAGATTGTGTTACCATTGGCCAAAACGGCCACAAAGGGACTCGAACCCTCAATCTTCTGATCCGAAATCATACGCCTTATCCATTAGGCCACGCGGTCCTCCGTTCACCTGAGATGATTTTTATCATGTAGGTGGTATGCATGGATGGAGAACATATTATTGAAAGGTATTCAGGTTTACATCCCATAGTATTCTTTCAGCTCTTTTCGCTGGAAGCACTTTTTTGGAATCTATATATTGAGAATTTTATGAGTACGATATGCTTTTGTTTTCCTTTTTGCATACAAACCTCTTTCCTCATGAGTTTAAAGCTCATTTGTATGCTCTACATAGCTCTGGTCGTTTCCAGACGTGGAGTGAAACTGTTTTGAAAGTAGTACAAATTGCTCCTTCCTGCATATGCTAATTTTTCACACTCACATAGGTTGTATAAGTTTTATGAATCCTGGCTTGACCTATTCAAGTAGCTGAAAGCCTGTCACCACCTCTAGAAACAAGATTCACACCAATCCAATTCAAATCAATTTTTTCCAAAGGAATATGTTCTGGCCGGTCGAAAATGCATCTCACAAAAATAGGCATTTAAAAATCTACTTTGCAGTTTCAGAACACTAACATGACTGTGAAGTGTACACAAGTAAAACGGGACAGTTTCAAAGTACCTAATCCCTCATAAACTTCTGAGAGGAAGCATGTAATAAATCTACCTAATTTTCTGGAAAAGATAGAGGGAGGATTTTTGTTATCACCTCAGATGGGACTCGAACCCACAATCCCTGGCTTAGGAGGCCAGTGCCTTATCCATTAGGCCACTGAGGCACACATGCATAGTTCTTTTCTAGAGGCATTATTTAAATGTATTCTATGGTCAGACACCGGTGTGTGCACACAGGGCATTTCTCACTTCTCTCTATAAGTAAACTTCCCATTTTCATCCTCTTCCATCCCCGACTTTAACGCTCTCTTCTATGCTATAATGGAGACTTTGCAATTTTAGCAAGTGGAGAGAAATTGGAGAACCACTTTCGACTCCACACTTCTTCTTCACTTACTTCTTTTCTCAATATACTGGGCTTAGAAAATGGTATCAAGCCATCCTTATCATCAGTAGGACACGGAAAGAGGCACTAAGTCTCCTAACCAAGTTCAACCACACTCTGCAACTTAACCATTGCACTACAAATTAGGCAACGGGGGCATCAGCAAAGGCAGCCAATGTGCCGATCCTTTATACATTTTGTGTAGTACTTTTCTTACTCGGAGGCAAAATCAGCACTTTAACTGCCCAAATCATACAGATTTTACACATGTAGCACTCTATGCACACATAGGCACACACCTTGCAGTTCTTCTACACACACTTAAGCTAAAAACCCATTCTGCCACGTCAAAATTCTGCAAACCTATTACATATTCAGTGCGTCGGCATAGAAGCACTTTTTAATGCCACTAAAACGCACAAGTAGTTAGACTGAAGATGCAACCTGAATGAGTTTACAGTATGTACTCCACTTTATTAATGATTAGTAATGAGAAAGTGAGGACTACAAGAGTATTGGAAAAGACTTTTTCCACTCTGAATGTAAAGCAGATTGTGTGACCATTGGCCAGAAACGACCACGAAGGGACTCGAACCCTCAACCTTCTGATCCGAAGTCAGACGCCTTATCCATTAGGCCATGCGGTCATGCGTCCACCAGAGATGATTTTTATCATGTAGGTGGTATGCATGGATGGAGAACATATTATTGAAAGGTATTCAGGTTTACATCCCATAGTGTTCTTTCAGCTCTTTTCGCTGGAAGCACTTTTTTGGAATCTATATATTGAGAATTTTATGAGTACGATATGCTTTTGTTTTCCTTTTTCCATACAAACCTCTTTCCTCATGAGTTTAAAGCTCATTTGTATGCTCTACATAGCTCTGGACGTTTCCAGACGTGGAGTGAAACTGTTTTGAAAGTAGTACAAATTGCTCCTTCCTGCATATGCTAATTTTTCACACTCACATAGGTTGTATAAGTTTTATGAATCCTGGCTTGACCTATTCAAGTAGCTGAAAGCCTGTCACCACCTCTAGAAACAAGATTCACACCAATCCAATTCATATCATTTTTTCCAAAGGAATATGTTCTGGCCGGTCGAAAATGCATCTCACAAAAATAGGCATTTAAAAACTGTACTTTGCAGTTTCAGAACACTAACATGACTGTGAAGTGTACACAAGTAAAATGGGACCGTTTCAAAGTACCTAATCCCTCATAAACTTCTGAGAGGAAGCATGTAAAAAATCTACCTAATTTTCTGGAAAAGAAAGAGGAAGGATTTTTGTTATCCCTTCAGATGGGACTTGAACCCACAATCCCTGGCTTAGGAGGCCAGTGCCTTATCCATTAGGCCACTGAGGCACACATGCATAGCTCTTTTCTAGAGGCATTATTTAAATGTATTCTATGGTCAGACACCGGTGTGTGCACACAGGGCATTTCTCACTTCTCTCTATAAGTAAACTTCCCATTTTCATCCTCTTCCATCCCCGACTTTAACGCTCTCTTCTATGCTATAATGGAGACTTTGCAATTTTAGCAAGTGGAGAGAAATTGGAGAACCACTTTCGACTCCACACTTCTTCTTCACTTACTTCTTTTCTCAATATACTGGGCTTAGAAAATGGTATCAAGCCATCCTTATCATCAGTAGGACACGGAAAGAGGCACTAAGTCTCCTAACCAAGTTGCTCACACTCTGCAACTTAACCATTGCACTACAAATTAGGCAACGGGGGCATCAGCAAAGGCAGCCAATGTGCCGATCCTTTATACATTTTGTGTAGTACTTTTCTTACTCGGAGGCAAAATCAGCACTTTAACTGCCCAAATCATACAGATTTTACACATGTAGCACTCTATGCACACATAGGCACACACCTTGCAGTTCTTCTACACACACTTAAGCTAAAAACCCATTCTGTCACGTCAAAATTCTGCAAACCTATTACATATTCAGTGCGTCGGCATAGAAGCACTTTTTAATGCCACTAAAATGCACAAGTAGTTAGACTGAAGATGCAACCTGAATGAGTTTACAGTATGTACTCCACTTTATTAATGATTAGTAATGAGAAAGTGAGGATTACAAGAGTATTGGAAAAGACTTTTTCCACTCTGAATGTAAAGCAGATTGTGTGACCATTGGCCAAATACGACCACGAAGGGACTCGAACCCTCAATCTTCTGATCCAAAGTCAGACGCCTTATCCATTAGGCCACGCGGTCATCCGTCCACCTGAGATGATTTTTATCATGTAGGTGGTATGCATGGATGGAGAACATATTATTGAAAGGTATTCAGGTTTACATCCCATAGTGTTCTTTTAGCTCTTTTCGCTGGAAGCACTTTTTTGGAATCTATATATTGAGAATTTTATGAGTACGATATGCTTTTGTTTTCCTTTTTCCATACAAACCTCTTTCCTCATGAGTTTAAAGCTCATTTGTATGCTCTACATAGCTCTGGACGTTTCCAGACGTGGAGTGAAACTGTTTTGAAAGTAGTACAAATTGCTCCTTCCTGCATATGCTAATTTTTCACACTCACATAGGTTGTATAAGTTTTATGAATCCTGGCTTGACCTATTCAAGTAGCTGAAAGCCTGTCACCACCTCTAGAAACAAGATTCACACCAATCCAATTCATATCATTTTTTCCAAACGAATATGTTCTGGCCGGTCGAAAATGCATCTCACAAAAATAGGCATTTAAAAATCTACTTTGCAGTTTCAGAACACTAACGTGACTGTGAAGTGTACACAAGTAAAATGGGACCGTTTCAAAGTACCTAATCCCTCATAAACTTCTGAGAGGAAGCATGTAATAAATCTACCTAATTTTCTGGAAAAGAAAGAGGGAGGATTTTTGTTATCACCTCAGATGGGACTTGAACCCACAATCCCTGGCTTAGGAGGCCAGTGCCTTATACATTAGGCCACTGAGGCGCACATGCATAGCTCTTTTCTAGAGGCATTATTTAAATGTATTCTATGGTCAGACACTGGTGTGTGCACACAGGGCATTTCTCACTTCTCTCTATAAGTAAACTTCCCATTTTCATCCTCTTCCATCCCCGACTTTAACGCTCTCTTCTATGCTATAATGGAGACTTTGCAATTTTAGCAAGTGGAGAGAAATTGGAGAACCACTTTCGACTCCACACTTCTTCTTCACTTACTTCTTTTCTCAATATACTGGGCTTAGAAAATGGTATCAAGCCATCCTTATCATCAGCAGGACACGGAAAGAGGCACCAAGTCTACTAACCAAGTTCAACCACACTCTGCAACTTAACCATTGCACTACAAATTAGGCAACGGGGGCATCAGCAAAGGCAGCCAATGTGCCGATCCTTTATACATTTTGTGTAGTACTTTTCTTACTCGGAGGCAAAATCAGCACTTTAACTGCCCAAATCATACAGACTTTACACATGTAGCACTCTATGCACACATAGGCACACACCTTGCAGTTCTTCTACACACACTTAAGCTAAAAACCCATTCTGTCACGTCAAAATTCTGCAAACCTATTACATATTCAGTGCGTCGGCATAGAAGCACTTTTTAATGCCACTAAAATGCACAAGTAGTTAGACTGAAGATGCAACCTGAATGAGTTTACATTATGTACTCCACTTTATTAATGATTAGTAATGAGAAAGTGAGGACTACAAGAGTATTGGAAAAGACTTTTTCCGCCTCTGAATGTAAAGCAGATTGTGTGACCATTGGCCAAAAACGACCACAAAGGGACTCGAACCCTTAATCTTCTGATCCAAAGTCAGACGCCTTATCCATTAGGCCACGCGGTCATCCATCCACCTGAGATGATTTTTATCATGTAGGTGGTATGCATGGATGGAGAACATATTATTGAAAGGTATTCAGGTTTACATCCCATAGTGTTCTTTCAGCTCTTTTCTCTGGAAGCACTTTTTTGGAATCTATATATTGAGTATTTTATGAGTACGATATGCTTTTGTTTTCCTTTTTGCAGACAAACCTCTTTCCTCATGCGTTTAAAGCTCATTTGCATTCTCTACATAACTCTGGAAGTTTCCAGACGTGGAGTGAAACTGTTTTCAAAGTAGGACAAATTGCTCCTTCCTGCATATGCTAATTTTTCACACTCACATAGGTTGTATAAGTTTTATGAATCCTGGCTTGACCTATTCAAGTAGCTGAAAGCCTGTCACCACCTCTAGAAACAAGATTCACAGAAATCCAATTCAAATAATTTTTTCCAAAGGAATATGTTCTGGCCGGTCGAAAATGCATCTCACAAAAATAGGCATTTAAAAATATACTTTGCAGTTTCAGAACACTAACATGACTGTGAAGTGTACACAAGTAAAATGGGTCCGTTTCAAAGTAACTAATCCCTCATAAACTTCTGAGAGGAAGCATGTAATAAATCTCCCTAATTTTCTGGAAAAGAAAGAGGGAGGATTTTTGTTATTACCTCAGATGGGACTCAAATCCACAATCCCTGGCTTAGGAGGCCAGTGCCTTATCCATTAGGCCACTGAGGCACAAATGCATAGCTCTTTTCTAGAGACATTATTTAAATGTATTCTATGGTCAGACACCGGTGTGTGCACACAGGGCATTTCTCACTTCTCTCTATAAGTAAACTTCCCATTTTCATCCTCTTCCATCCCCGACTTTAACGCTCTCTTCTATGCTATAATGGAGACTTTGCAATTTTAGCAAGTGGAGAGAAATTGGAGAACCACTTTCGACTCCACACTTCTTCTTCACTTACTTCTTTTCTCAATATACTGGGCTTAGAAAATGGTATCAAGCCATCCTTATCATCAGTAGGACACGGAAAGAGGCACTAAGTCTCCTAACCAAGTTCAACCACACTCTGCAACTTAACCATTGCACTACAAATTAGGCAACGGGGGCATCAGCAAAGGCAGCCAATGTGCCGATCCTTTATACATTTTGTGTAGTACTTTTCTTACTCGGAGGCAAAATCAGCACTTTAACTGCCCAAATCATACAGATTTTACACATGTACCACTCTATGCACACATAGGCACACACCTTGCAGTTCTTCTACACACACTTAAGCTAAAAACCCATTCTGTCACGTCAAAATTCTGCAAACCTATTACATATTCAGTGCGTCGGCATAGAAGCACTTTTTAATGCCACTAAAATGCACAAGTAGTTAGACTGAAGATGCAACCTGAATGAGTTTACAGTATGTACTCCACTTTATTAATGATTAGTAATGAGAAAGTGAGGACTACAAGAGTATTGGAAAAGACTTTTTCCGCCTCTGAATGTAAAGCAGATTGTGTGACCATTGGCCAAAAACGACCACAAAGGGACTCGAACCCTTAATCTTCTGATCCAAAGTCAGACGCCTTATCCATTAGGCCACGCGGTCATCCATCCACCTGAGATGATTTTTATCATGTAGGTGGTATGCATGGATGGAGAACATATTATTGAAAGGTATTCAGGTTTACATCCCATAGTGTTCTTTCAGCTCTTTTCTCTGGAAGCACTTTTTTGGAATCTATATATTGAGTATTTTATGAGTACGATATGCTTTTGTTTTCCTTTTTGCAGACAAACCTCTTTCCTCATGCGTTTAAAGCTCATTTGCATTCTCTACATAACTCTGGAAGTTTCCAGACGTGGAGTGAAACTGTTTTCAAAGTAGGACAAATTGCTCCTTCCTGCATATGCTAATTTTTCACACTCACATAGGTTGTATAAGTTTTATGAATCCTGGCTTGACCTATTCAAGTAGCTGAAAGCCTGTCACCACCTCTAGAAACAAGATTCACAGAAATCCAATTCAAATAATTTTTTCCAAAGGAATATGTTCTGGCCGGTCGAAAATGCATCTCACAAAAATAGGCATTTAAAAATATACTTTGCAGTTTCAGAACACTAACATGACTGTGAAGTGTACACAAGTAAAATGGGTCCGTTTCAAAGTAACTAATCCCTCATAAACTTCTGAGAGGAAGCATGTAATAAATCTCCCTAATTTTCTGGAAAAGAAAGAGGGAGGATTGTTGTTATTACCTCAGATGGGACTCGAACCCACAATCCCTGGCTTAGGAGGCCCATGCCTTATCCATTAGGCCACTGAGGCACACATGCATAGCTCTTTTCTAGAGACATTATTTAAATGTATTCTATGGTCAGACACCGGTGTGTGCACACAGGGCATTTCTCACTTCTCTCTATAAGTAAACTTCCCATTTTCATCCTCTTCCATCCCCGACTTTAACGCTCTCTTCTATGCTATAATGGAGACTTTGCAATTTTAGCAAGTGGAGAGAAATTGGAGAACCACTTTCGACTCCACACTTCTTCTTCACTTACTTCTTTTCTCAATATACTGGGCTTAGAAAATGGTATCAAGCCATCCTTATCATCAGTAGGACACGGAAAGAGGCACTAAGTCTCCTAACCAAGTTCAACCACACTCTGCAACTTAACCATTGCACTACAAATTAGGCAACGGGGGCATCAGCAAAGGCAGCCAATGTGCCGATCCTTTATACATTTTGTGTAGTACTTTTCTTACTCGGAGGCAAAATCAGCACTTTAACTGCCCAAATCATACAGATTTTACACATGTACCACTCTATGCACACATAGGCACACACCTTGCAGTTCTTCTACACACACTTAAGCTAAAAACCCATTCTGTCACGTCAAAATTCTGCAAACCTATTACATATTCAGTGCGTCGGCATAGAAGCACTTTTTAATGCCACTAAAATGCACAAGTAGTTAGACTGAAGATGCAACCTGAATGAGTTTACAGTATGTACTCCACTTTATTAATGATTAGTAATGAGAAAGTGAGGACTACAAGAGTATTGGAAAAGACTTTTTCCACTCTGAATGTAAAGCAGATTGTGTGACCATTGGCCAAAAACGAACCCTCAATCTTCTGATCCAAAGTCAGACGCCTTATCCATTAGGCCACGCGGTCATCCGTTCACCTGAGATGATTTTTATCATGTAGGTGGTATGCATGGATGGAGAACATATTATTGAAAGGTATTCAGGTTTACATCCCATAGTGTTCTTTCAGCTCTTTTCGCTGGAAGCACTTTTTTGGAATCTATATATTGAGAATTTCATGAGTACGATATGCTTTTGTTTTCCTTTTTGCATACAAACCTCTTTCCTCATGAGTTTAAAGCTCATTTGTATGCTCTACATAGCTCTGGACGTTTCCAGACGTGGAGTGAAACTGTTTTGAAAGTAGTACAAATTGCTCCTTCCTGCATATGCTAATTTTTCACACTCACATAGGTTGTATAAGTTTTATGAATCCTGGCTTGACCTATTCAAGTAGCTGAAAGCCTGTCACCACCTCTAGAAACAAGATTCACACCAATCAAATTCATATCATTTTTTCCAAAGGAATATGTTCTGGCCGGTCGAAAATACATCTCACAAAAATAGGCATTTAAAAATCTACTTTGCAGTTTCAGAACACTAACATGACTGTGAAGTGTACACAAGTAAAATGGGACAGTTTCAAAGTACCTAATCCCTCATAAACTTCTGAGAGGAAGCATGTAATAAATCTACCTAATTTTCTGGAAAAGAAAGAGGGAGGATTTTTGTTATCACCTCAGATGGGACTCGAACCCACAATCCCTGGCGTAGGAGGCCAGTGCCTTATCCATTAGGCCACTGAGGCACACATGCATAGCTCTTTTCTAGAGGCATTATTTAAATGTATTCTATGGTCAGACACCGGTGTGTGCACACAGGGCATTTCTCACTTCTCTCTATAAGTAAACTTCCCATTTTCATCCTCTTCCATCCCCGACTTTAACGCTCTCGTCTATGCTATAATGGAGACTTTGCAATTTTAGCAAGTGGAGAGAAATTGGAGAACCACTTTCGACTCCACACTTCTTCTTCACTTACTTCTTTTCTCAATATACTGGGCTTAGAAAATGGTATCAAGCCATCCTTATCATCAGTAGGACACGGAAAGAGGCACTAAGTCTCCTAACCAAGTTCAACCACACTCTGCAACTTAACCATTGCACTACAAATTAGGCAACGGGGGCATCAGCAAAGGCAGTCAATGTGCCGATCCTTTATACATTTTGTGTAGTACTTTTCTTACTCGGAGGCAAAATCAGCACTTTAACTGCCCAAATCATACAGATTTTACACATGTACCACTCTATGCACACATAGGCACACACCTTGCAGTTCTTCTACACACACTTAAGCTAAAACCCCATTGTGTCACGTCAAAATTCTGCAAACCTATTACATATTCAGTGCGTCGGCATAGAAGCACTTTTTAATGCCACTAAAATGCACAAGTAGTTAGACTGAAGATGCAACCTGAATGAGTTTACAGTATGTACTCCACTTTATTAATGATTAGTAATGAGAAAGTGAGGACTACAAGAGTATTGGAAAAGACTTTTTCCGCCTCTGAATGTAAAGCAGATTGTGTGACCATTGGCCAAAAACGACCACAAAGGGACTCGAACCCTTAATCTTCTGATCCAAAGTCAGACGCCTTATCCATTAGGCCACGCGGTCATCCATCCACCTGAGATGATTTTTATCATGTAGGTGGTATGCATGGATGGAGAACATATTATTGAAAGGTATTCAGGTTTACATCCCATAGTGTTCTTTCAGCTCTTTTCTCTGGAAGCACTTTTTTGGAATCTATATATTGAGTATTTTATGAGTACGATATGCTTTTGTTTTCCTTTTTGCAGACAAACCTCTTTCCTCATGCGTTTAAAGCTCATTTGCATTCTCTACATAACTCTGGAAGTTTCCAGACGTGGAGTGAAACTGTTTTCAAAGTAGGACAAATTGCTCCTTCCTGCATATGCTAATTTTTCACACTCACATAGGTTGTATAAGTTTTATGAATCCTGGCTTGACCTATTCAAGTAGCTGAAAGCCTGTCACCACCTCTAGAAACAAGATTCACAGAAATCCAATTCAAATAATTTTTTCCAAAGGAATATGTTCTGGCCGGTCGAAAATGCATCTCACAAAAATAGGCATTTAAAAATATACGTTGCAGTTTCAGAACACTAACATGACTGTGAATTGTACACAAGTAAAATGGGTCCGTTTCAAAGTAACTAATCCCTCATAAACTTCTGAGAGGAAGCATGTAATAAATCTCCCTAATTTTCTGGAAAAGATATATGGAGGATTTTTGTTATCACCTCAGATGGGACTCAAACCCACAATCCCTGGCTTAGGAGGCCAGTGCCTTATCCATTAGGCCACTGAGGCACACATGCATAGCTCTTTTCTAGAGGCATTATTTAAATGTATTCTATGGTAAGACAACGGTGTGTGCACACAGGGCATTTCTCACTTCTCTCTATAAGTAAACTTCCCATTTTCATCCTCTTCCATCGCGACTTAAACGCTCTCTTCTATGCTATAATGGAGACTTTGCAATTTTAGCAAGTGGAGAGAAATTGGAGAACCACTTTCGACTCCACACTTCTTCTTCACTTACTTCTTTTCTCAATATACTGGGCTTAGAAAATGGTATCAAGCCATCCTTATCATCAGTAGGACACGGAAAGAGGCACTAAGTCTCCTAACCAAGTTCAACCACACTCTGCAACTTAACCATTGCACTACAAATTAGGCAATGGGGGCATCAGCAAAGGCAGCCAATGTCCGATCCTTTATACATTTTGTGTAGTACTTTTCTTACTCGGAGGCAAAATCAGCACTTTAACTGCCCAAATCATACAGATTTTACACATGTACCACTCTATGCACACATAGGCACACAGCTTGCAGTTCTTCTACACACACTTAAGCTAAAAACCCATTCTGTCACGTCAAAATTCTGCAAACCTATTACATATTCAGTGCGTCGGCTTAGAAGCACTTTTTAATGCCACTAAAATGCACAAGTAGTTAGACTGAAGATGCAACCTGAATGAGTTTACAGTATGTACTCCACTTTATTAATGATTAGTAATGAGAAAGTGAGGATTACAAGAGTATTGGAAAAGACTTTTTCCACTCTGAATGTAAAGCAGATTGTGTGACCATTGGCCAAAAACAACCACGAAGGGACTCGAACCCTCAATCTTCTGATCCAAAGTCAGACGCCTTATCCATTAGGCCACGCGGTCATCCGTCCACCTGAGATGATTTTTATCATGTAGGTGGTATGCATGGATGGAGAACATATTATTGAAAGGTATTCAGGTTTACATCCCATAGTGTTCTTTTAGCTCTTTTCGCTGGAAGCACTTTTTTGGAATCTATATATTGAGAATTTTATGAGTACGATATGCTTTTGTTTTCCTTTTTCCATACAAACCTCTTTCCTCATGAGTTTAAAGCTCATTTGTATGCTCTACATAGCTCTGGACGTTTCCAGACGTGGAGTGAAACTGTTTTGAAAGTAGTACAAATTGCTCCTTCCTGCATATGCTAATTTTTCACACTCACATAGGTTGTATAAGTTTTATGAATCCTGGCTTGACCTATTCAAGTAGCTGAAAGCCTGTCACCACCTCTAGAAACAAGATTCACACCAATCCAATTCATATCATTTTTTCCAAACGAATATGTTCTGGCCGGTCGAAAATGCATCTCACAAAAATAGGCATTTAAAAATCTACTTTGCAGTTTCAGAACACTAACGTGACTGTGAAGTGTACACAAGTAAAATGGGACCGTTTCAAAGTACCTAATCCCTCATAAACTTCTGAGAGGAAGCATGTAATAAATCTACCTAATTTTCTGGAAAAGAAAGAGGGAGGATTTTTGTTATCACCTCAGATGGGACTTGAACCCACAATCCCTGGCTTAGGAGGCCAGTGCCTTATACATTAGGCCACTGAGGCGCACATGCATAGCTCTTTTCTAGAGGCATTATTTAAATGCATTCTATGGTCAGACACCGGTGTGTGCACACAGGGCATTTCTCACTTCTCTCTATAAGTAAACTTCCCATTTTCATCCTCTTCCATCCCCGACTTTAACGCTCTCTTCTATGCTATAATGGAGACTTTGCAATTTTAGCAAGTGGAGAGAAATTGGAGAACCACTTTCGACTCCACACTTCTTCTTCACTTACTTCTTTTCTCAATATACTGGGCTTAGAAAATGGTATCAAGCCATCCTTATCATCAGCAGGACACGGAAAGAGGCACCAAGTCTACTAACCAAGTTCAACCACACTCTGCAACTTAACCATTGCACTACAAATTAGGCAACGGGGGCATCAGCAAAGGCAGCCAATGTGCCGATCCTTTATACATTTTGTGTAGTACTTTTCTTACTCGGAGGCAAAATCAGCACTTTAACTGCCCAAATCATACAGACTTTACACATGTAGCACTCTATGCACACATAGGCACACACCTTGCAGTTCTTCTACACACACTTAAGCTAAAAACCCATTCTGTCACGTCAAAATTCTGCAAACCTATTACATATTCAGTGCGTCGGCATAGAAGCACTTTTTAATGCCACTAAAATGCACAAGTAGTTAGACTGAAGATGCAACCTGAATGAGTTTACATTATGTACTCCACTTTATTAATGATTAGTAATGAGAAAGTGAGGACTACAAGAGTATTGGAAAAGACTTTTTCCGATTCTGAATGTAAAGCAGATTGTGTGACCATTGGCCAAAAACGACCACAAAGGGACTCGAACCCTTAATCTTCTGATCCAAAGTCAGACGCCTTATCCATTAGGCCACGCGGTCATCCATCCACCTGAGATGATTTTTATCATGTAGGTGGTATGCATGGATGGAGAACATATTATTGAAAGGTATTCAGGTTTACATCCCATAGTGTTCTTTCAGCTCTTTTCTCTGGAAGCACTTTTTTGGAATCTATATATTGAGTATTTTATGAGTACGATATGCTTTTGTTTTCCTTTTTGCAGACAAACCTCTTTCCTCATGCGTTTAAAGCTCATTTGCATTCTCTACATAACTCTGGAAGTTTCCAGACGTGGAGTGAAACTGTTTTCAAAGTAGGACAAATTGCTCCTTCCTGCATATGCTAATTTTTCACACTCACATAGGTTGTATAAGTTTTATGAATCCTGGCTTGACCTATTCAAGTAGCTGAAAGCCTGTCACCACCTCTAGAAACAAGATTCACAGAAATCCAATTCAAATAATTTTTTCCAAAGGAATATGTTCTGGCCGGTCGAAAATGCATCTCACAAAAATAGGCATTTAAAAATATACGTTGCAGTTTCAGAACACTAACATGACTGTGAATTGTACACAAGTAAAATGGGTCCGTTTCAAAGTAACTAATCCCTCATAAACTTCTGAGAGGAAGCATGTAATAAATCTCCCTAATTTTCTGGAAAAGATATATGGAGGATTTTTGTTATCACCTCAGATGGGACTCAAACCCACAATCCCTGGCTTAGGAGGCCAGTGCCTTATCCATTAGGCCACTGAGGCACACATGCATAGCTCTTTTCTAGAGGCATTATTTAAATGTATTCTATGGTAAGACAACGGTGTGTGCACACAGGGCATTTCTCACTTCTCTCTATAAGTAAACTTCCCATTTTCATCCTCTTCCATCCCCGACTTTAACGCTCTCTTCTATGCTATAATGGAGACTTTGCAATTTTAGCAAGTGGAGAGAAATTGGAGAACCACTTTCGACTCCACACTTCTTCTTCACTTACTTCTTTTCTCAATATACTGGGCTTAGAAAATGGTATCAAGCCATCCTTATCATCAGTAGGACACGGAAAGAGGCACTAAGTCTCCTAACCAAGTTCAACCACACTCTGCAACTTAACCATTGCACTACAAATTAGGCAATGGGGGCATCAGCAAAGGCAGCCAATGTCCGATCCTTTATACATTTTGTGTAGTACTTTTCTTACTCGGAGGCAAAATCAGCACTTTAACTGCCCAAATCATACAGATTTTACACATGTACCACTCTATGCACACATAGGCACACAGCTTGCAGTTCTTCTACACACACTTAAGCTAAAAACCCATTCTGTCACGTCAAAATTCTGCAAACCTATTACATATTCAGTGCGTCGGCTTAGAAGCACTTTTTAATGCCACTAAAATGCACAAGTAGTTAGACTGAAGATGCAACCTGAATGAGTTTACAGTATGTACTCCACTTTATTAATGATTAGTAATGAGAAAGTGAGGATTACAAGAGTATTGGAAAAGACTTTTTCCACTCTGAATGTAAAGCAGATTGTGTGACCATTGGCCAAAAACAACCACGAAGGGACTCGAACCCTCAATCTTCTGATCCAAAGTCAGACGCCTTATCCATTAGGCCACGCGGTCATCCGTCCACCTGAGATGATTTTTATCATGTAGGTGGTATGCATGGATGGAGAACATATTATTGAAAGGTATTCAGGTTTACATCCCATAGTGTTCTTTTAGCTCTTTTCGCTGGAAGCACTTTTTTGGAATCTATATATTGAGAATTTTATGAGTACGATATGCTTTTGTTTTCCTTTTTCCATACAAACCTCTTTCCTCATGAGTTTAAAGCTCATTTGTATGCTCTACATAGCTCTGGACGTTTCCAGACGTGGAGTGAAACTGTTTTGAAAGTAGTACAAATTGCTCCTTCCTGCATATGCTAATTTTTCACACTCACATAGGTTGTATAAGTTTTATGAATCCTGGCTTGACCTATTCAAGTAGCTGAAAGCCTGTCACCACCTCTAGAAACAAGATTCACACCAATCCAATTCATATCATTTTTTCCAAACGAATATGTTCTGGCCGGTCGAAAATGCATCTCACAAAAATAGGCATTTAAAAATCTACTTTGCAGTTTCAGAACACTAACGTGACTGTGAAGTGTACACAAGTAAAATGGGACCGTTTCAAAGTACCTAATCCCTCATAAACTTCTGAGAGGAAGCATGTAATAAATCTACCTAATTTTCTGGAAAAGAAAGAGGGAGGATTTTTGTTATCACCTCAGATGGGACTTGAACCCACAATCCCTGGCTTAGGAGGCCAGTGCCTTATACATTAGGCCACTGAGGCGCACATGCATAGCTCTTTTCTAGAGGCATTATTTAAATGCATTCTATGGTCAGACACCGGTGTGTGCACACAGGGCATTTCTCACTTCTCTCTATAAGTAAACTTCCCATTTTCATCCTCTTCCATCCCCGACTTTAACGCTCTCTTCTATGCTATAATGGAGACTTTGCAATTTTAGCAAGTGGAGAGAAATTGGAGAACCACTTTCGACTCCACACTTCTTCTTCACTTACTTCTTTTCTCAATATACTGGGCTTAGAAAATGGTATCAAGCCATCCTTATCATCAGCAGGACACGGAAAGAGGCACCAAGTCTACTAACCAAGTTCAACCACACTCTGCAACTTAACCATTGCACTACAAATTAGGCAACGGGGGCATCAGCAAAGGCAGCCAATGTGCCGATCCTTTATACATTTTGTGTAGTACTTTTCTTACTCGGAGGCAAAATCAGCACTTTAACTGCCCAAATCATACAGACTTTACACATGTAGCACTCTATGCACACATAGGCACACACCTTGCAGTTCTTCTACACACACTTAAGCTAAAAACCCATTCTGTCACGTCAAAATTCTGCAAACCTATTACATATTCAGTGCGTCGGCATAGAAGCACTTTTTAATGCCACTAAAATGCACAAGTAGTTAGACTGAAGATGCAACCTGAATGAGTTTACATTATGTACTCCACTTTATTAATGATTAGTAATGAGAAAGTGAGGACTACAAGAGTATTAGAAAAGACTTTTTCCGATTCTGAATGTAAAGCAGATTGTGTGACCATTGGCCAAAAACGACCACAAAGGGACTCGAACCCTTAATCTTCTGATCCAAAGTCAGACGCCTTATCCATTAGGCCACGCGGTCATCCATCCACCTGAGATGATTTTTATCATGTAGGTGGTATGCATGGATGGAGAACATATTATTGAAAGGTATTCAGGTTTACATCCCATAGTGTTCTTTCAGCTCTTTTCTCTGGAAGCACTTTTTTGGAATCTATATATTGAGTATTTTATGAGTACGATATGCTTTTGTTTTCCTTTTTGCAGACAAACCTCTTTCCTCATGCGTTTAAAGCTCATTTGCATTCTCTACATAACTCTGGAAGTTTCCAGACGTGGAGTGAAACTGTTTTCAAAGTAGGACAAATTGCTCCTTCCTGCATATGCTAATTTTTCACACTCACATAGGTTGTATAAGTTTTATGAATCCTGGCTTGACCTATTCAAGTAGCTGAAAGCCTGTCACCACCTCTAGAAACAAGATTCACAGAAATCCAATTCAAATAATTTTTTCCAAAGGAATATGTTCTGGCCGGTCGAAAATGCATCTCACAAAAATAGGCATTTAAAAATATACTTTGCAGTTTCAGAACACTAACATGACTGTGAAGTGTACACAAGTAAAATGGGTCCGTTTCAAAGTAACTAATCCCTCATAAACTTCTGAGAGGAAGCATGTAATAAATCTCCCTAATTTTCTGGAAAAGAAAGAGGGAGGATTTTTGTTATTACCTCAGATGGGACTCGAACCCACAATCCCTGGCTTAAGAGGCCAGTGCCTTATCCATTAGGCCACTGAGGCACAAATGCATAGCTCTTTTCTAGAGACATTATTTAAATGTATTCTATGGTCAGACACCGGTGTGTGCACACAGGGCATTTCTCACTTCTCTCTATAAGTAAACTTCCCATTTTCATCCTCTTCCATCCCCGACTTTAACGCTCTCTTCTATGCTATAATGGAGACTTTGCAATTTTAGCAAGTGGAGAGAAATTGGAGAACCACTTTCGACTCCACACTTCTTCTTCACTTACTTCTTTTCTCAATATACTGGGCTTAGAAAATGGTATCAAGCCATCCTTATCATCAGTAGGACACGGAAAGAGGCACTAAGTCTCCTAACCAAGTTCAACCACACTCTGCAACTTAACCATTGCACTACAAATTAGGCAACGGGGGCATCAGCAAAGGCAGCCAATGTGCCGATCCTTTATACATTTTGTGTAGTACTTTTCTTACTCGGAGGCAAAATCAGCACTTTAACTGCCCAAATCATACAGATTTTACACATGTACCACTCTATGCACACATAGGCACACACCTTGCAGTTCTTCTACACACACTTAAGCTAAAAACCCATTCTGTCACGTCAAAATTCTGCAAACCTATTACATATTCAGTGCGTCGGCATAGAAGCACTTTTTAATGCCACTAAAATGCACAAGTAGTTAGACTGAAGATGCAACCTGAATGAGTTTACAGTATGTACTCCACTTTATTAATGATTAGTAATGAGAAAGTGAGGACTACAAGAGTATTGGAAAAGACTTTTTCCGCCTCTGAATGTAAAGCAGATTGTGTGACCATTGGCCAAAAACGACCACAAAGGGACTCGAACCCTTAATCTTCTGATCCAAAGTCAGACGCCTTATCCATTAGGCCACGCGGTCATCCATCCACCTGAGATGATTTTTATCATGTAGGTGGTATGCATGGATGGAGAACATATTATTGAAAGGTATTCAGGTTTACATCCCATAGTGTTCTTTCAGCTCTTTTCTCTGGAAGCACTTTTTTGGAATCTATATATTGAGTATTTTATGAGTACGATATGCTTTTGTTTTCCTTTTTTCAGACAAACCTCTTTCCTCATGCGTTTAAAGCTCATTTGCATTCTCTACATAACTCTGGAAGTTTCCAGACGTGGAGTGAAACTGTTTTCAAAGTAGGACAAATTGCTCCTTCCTGCATATGCTAATTTTTCACACTCACATAGGTTGTATAAGTTTTATGAATCCTGGCTTGACCTATTCAAGTAGCTGAAAGCCTGTCACCACCTCTAGAAACAAGATTCACAGAAATCCAATTCAAATAATTTTTTCCAAAGGAATATGTTCTGGCCGGTCGAAAATGCATCTCACAAAAATAGGCATTTAAAAATATACTTTGCAGTTTCAGAACACTAACATGACTGTGAAGTGTACACAAGTAAAATGGGTCCGTTTCAAAGTAACTAATCCCTCATAAACTTCTGAGAGGAAGCATGTAATAAATCTCCCTAATTTTCTGGAAAAGAAAGAGGGAGGATTTTTGTTATTACCTCAGATGGGACTCAAACCCACAATCCGTGGCTTAGGAGGCCCGTGCCTTATCCATTAGGCCACTGAGGCACACATGCATAGCTCTTTTCTAGAGACATTATTTAAATGTATTCTATGGTCAGACACCGGTGTGTGCACACAGGGCATTTCTCACTTCTCTCTATAAGTAAACTTCCCATTTTCATCCTCTTCCATCCCCGACTTTAACGCTCTCTTCTATGCTATAATGGAGACTTTGCAATTTTAGCATGTGGAGAGAAATTGGAGAACCACTTTCGACTCCACACTTCTTCTTCACTTACTTCTTTTCTCAATATACTGGGCTTAGAAAATGGTATCAAGCCATCCTTATCATCAGTAGGACACGGAAAGAGGCACTAAGTCTCCTAACCAAGTTCAACCACACTCTGCAACTTAACCATTGCACTACAAATTAGGCAACGGGGGCATCAGCAAAGGCAGCCAATGTGCCGATCCTTTATACATTTTGTGTAGTACTTTTCTTACTCGGAGGCAAAATCAGCACTTTAACTGCCCAAATCATACAGATTTTACACATGTACCACTCTATGCACACATAGGCACACACCTTGCAGTTCTTCTACACACACTTAAGCTAAAAACCCATTCTGTCACGTCAAAATTCTGCAAACCTATTACATATTCAGTGCGTCGGCATAGAAGCACTTTTTAATGCCACTAAAATGCACAAGTAGTTAGACTGAAGATGCAACCTGAATGAGTTTACAGTATGTACTCCACTTTATTAATGATTAGTAATGAGAAAGTGAGGACTACAAGAGTATTGGAAAAGACTTTTTCCACTCTGAATGTAAAGCAGATTGTGTGACCATTGGCCAAAAACGACCACGAAGGGACTCGAACCCTCAATCTTCTGATCCAAAGTCAGACGCCTTATCCATTAGGCCACGCGGTCATCCGTTCACCTGAGATGATTTTTATCATGTAGGTGGTATGCATGGATGGAGAACATATTATTGAAAGGTATTCAGGTTTACATCCCATAGTGTTCTTTCAGCTCTTTTCGCTGGAAGCACTTTTTTGGAATCTATATATTGAGAATTTCATGAGTACGATATGCTTTTGTTTTCCTTTTTGCATACAAACCTCTTTCCTCATGAGTTTAAAGCTCATTTGTATGCTCTACATAGCTCTGGACGTTTCCAGACGTGG
>NC_140585.1:135820703-135825703 GCF_964204655.1 Triturus cristatus
ACTTTGCAGTTTCAGAACACTAACATGACTGTGAAGTGTACACAAGTAAAATGGGACCGTTTCAAAGTACCTAATCCCTCATAAACTTGTGAGAGGAAGCATGTAATAAATCTACCTAATTTTCTGGAAAAGAAAGAGGGAGGATTTTTGTTATCACCTCAGATGGGACTCAAACCCAAAATCCCTGGCTTAGGAGGCTAGTGCATTATCCATTAGGCCACTGAGGCACACATGCATAGCTCTTTTCTAGAGGCATTATTTAAATGTATTCTATGGTCAGACACCGGTGTGTGCACACAGGGCATTTCTCATTTCTCTCTATAAGTAAACTTCTCATTTTCATCCTCTTCCATCCCCGACTTTAACGCTCTCTTCTATGCTATAATGGAGACTTTGCAATTTTAGCAAGTGGAGAGAAATTGTAGAACCACTTTCGACTCCACACTTCTTCTTCACTTACTTCTTTTCTCAATATACTGGGCTTAGAAAATGGTATCAAGCCATCCTTATCATCAGCAGGTCACGGAAAGAGGCACCAAGTCTCCTAACCAAGTTCAACCACACTCTGCAACTTAACCATTGCACTACAAATTAGGCAACGGGGGCATCAGCAAAGGCAGCCAATGTGCCGATCCTTTATACATTTTGTGTAGTACTTTTCTTACTCGGAGGCAAAATCAGCACTTTAACTGCCCAAATCATACAGATTTTACACATGTAGCACTCTATGCACACATAGGCACACACCTTGCAGTTCTTCTACACACACTTGAGCTAAAAACCCATTCTGTCACGTCAAAATTCTGCAAACCTATTACATATTCAGTGCGTCGGCATAGAAGCACTTTTTAATGCCACTAAAATGCACAAGTAGTTAGACTGAAGATGCAACCTGAATGAGTTAACAGTATGTACTCCACTTTATTAATGATTAGTAATGAGAAAGTGAGGACTACAAGAGTATTGTAAAATACTTTTTCCACTCTGAATGTAAAGCAGATTGTGTGACCATTGGCCAAAAACGACCACGAAGGGACTCGAACCCTCAATCTTCTGATCTGAAGCGAGACGCCTTATCCATTAGGCCACGCGGTCATCCATTCACCTGAGATGATTTTTATCATGTAGGTGGTATGCATGGATGGAGAACATATTATTGAAAGGTATTCAGATTTACATCCCATAGTGTTCTTTCAGCTCTTTTCGCTGGAAGCACTTTTTTGGAATCTATATATTGAGAATTTTATGAGTACGATATGCTTTTGTTTTCCTTTTTGCGTACAAACCTCTTTCCTCATGAGTTTAAAGCTCATTTGTATGCTCTACATAGCTCTGGACGTTTCCAGACGTGGAGTGAAACTGTTTTGAAAGTAGTACAAATTGCTCCTTCCTGCATATGCTAATTTTTCACACTCACATAGGATGTATAAGTTTTATGAATCCTGGCTTGACCTATTCAAGTAGCTGAAAGCCTGTCACCACCTCTAGAAACAAGATTCACACCAATCCAATTCAAATCATTTTTTCCAAAGGAATATGTTCTGGCCGGTCGAAACTGCATCTCACAAAAATAGGCATTTAAAAATCTACTTTGCAGTTTCAGAACACTAACATGACTGTGAAGTGTACACAAGTAAAACGGGACAGTTTCAAAGTAACTAATCCCTCATAAACTTCTGAGAGGAAGCATGTAATAAATCTACCTAATTTTCTGGAAAAGATAGAGGGAGGATTTATGTTATCACCTCAGATGAAACTCGAACCCACAATCCCTGGCTTAGGAGGCCAGTGCCTTATCCATTAGGCCACTGAGGCACACATGCATAGCTCTTTTCTAGAGGCATTATTTAAATGTATTCTATGGTCAGACACCGGTGTGTGCACACAGGGCATTTCTCACTTCTCTCTATAAGTAAACGTCCCATTTTCATCCTCTTCCATCCCCGACTTTAACGCTCTCTTCTATGCTATAATGGACACTTTGCAATTTTAGCAAGTGGAGAGAAATTGGAGAACCACTTTCGACTCCACACTTCTTCTTCACTTACTTCTTTTCTCAATATACTGGACTTAGAAAATGGTATCAAGCCATCCTTATCATCAGCAGGACACAGAAAGAGCCACCAAGTCTCCTAACCAAGTTCAACCACACTCTGCAACTTAACCATTGCACTACAAATTAGGCAACGGGTGCCTCAGCAAAGGTAGCCAATGTGCCGATCCTTTATACATTTTGTGTAGTACTTTTCTTACTCCGAGGCAAAATCAGCACTTTAACTGTCCAAATCATACAGATTTTACCAATGTAGCACTCTATGCACACATAGGCACACACCTTGCAGTTCTTCTACACACACTTAAGCTAAAAACCCATTCTGTCACGTCAAAATTCTGCAAACCTATTACATATTCAGTGCGTCGGCATAGAAGCACTTTTTAATGCCACTAAAATGCACAAGTAGTTAGACTGAAGATGCAACCTGAATGAGTTTACAGTATGTAATCCACTTTATTAATGATTAGTAATGAGAAAGTGAGGACTACAAGAGTATTGGAAAATACTTTGTCCACTCTGAATGTAAAGTAGATTGTGTGACCATTGGCCAAAACCGACCACGAAGGGACTCAAACCCTCAATCTTCTGATCCGAAGTCAGATGCCTTATCCATTAGGCCACGCGGTCATCCGTTCACGTGAGATGATTTTTATCATGTAGGTGGTATGCATGGATGGAGAACATATTATTGAAAGGTATTCAGGTTTACATCCCATAGTGTTCTTTCAGCTCTTTTCGCTGGAAGCACTTTTTTGGAATCTATATATTGAGAATTTTATGAGTACGATATGCTTTTGTTTTCCTTTTTGCATACAAACCTCTTTCCTCATGAGTTTAAAGCTCATTTGTATGCTCTACATAGCTCTGGACGTTTCCAGACGTGGAGTGAAACTGTTTTGAAAGTAGTACAAATTGCTCCTTCCTGCATATGCTAATTTTTCACACTCACATAGGTTGTATAAGTTTTATGAATCCTGGCTTGACCTATTCAAGTAGCTGAAAGCCTGTCACCACCTCTAGAAACAAGATTCACACCAATCCAATTCAAATAATTTTTTCCAAAGGAATATGTTCTGGCCGGTCGAAAATGCATCTCACAAAAATAGGTATTTAAAAATCTACTTTGCAGTTTCAGAACACTAACATGACTGTGAAGTGTACACAAGTAAAATGGGACCGTTTCAAAGTACCTAATCCCTCATAAACTTCTGAGAGGAAGCATGTAATAAATCTACCTAATTTTCTGGAAAAGAAAGAGGGTGGATTTTTGTTATCACCTCAGATGGGACTCGAACCCACAATCCCTGGCTTAGGAGGTCAGTGCCTTATCCAATTTGCCACTGAGGCACACATGCATAGCTCTTTTCTAGAGACATTATTTAAATGTATTCTATGGTCAGACACCGGTGTGTGCACACAGGGCATTTCTCACTTCTCTCTATAAGTAAACTTCCCATTTTCATCCTCTTCCATCCCCGACTTTAACGCTCTCTTCTATGCTATAATGGAGACTTTGCAATTTTAGCAAGTGGAGAGAAATTGGAGAACCACTTTCAACTCCACACTTCTTCTTCACTTACTTCTTTTCTCAATATACTGGGCTTAGAAAATGGTATCAAGCCATCCTTATCATCAGCAGGACACGGAAAGAGGCACCAAGTCTCCTAACCAAGTTCAACCACACTCTGCAACTTAACCATTGCACTACAAATTAGGCAACGGGGGCATCAGCAAAGGCAGCCAATGTGCCGATCCTTTATACATTTTGTGTAGTACTTTTCTTACTCAGAGGCAAAATCAGCACTTTAACTGCCCAAATCATACAGATTTTACCAATGTAGCACTCTATGCACACATAGGCACACACCTTGCAGTTCTTCTACACACACTTAAGCTAAAACCCATTCTGTCACGTCAAAATTCTGCAAACCTATTACATATTCAGTGCGTCGGCATAGAAGCACTTTTTAATGCCACTAAAATGCACAAGTAGTTAGACTGAAGATGCAACCTGAATGAGTTTACAGTATGTACTCCACTTTATTAATGATTAGTAATGAGAAAGTGAGGACTACAAGAGTATTGGAAAATACTTTTTTCACTCTGAATGTAAAGAAGATTGTGTGACCATTGGCCAAAAATGACCATGAAGGGACTCGAACGCTCAATTTTCTGATCCGAAGTCAGACGCCTTATCCATTAGGCCACGCAGTCATCCGTTCACCTGAAATGATTTTTATCATGTAGGTGGTATGCATGGATGGAGAACATATTATTGAAAGGTATTCAGGTTTACATCCCATAGTGTTCTTTCAGCTCTTTTCGCTGGAAGCACTTTTTTGGAATCTATATATTGAGAATTTTATGAGTACGATATGCTTTTGTTTTCCTTTTTGCATACAAACCTCTTTCCTCATGAGTTTAAAGCTCATTTGTATGCTCTACATAGCTCTGGACGTTTCCAGACGTGGAGTGAAACTGTTTTGAAAGTAGTACAAATTGCTCCTTCCTGCATATGCTAATTTTTCACACTCACATAGGTTGTATAAGTTTTATGAATCCTGGCTTGACCTATTCAAGTAGCTGAAAGCCTGTCACCACCTCTAGAAACAAGATTCACACAAATCCAATTCAAATCATTTTTTCCAAAGGAATATGTTCTGGCCGGTCGAAAATGCATCTCACAAAAATAGGCATTTAAAAATCTACTTTGCAGTTTCAGAACACTAACATGACTGTGAAGTGTACACAAGTAAACTGGGACCGTTTCAAAGTACCTAATCCCTCATAAACTTGTGAGAGGAAGCATGTAATAAATCTACCTAATTTTCTGGAAAAGAAAGAGGGAGGATTTTTGTTATCACCTCAGATGGGACTCGAACCCACAATCCATGGCTTAGGAGGCCAGTGCCTTATCCATTAGGCCACTGAGGCACATGTGCAT
>NC_140585.1:135830703-135835703 GCF_964204655.1 Triturus cristatus
AAATGGTATCAAGCCATCCTTATCATCAGCAGGACAGGGAAAGAGGCACCAAGTCTCCTAACCAAGTTCAACCACACTCTGCAACTTAACCATTGCACTACAAATTAGGCAACGGGGGCATCAGCAAAGGCAGCCAATGTGCCGATCCTTTATACATTTTGTGTAGTACTTTTCTTACTCGGAGGCAAAATCAGCACTTTAACTGCCCAAATTATAAAGATTTTATCAATGTAGCACTCTATGCACACATAGGCACACACCTTGCAGTTCTTCTACACACACTTAAGCTAAAAACCCATTGTGTATCGTCAAAATTCTGCAAACCTATTACATATTCAGTGCGTCGGCATAGAAGCACTTTTTAATGTCACTAAAATGCACAAGTAGTTAGACTGAAGATGCAACCTGAATGAGTTTACAGTATGTACTCCACTTTATTAATGATTAGTAATGAGAAAGTAAGGACTACAAGAGTATTGGAAAATACTTTTTCCACTCTGAATGTAAAGCAGATTGTGTGACCATTGGCCAAAAATGACCACGAAGGGACTCAAACGCTCAATCTTCTGATCTGAAGTCAGACGCCTTATCCATTAAACCACACGGTCATCCGTTCACCTGAGATGATTTTTATCATGTAGGTGGTATGCGTGGATGGAGAACATATTATTGAAAGGTATTCAGGTTTACATCCCATAGTGTTCTTTCAGCTCTTTTCGCTGGAAGCACTTTTTTGGAATCTATATATTGAGAATTTTATGAGTACGATATGCTTTTGTTTTCCTTTTTGCATACAAACCTCTTTCCTCCTGAGTTTAAAGCTCATTTGTATGCTCTACATAGCTCTGGACATTTCCAGACGTGGAGTGAAACTGTTTTGAAAGTAGTACAAATTGCTCCTTCCTGCATATGCTAATTTTTCACACTCACATAGGTTGTATAAGTTTTATGAATCCTGGCTTGACCTATTCAAGTAGCTGAAAGCCTGTCACCACCTCTAGAAACAAGATTCACACCATTCCAATTCAAATCATTTTTTCCAAAGGAATATGTTCAGGCCGGTCGAAAATGCATCTCACATAAATAGGCATTTAAAAATATACTTTGCAGTTTCAGAACACTAACATGACTGTGAAGTGTACACAAGTAAAATGGGACCGTTTCAAAGTACCTAATCCCTCATAAACTTCTGAGAGGAAGCATGTAATAAATCTACCTAATTTTCTGGAAAAGAAAGATGGAGGATTTTTGTTACCACCTCAGATAGGACTCGAACTTACAATCCCTGGCTTAGGAGGCCAGTGCCTTATCCATTAGGCCACTGAGGCACACATGCATAGCTCTGTTCTAGAGGCAATATTTAAATGTATTCTGTGGTCAGACACTGGAGTGTGCACACAGGGCATTTCTCACTTCTCTCTATAAGTAAACTTCCCATTTTCATCCTCTTCCATCCCCGACTTTACCGCTCTCTTCTGTGCTATAATGGAGACTTTGCAATTTTAGCAAGTGGAGAGAAATTGGAGAACCACTTTCGACTTCACACTTCTTCTTCACTTACTTCTTTTCTCAATATACTGGGCTTAGAAAATGGTATCAAGCCATCCTTATCATCAGCAGGACACGGAAAGAGGCACCAAGTATCCTAACCAAGTTCAACCACACTCTACAACTTAACCATTGCACTACAAATTAGGCAACGGGGGCCTCAGCAAAGGCAGCCAATGTGCCGATCCTTTATACATTTTGTGTAGTGCTTTTCTTACTCGGAGGCAAAATCAGCACTTTAACTGGCCAAATCATACAGATTTTGCCAATGTAGCACTCTATGCACACATAGGCACACACCTTGCAGTTCTTCTACACACACTTAAGCTAATAACCCATTCTGTCACGTCAAAATTCTGCAAACCTATTACATATTCAGTGCGTCGGCATAGAAGCACTTTTTAATGCCACTAAAATGCACAAGTAGTTAGACTGAAGATGCAACCTGAATGAGTTTACAGTAAGTACTCCACTTTATTAATGATTAGTAATGAGAAAGTGAGGACTACAAGAGTATTGGAAAATACTTTTTCCACTCTGAATGTAAAGCAGATTGTGTGACCATTGGCCAAAAACGACCAGAAAGGGACTCGAACCCTCAATCTTCTGATCCAAAGTCAGACGCCTTAGCCATTAGGCCACGCGGTCATCCGTTGACCTGAGATGATTTTTATCATGTAGGTGGTATGCATGGATGGAGAACATATTATTGAAAGGTATTCAGGTTTACATTCCATAGTGTTCTTTCATCTCTTTTCGCTGAAAGCACTTTTTTGGAATCTATATATTGAGAATTTTATGAGTACGATATGCTTTTGTTTTCCTTTTTGCATACAAACCTCTTTCCTCATGAGTTTAAAGCTCATTTGTATGCTCTACATAGCTCTGGATGTTTCCAGACGTGGAGTGAAACTGTTTTGAAAGTAGTACAAATTGCTCCTTCCTGCATATGCTAATTTTTCACACTCGCATAGGTTGTATAAGTTTTATGATTCCTGGCTTGACCTATTCAAGTAGCTGAAAGCCTGTCACCACCTCTAGAAACAAGATTCACACCAATCCAATTCAAATCATTTTTTCCAAAGGAATATGTTCTGGCCGGTCGAAAATGCATCTCACAAAAATAGGCATTTAAAAATCTACTTTGCAGTTTCAGAACACTAACATGACTGTGAGGTGTACACAAGTAAAATGGGACCGTTTCAAAGTACCTAATCCCTCATAAACTTGTGAGAGGAAGCAGGTAATAAATCTACCTAATTTTCTGGAAAAGAAAGAGGGAGGATTTTTGTTATTACCTGAGATGAGACTCGAACCCACAATCCCTGGCTTAGGAGACCAGTGCCTTATCCATTAGGCCACTGAGGAACACATGCATAGCTTTTTTCTAGAGGCATTATTTAAATGTATTCTATGGTCAGACACCGGTGTGTGCACACAGGGTATTTCTCACTTCTCTCTATAAGTAAACTTCCCATTTTCATCCTCTTCCATCCCCGACTTTAACGCTCTCTTCTATGCTATAATGGAGACTTTGCAATTTTAGCAAGTGGAGAGAAATTGGAGAACCACTTTCGACTCCACACTTCTTCTTCACTTACTTCTTTTCTCAATATACTGGGCTTAGAAAATGGTATCAAGCCATCCTTATCATCAGTAGGACACGGAAAGAGGCACTAAGTCTCCTAACCAAGTTCAACCACACTCTGCAACTTAACCATTGCACTACAAATTATGCAACGGGGGCATCAGCAAAGGCAGCCAATGTGCCGATCCTTTATACATTTTGTGTAGTACTTTTCTTACTCGGAGGCAAAATCAGCACTTTAACTGCCCAAATCATACAGATTTTACACATGTAGCACTCTATGCACACATAGCCACACACATTGCAGTTCTTCTACACACACTTAAGCTAAAAACCCATTCTGTCACGTCAAAATTCTGCAAACCTATTACATATTCAGTGCGTCGGCATAGAAGCACTTTTTAATGCCACTAAAATGCACAAGTAGTTAGACTGAAGATGCAACCTGAATGAGTTTACAGTATGTACTCCACTTTATTAATGATTAGTAATGAGAAAGTGAGGACTACAAGAGTATTGGAAAATACTTTGTCCACTCTGAATGTAAAGCAGTTTGTGTGACCATTGGCCAAAAACGACCACGAAGGGACTTGAACCCTCAAACATCTGATCCGAAGTCAGACGCCTTATTCATTAGGCCACGCGGTCATTCGGTCACCTGAGATGATTTTTATCATGTAGGTGGTATGCATGGATGGAGAACATATTATTGAAAGGTATTCAGGTTTACATCCCATAGTGTTCTTTCAGCTCTTTTCGCTGGAAGCAGTTTTTTGGAATCTATATATTGAGTATTTTATGAGTACGATATGCTTTTGTTTTCCTTTTTGCATACAAACCTCTTTCCTCATGAGTTTAAAGCTCATTTGTATGCTCTACATAGCTCTGGACGTTTCCAGACGTGGAGTGAAGCTGTTTTGAAAGTAGTACAAATTGCTCCTTCCTGCATATGCTAATTTTTCACACTCACATAGGTTGTATACGTTTTATGAATCCTGGCTTGACCTCTTCAAGTAGCTGAAAGCCTGTCACCACCTCTAGAAACAAGATTCACACCAATCCAATTCAAATAATTTTTTCCAAAGGAATATGTTCTGGCCCGTCGAAAATGCATCTCACAAAAATAGGCATTTAAAAATCTACTTTGCAGTTTCAGAACAGTAACATGACTGTGAAGTGTACACAAGTAAAACGGGACTGTTTCAAAGTACCTAATCCCTCATAAACTTCTGAGAGGAAGCATGTAATAAATCTACCTAATTTTCTGGAAAAGAAAGAGGGAGGATTTTTGTTATCACCTCAGATGGGACTCGAACCCATAATCCCTGGCTTAGGAGGCAAGTGCCTAATCCATTAGGCCACTGAGGCACACATGCACAGCTCTTTTCTAGAGGCATTATTTAAATGTATTCTATGGTCAGACACTGGTGTGTGCACACAGGGCATTTCTCACATCTCTCTATAAGTAAACTTCCCATTTTCATCCTCTTCCATCCCCGACTTTAACGCTCTCTTCTATGCTACAATGGAGACTTTGCAATTTTAGCAAGTGGAGAGAAATTGGAGAACCACTTTCGACTCCACACTTCTTCTTCACTTACTTCTTTTCTCAACATACTGGGCTTAGAAAATGGTATCAAGCCATCCTTATCATCAGCAGGACACGGAAAGAGGCACCAAGTCTCCTAACCAAGTTCAACCACACTCTGCAACTTAACCATTGCACTACAAATTAGGCAACGGGGGCATCAGCAAAGGCAGCCAATGTGCCGATCCTTTATACATTTTGTGTAGTACTTTTCTTACTTGGAGGCAAAATCAGCACTTTAACTGCCCAAATCATACAGACTTTACACATGTAGCA
>NC_140585.1:135838203-135840703 GCF_964204655.1 Triturus cristatus
AAATGGGACCGTTACAAAGTACCTAATCCCTCATAAACTTCTGAGAGGAAGCATGTCATAAATCTACCTGATTTTCTGGAAAAGAAAGAGGGAGGATTTTTGTTATCACCTCAGATGGGACTTGAACCCACAATCCCTGGCTTAGGAGGCCAGTGCCTTATCCATTAGGCCACTGAGGCACACGTGCATAGCTCTTTTCTAGAGGCATTAATTAAATGTATTCTATGGTCAGACACCGGTGTGTGCACACAGGGCATTTCTCACTTCTCTCTATAAGTAAACTTCCCATTTTCATCCTCTTCCATCCCCGACTTTAACGCTCTCTTCTATGCTATAATGGAGACTTTGCAATTTTAGCAAGTGGAGAGAAATTGGAGAACCACTTTCGACTCCACACTTCTTCTTCACTTACTTCTTTTCTCAATATACTTGGCTTAGAAAATGGTATCAAGCCATCCTTATCATCAGCAGGACACGGAAAGAGGCACCAAGTCTCCTAACCAAGTTCAACCACACTCTGCAACTTAACCATTGCACTACAAATTAGGCAACGGGGGCATCAGCAAAGGCAGCCAATGTGTTGATCCTTTATACATTTTGTGTAGTACTTTTCTTACTCTGAGGCAAAATCAGCACTTTAACTGCCCAAATCATACATATTTTACCAATGTAGCACTCTATGCACACATAGGCACACACCTTGCAGTTCTTCTACACACACTTAAGCTAAAAACCCATTCTGTCACGTCAAAATTCTGCAAACCTATTACATATTCAGTGCGCCGGCATAGAAGCACTTTTTAATGCCACTAAAATGCAAAAGTAGTTAGACTGAAGATGCAACCTGAATGAGTTTACAGTATGTACTCCACTTTATTAATGATTAGTAATGAGAAAGTGAGGACTACAAGAGTATTGGAAAATACATTTTCCACTCTGAATGTAAAGCAGATTGTGTGACCATTGGCCAAAAACGACCACGAAGGGACTCGAACTCTGAATCTTCTGATCCGAAGTCAGACGCCTTATCCATTAGGCCACGCAGTCTTCCGTTCACCTGAGATGATTTTTATCATGTAGGTGGTATGCATGGATGGAGTACATATTATTGAAAGGTATTCAGGTTTACATCCCACAGTGTTCTTTCAGCTCTTTTCGCTGGAAGCACTTTTTTGGAATCTATATATTGAGAATTTTATGAGTACGATATGCTTTTGTTTTCCTTTTTGCATACAAACCTCTTTCCTCATGAGTTTAAAGCTCATTTGTATGCTCTACATAGCTCTGGACGTTTCCAGACGTGGAGTGAAACTGTTTTGAAAGTAGTACAAATTGCTCCTTCCTGCATATGCTAATTTTTCACACTCACATAGGTTGTATACGTTTTATGAATCCTGGCTTGACCTATTCAAGTAGCTGAAAGCCTGTCACCACCTCTAGAAACAAGATTCACACCAATCCAATTCAAATAATTTTTTCCAAAGGAATATGTTCTGGCCGGTCGAAAATGCATCTCACAAAAATAGGCATTTAAAAATATACTTTGCAGTTTCAGAACACTAACATGACTGTGAAGTGTACACAAGTAAAATGGGACCGTTACAAAGTACCTAATCCCTCATAAACTTCTGAGAGGAAGCATGTAATAAATCTACCTAATTTTCTGGAAAAGTAAGAGGGAGGATTTTTGTTATCACCTCAGATGGGACTCGAACCCACAATCCCTGGCTTAGGAGGCCTGTGCCTTATCCATTAGGCCACTGAGGCACACGTGCATAGCTCTTTTCTAGAGGCATTATTTAAATGTATTCTATGGATAGACACCGGTGTGTGCACACAGGGCATTTCTCACTTCTCTCTATAAGTAAACTTCCCATTTTCATCCTCTTCCATCCCCGACTTTAACGCTCTCTTCTATGCTATAATGGAGACTTTGCAATTTTAGCAAGTGGAGAGAAATTGGAGAACCACTTTCGACTCCACACTTCTTCTTCACTTACTTCTTTTCTCAATATACTGGGCTTAGAAAATGGTATCAAGCCATCCTTATCATCAGCAGGACACGGAAAGAGGCACAAAATCTCCTAACCAAGTTCAACCACACTCTGCAACTTAACCATTGCACTACAAATTAGGCAACGGGGGCATCAGCAAAGGCAGCCAATGTGCCGATCCTTTATACATTTTGTGTAGTACTTTTCTTCCTCTGAGGCAAAATCAGCACTTTAACTGCCCAAATCATACAGATTTTACACATGTAGCACTCTATGCACACATAGGCACACACCTTGCAGTTCTTCTACACACACTTAAGCTAAAAACCCATTCTGTCACGTCAAAATTCTGCTAACTTATTACATATTCAGTGCGTCGGCATAGAAGCACTTTTTAATGCCACTAAAATGCACAAGTAGTTAGACTGAAGATGCAACCTGAATGAGTTTACAGTATGTACGCCACTTTATTAATGATTAGTAATGAGAAAGTGAGGACTACAAGA
>NC_140585.1:135845703-135878203 GCF_964204655.1 Triturus cristatus
TCTTTTCGCTGGAAGCACTTTTTTGGAATCTATATATTGAGAATTTTATGAGTACGATATGCTTTTGTTTTCCTTTTTGCATACAAACCTCTTTCCTCATGAGTTTAAAGCTCATTTGTATGCTCTACATAGCTCTGGACGTTTCCAGACGTGGAGTGAAACTGTTTTGAAAGTAGTACAAATTGCTCCTTCCTGCATATGCTAATTTTTCACACTCACATAGGTTGTATAAGTTTTATGAATCCTGGCTTGACCTATTCAAGTAGCTGAAAGCCTGTCACCACCTCTAGAAACAAGATTCACACCAATCCAATTCAAATCATTTTTTCCAAAGGAATATGTTCTGGCCGGTCGAAAATGCATCTCACAAAAATAGGCATTTAAAAATATACTTTGCAGTTTCAGAACACTAACATGACTGTGAAGTGTACACAAGTAAAATGGGACCGTTTCAAAGTACCTAATCCCTCATAAACTTCTGAGAGGAAGCATGTAATAAATCTACCTAATTTTCTGGAAAAGAAAGAGGAAGGATTTTTGTTATCACCTCAGATGGGACTCGAACCCACAATCCCTGGCTTAGGAAGCCAGTGCCTTATCCATGAGGCCAGTGAGGCACACATGCATAGTGCTTTTCTAGAGGCATTATTTAAATGTATTCTATGGTCAGACACCGGTGTGTGCACACAGGGCATTTCTCACTTCTCTCTATAAGTAAACTTCCCATTTTCATCCTCTTCCATCCCCGACTTTAACGCTCTCTTCTATGCTATAATGGAGACTTTGCAATTTTAGCAAGTGGAGAGAAATTGGAGAACCACTTTCGACTCCACACTTCTTCTTCACTTACTTCTTTTCTCAAAAGACTGGGCTTAGAAAATGGTATCAAGCCATCCTTATCATCAGCAGGACACGGAAAGAGGCACCACGTCTCCTAACCAAGTTCCACCAGACTCTGCAACTTAACCATTGCACTACAAATTAGGCAACGGGGGCATCAGCAAAGGCAGCCAATGTGCCGATCCTTTATACATTTTGTGTAGTACTTTTCTTACTCGGAGGCAAAATCAGCACTTTAACTGCCCAAATCATACATATTTTACCAACGTTGCACTCTATGCACACATAGGCACACACCTTGCAGTTCTTCTACACACACTTAAGCTAAAAACCCATTCTGTCACGTCAAAATTCTGCAAACCTATTACATATTCAGTGCGTCGGCATAGAAGCACTTTTTAATGCCACTAAAATGCACAAGTAGTTAGACTGAAGATGCAACCTGAATGAGTTTACAGTATGTACTCCACTTTATTAATGATTAGTAATGAGAAAGTGAGGACTACAAGAGTATTGGAAAATACTTTTTCCACTCTGAATGTAAAGCAGATTGTGTGACCATTGGCCAAAAACGACCACGAAGGAACTCGAACCCTCAATCTTCTGATCCGAAGTCTGACGCCTTATCCATTAGGCCACGCGGTCATCCGTTCACCTGAGATGATTTTTATCATGTAGGTGGTATGCATGGATGGAGAACATATTATTGAAAGGTATTCAGGTTTACATCCCATAGTGTTCTTTCAGCTCTTTTCGCTGGAAGCACTTTTTTGGAATCTATATAGTGAGAATTTTATGAGTACGATATGCTTTTGTTTTCCTTTTTGCATACAAACCTCTTTCCTCATGAGTTTAAAGCTCATTTGTATGCTCTACATAGCTATGGACGTTTCCAGACGTGGAGTGAAACTGTTTTGAAAGTAGTACAAATTGCTCCTTCCTGCATATGCTAATTGTTCTCACTCACATAGGTTGTATAAGTTTTATGAATCTTGGCTTGACCTATTCAAGTAGCTGAAAGCCTGTCACCACCTCTAGAAACAAGATTCACACCAATCCAATTCAAATCATTTTTTCCAAAGGAATATGTTCTGGCCGGTCGAAAATGCATCTCACAAAAATAGGCATTTAAAAATCTACTTTGCAGTTTCAGAACACTAACATGACTGTGAAGTGTACACAAGTAAAATGGGACCGTTTCAAAGTAACTAATCCCTCATAAACTTCTGAGAGGAAGCATGTAATGAATCTACCTAATTTTCTGGAAAAGATAGAGGGAGGATTTTTGTTATCACCTCAGATGGGACTCAAACCCACAATCCCTGGCTTAGGAGGCCAGTGCCTTATCCATTAGGCCACTGAGGCACACATGCATAGCTCTTTTCTAGAGGCATTATTTAAATGTATTCTATAGTCAGACACCGGTGTGTGCACACAGGGCATTTCTCACTTCTCTCTATAAGTAAACTTCCCATTTTCATCCTCTTCCATCCCCGACTTTAACGCTCTCTTCTATGCTATAATGGAGACTTTGCAATTTTAGCAAGTGGAGAGAAATTGGAGAACCACTTTCGACTCCACACTTCTTCTTCACTTACTTCTTTTCTCAATATACTGGGCTTAGAAAATGGTATCAAGCCATCCTTATCATCAGCAGGACACGGAAAGAGGCACCAAATCTCCTAACCAAGTTCAACCACACTCTGCAACTTAACCATTGCACTACAAATTAGGCAACGGGGGCATCAGCAGAGGCAGCCAATGTGCCGATCCTTTATACATTTTGTGTAGTACTTTTCTTACTCGGAGGCAAAATCAGCACTTTAACTGCCCAAATCATACAGATTATACACATGTAGCACTCTATGCACACATAGGCACACACCTTGCAGTTCTTCTACACACACTTAAGCTAAAAACCCATTCTGTCACGTCAAAATTCTGCAAACCTATTACATATTCAGTGCGTCGGCATAGAAGCACTTTTTAATGCCACTAAAATGCACAAGTAGTTAGACTGAAGATGCAACCTGAATGAGTTTACAGTATGTACTCCACTTTATTAATGATTAGTAATGAGAAAGTGAGGACTACAAGAGTATTGGAAAATACTTTTTCCACTCTGAATGTAAAGCAGATTGTGTGACCATTGGCCAAAAACGACCACGAAGGGACTCGAACCCTCAATCTTCTGATCCGAAGTCAGACACCTTATCCATTAGGCCACACAGTCATCCGTTCACCTGAGATGATTTTTATCATGTAGGTGGTATGCATGGATGGAGAACATATTATTGAAAGGTATTCAGGTTTACATCCCATAGTGTTCTTTCAGCTCTTTTCGCTGGAAGCACTTTTTTGGAATCTATATATTGAGAATTTTATGAGTACGATATGCTTTTGTTTTCCTTTTTGCATACAAACCTCTTTCCTCATGAGTTTAAAGCTCATTTGTATGCTCTACATAGCTCTGGACGTTTCCAGACGTGGAGTGAAACTGTTTGGAAAGTAGTACAAATTGCTCCTTCCTGCATATGCTAATTTTTCACACTCACATAGGTTGTATAAGTTTTAGGAATCCTGGCTTGACCTATTCAAGTAGCTGAAAGCCTCTCACCACCGCTAGAAACAAGATTCACACCAATCCAATTCAAATCATTTTTTCCAAAGGAATATGTTCTGGCCGGCCGAAAATGCATCTCACAAAAATAGGCATTTAAAAATCTATTTTGCAGTTTCAGAACACTAACATGACTGTGAAGTGTACACAAGTAAAACAGGACCGTTTCAAAGTACCTAATCCCTCATAAACTTCTGAGAGGAAGCATGTAATAAATCTACCTAATTTTCGGGGAAAGAAAGAGGGAGGATTTTTGTTATCACCTCAGATGGGACTCAAACCCACAATCCCTGGCTTAGGAGGCCAGTGCCTTATCCATTAGGCCACTGAGGCACACATGCATAGCTTTTTTCTAGAGGCATTATTTAAATGTATTCTATGGTCAGACACCGGTGTGTGCACACAGGGCATTTCTCACTTCTCTCTATAAGTAAACTTCCCATTTTCATCCTCTTCCATCCCCGACTTTAACGCTCTCTTCTATGCTATAATGGAGACTTTGCAATTTTAGCAAGTGGAGAGAAATTGGAGAACCACTTTCGACTCCACACTTCTTCTTCACTTACATCTTTTCTCAATATACTGGGCTTAGAAAATGGTATCAAGCCATCCTTATCATCAGCAGGACACGGAAAGAGGCACCAAGTCTCCTAACCAAGTTTAACCACACTCTGCAACTTAACCATTGCACTACAAATTAGGCAACGGGGGCATCAGCAAAGGCAGCCAATGTGCCGATCCTTTATACATTTTGTGTAGTACTTTTCTTACTCGGAGGCAAAATCAGCACTTTAACTGCCCAAATCATACAGATTTTACACATGTAGCACTCTATGCACACATAGGTACACACCTTGCAGTTCTTCTACACACACTTAAGCTAAAACCCATTCTGTCGCGTCAAAATTCTGCAAACCTATTACATATTCAGTGCGTCGGCATAGAAGCACTTTTTAATGCCACTAAAATGCACAAGTAGTTAGACTGAAGATGCAACCTGAATGAGTTTACAGTATGTACTCCACTTTATTAATGATTAGTAATGAGAAAGTGAGGACTACAAGAGTATTGGAAAATACTTTTTTCACTCTGAATGTAAAGCAGATTGTGTGACCATTGGCCAAAAACGGCCAAGAAGGGACTCGAACCCTCAATCTTCTGATCCGAAGTCAGACGCCTTATCCATTAGGCCACGTGGTCATCCGTTCACCTGAGATGATTTTTATCATGTAGGTGGTATGCATGGATGGAGAACATATTATTGAAAGGTATTCAGGTTTACATCCCATAGTGTTCTTTCAGCTCTTTTCGCTGGAAGTACTTTTTGGGAATCTATATATTGAGAATTTTATGAGTACGATATGCTTTTGTTTTCCTTTTTGCATACAAACCTCTTTCCTCATGAGTTTAAAGCTCATTTGTATGCTCTACATAGCTCTGGACGTTTCCAGACGTGGAGTGAAACTGTTTTGAAAGTAGTACAAATTGCTCCTTCCTGCATATGCTAATTTTTCACACTCACATAGGTTGTATAAGTTTTATGAATCCTGGCTTGACCTATTCAAGTAGCTGAAAGCCTGTCACCACCTCTAGAAACAAGATTCACACCAATCCAATTCAAATAATTTTTTCCAAAGGAATATATTCTGGCCGGTCGAAAATGCATCTCACAAAAATAGGCATTTATTAAAAATATACTTTGCAGTTTCAGAACACTAACATGACTGTGAAGTGTACCTAAGTAAAATGGGACCGTTTCAAAGTACCTAATCCCTCATAAACTTCTGAGAGGAAGCATGTAATAAATCTACCTAATTTTCTGGAAACAAAAGAGGGAGGATTTTTGTTATCACCTCAGATGGGATTCAAACCCACAATCCCTGGCTTAGGAGGTCAGTGCCTTATCCAATAGGCCACTGAGGCACACATGCATAGCTCTTTTCTAGAGGCATTATTTAAATGTATTCTATAGTCAGACACCGGTGTGTGCACACAGGGCATTTCTCACTTCTCACTATAAGTAAACTTCCCATTTTCATCCTCTTCCATCCCCGACTTTAACGCTCTCTTCTATTCTATAATGGAGACTTTGCAATTTTAGCAAGTGGAGAGAAATTGGAGAACCACTTTCGACTCCACACTTCTTCTTCACTTACTTCTTTTCTCAATATACTGGGCTTAGAAAATGGTATCAAGCCATCCTTATCATCAGCAGGACACGGAAAGAGGCACCAAGTCTCCTAACCAAGTTCAACCACACTCTGCAACTTAACCATTGCACTACAAATTAGGCAACGGGGGCATTAGCAAAGGCAGCCAATGTGCCGATCCTTTATACATTTTGTGTAGTACTTTTCTTACTCGGAGGCAAAATCAGCACTTTAACTTCCCAAATCATATAGATTTTACACATGTAGCACTCTATGCACACACCTTGCAGTTCTTCTACACACACTTAAGCTAAAAACCCATTCTGTCACGTCAAAATTCTGCAAACCTATTACATATTCAGTGCGTCGGCATAGAAGCACTTTTTAATGCCACTAAAATGCACAAGTAGTTAGACTGAAGAAGAAACCTGAATGAGTTTACAGTATGTACTCCACTTTATTAATGATTAGTAATGAGAAAGTGAGGACTACAAGAGTATTGGAAAAGACTTTTTCCACTCTGAATGTAAAGCAGATTGTGTGACCATTGGCCAAAAACGACCACGAAGGGACTCGAACCCTCAATCTTCTGATCCGAAGTCAGACGCCTTATCCATTAGGCCACGCGGTCACCCTTTCACCTGAGATGATTTTTATCATGTAGGTGGTATGCATGGATGGAGAACATATTATTGAAAGGTATTCAGGTTTACATCCCATAGTGTTCTTTCAGCTCTTTTCGCTGGAAGCACTTTTTTGGAATCTATATATTGAGAATTTTATGAGTACGATATGCTTTTGTTTTCCTTTTTGCATACAAACCTCTTTCCTCATGAGTTTAAAGCTCATTTGTATGCTTTACATAGCTCTGGACGTTTCCAGACGTGGAGTGAAACTGTTTTGAAAGTAGTACAAATTGCTCCTTTCTGCATATGCTAATTTTTCACACTCACATAGGTTGTATAAGTTTTATGAATCCTGGCTTGACCTCTTCAAGTAGCTGAAAGCCTGTCACCACCTCTAGAAACAAGATTCACACCAATCCAATTCAAATCATTTTTTCCAAAGGAATATGTTCTGGCCGGTCGAAAATGCATCTCACAAAAATAGGCATTTAAGAATCTACTTTGCAGTTTCAGAACACTAACATGACTGTGAAGTGTACACAAGTAAAATGGGACCGTTTCAAAGTACCTAATCCCTCATAAACTTCTGAGAGGAAGCATGTAATAAATCTACCTAATTTTCTGGAAAAGAAAGAGGGAGGAATTTTGTTATCACCTCAGATGGGACTCAAACCCACAATCAATGGCTTAGGAGGCCAGTGCCTTATCCATTAGGCCACTGAGGCACACATGAATAGCTTTTTTCTAGAGGCATTATTTAAATGTATTCTATGGTCAGATACCGGTGTGTGCACACAGGGCATTTCTCACTTCTATCTATAAGTAAACTTCCCATTTTCGTCCTCTTCCATCCCCGACTTTAACGCTCTCTTCTATGCTATAATGGAGACTTTGTAATTTTAGCAAGTGGAGAGAAATTGGAGAACCACTTTCGACTCCACACTTCTTCTTCACTTACTTCTTTTCTCAATAGACTGGGCTTAGAAAATGGTATCAAGCCATCCTTATCATCAGTAGGACACGGAAAGAGGCACTAAGTCTCCTAACCAAGTTCAACCACACTCTGCAACTTAACCATTGCACTACAAATTAGGCAACAGGGGCATCAGCAAAGGCAGCCAATGTGCCGATCCTTTATACATTTTGTGTAGTACTTTTCTTACTCTGAGGCAAAATCAGCACTTTAACTGCCCAAATCATACAGATTTTACACATGCAGCACTCTATGGACACATAGGCACACACCTTGCAGTTCTTCTACACACACTTAAGCTAAAAACCCATTCTGTCACGTCAAAATTCTGCAAACCTATTACATATTCAGTGCGTCGGCATAGAAACACTTTTTTTAATGCCACTAAAATGCACAAGTAGTTAGACTGAAGATGCAACCTGAATGAGTTTACAGTATGTACTCCACTTTATTATTGATTAGTAATGAGAAAGTGAGGACTGCAAGAGTATTGGAAAATACTTTTTCCACTCTGAATGTAAAGCAGATTGTGTGACCATTGGCCAAAAACAGCCATGAAGGGACTCGAACCCTCAATCTTCTGATCCGAAGTCAGACGCCTTATCCATTAGGCCACGCGGTCATCCGTTCACCTGAGATGATTTTTATCATGTAGGTGGTATGCATGGATGGAGAACATATTATTGAAAGGTATTCAGGTTTACATCCCATAGTGTTCTTTCAGCTCTTTTCGCTGGAAGCACTTTTTTGGAATCTATATATTGAGAATTTTATGAGTACGATATGCTTTTGTTTTCCTTTTTGCATACAAACCTCTTTCCTCATGAGTTTAAAGCTCATTTGTATGCTCTACATAGCTCTGGACGTTTCCAGACGTGGAGTGAAACTGTTTTGAAAGTAGGACAAATTGCTCCTTCCTGCATATGCTAATTTTTCACACTCACATAGGTTGTATACGTTTTATGAATCCTGGCTTGACCTATTCAAGTAGCTGAAAGCCTGTCACCACCTCTAGAAACAAGATTCACCCAATCCAATTCAAATCATTTTTTCCAAAGGAATATGTTCTGGCCGGTCGAAAATGCATCTCACAAAAATAGGCATTTAAAAATATACTTTGCAGTTTCAGAACACTAACATGACTGTGAAGTGTACCTAAGTAAAATGGGACCGTTTCAAAGTACCTAATCCCTCATAAACTTCTGAGAGGAAGCATGTAATAAATCTACCTAATTTTCTGGAAACGAAAGAGGGAGGATTTTTGTTATCACCTCAGATGGGACTCAAACCCACAATCCCTGGCTTAGGAAGTCAGTGCCTTATCCAATAGGCCACTGAGGCACACATGCATAGCTCTTTTCTAGAGGCATTATTTAAATGTATTCTATGGTCAGACACCGGTGTGTGCACACAGGGCATTTCTCACTTCTCACTATAAGTAAACTTCCCATTTTCATCCTCTTCCATCCCCGACTTTAACGCTCTCTTCTATGCTATAATGGAGACTTTGCAATTTTAGCAAGTGGAGAGAAATTGGAGAACCACTTTCGACTCCACACTTCTTCTTCACTTACTTCTTTTCTCAATATACTGGGCTTAGGAAATGGTATCAAGCCATCCTTATCATCAGCAGGACACGGAAAGAGGCACCAAGTCTCCTAACCAAGTTCAACCACACTCTGCAACTTAACCATTGCACTACAAATTAGGCAACGGGGGCATCAGCAAAGGCAGCCAATGTGCCGATCCTTTATACATTTTGTGTAGTACTTTTCTTACTCGGAGGCAAAATCAGCACTTTAACTCCCCAAATCATATAGATTTTACACATGTAGCACTCTATGCACACATAGGCACACACCTTGCAGTTCTTCTACACACACTTAAGCTAAAAACCCATTCTGTCACATCAAAATTCTGCAAACCTATTACATATTCAGTGCGTCGGCATAGAAGCACTTTTTAATGCCACTAAAATGCACAAGTAGTTAGACTGAAGAAGAAACCTGAATGAGTTTACAGTATGTACTCCACTTTATTAATGATTAGTAATGAGAAAGTGAGGACTACAAGAGTATTGGAAAAGACATTTTCCACTCTGAATGTAAAGCAGATTGTGTGACCATTGGCCAAAAACGATCACGAAGGGACTCGAACCCTCAACCTTCTGATCCGAAGTCAGACGCCTTATCCATTAGGCCACGCGGTCATCCGTTCACCTGAGATGATTTTTATCATGTAGGTGGTATGCATGGATGGAGAACATATTATTGAAAGGTATTCAGGTTTACATCCCATAGTGTTCTTTCAGCTCTTTTCGCTGGAAGCACTTTTTTGGAATCTATATATTGAGAATTTTATGAGTACGATATGCTTTTGTTTTCCTTTTTGCATACAAACCTCTTTCCTCATGAGTTTAAAGCTCATTTGTATGCTTTACATAGCTCTGGACGTTTCCAGACGTCGAGTGAAACTGTTTTGAAAGTAGTACAAATTGCTCCTTTCTGCATATGCTAATTTTTCACACTCGCATAGGTTGTATAAGTTTTATGAATCCTGGCTTGACCTATTCAAGTAGCTGAAAGCCTGTCACCACCTCTAGAAACAAGATTCACACCAATCCAATTCATATCATTTTTTCCAAAGGAATATGTTCTGGCCGGTCGAAAATGCATCTCACAAAAATAGGCATTTAAAAATCTACTTTGCAGTTTCAGAACACTAACATGACTGTGAAGTGTACACAAGTAAAATGGGACCGTTTCAAAGTACCTAATCCCTCATAAACTTCTGAGAGGAAGCATGTAATAAATCTACCTAATTTTCTGGAAAAGAAAGAGGGAGGAATTTTGTTATCACCTCAGATGGGACTCAAACCCACAATCAATGGCTTAGGAGGACAGTGCCTTATCCATTAGGCCACTGATGCACACATGAATAGCTTTTTTCTAGAGGCATTATTTAAATGTATTCTACGGTCAGACACCGGTGTGTGCACACAGGGCATTTCTCACTTCTATCTATAAGTAAACTTCCCATTTTCGTCCTCTTCCATCCCCGACTTTAACGCTCTCTTCTATGCTATAATGGAGACTTTGTAATTTTAGCAAGTGGAGAGAAATTGGAGAACCACTTTCGACTCCACACTTCTTCTTCACTTACTTCTTTTCTCAATATACTGGGCTTAGAAAATGGTATCAAGCCATCCTTATCATCAGCAGGACACGGAAAGAGGCACCAAGTCTCCTAACCAAGTTCAACCACACTCTGCAACTTAACCACTGCACTACAAATTAGGCAACGGGGGCATCAGCAAAGGCAGCCAATGTGCCGATCCTTTATACATTTTGTGTAGTACTTTTCTTACTCTGAGGCAAAATCAGCACTTTAACTGCCCAAATCATACAGATTTTACACATGTAGCACTCTATGCACACATAGGCACACACCTTGCAGTTCTTCTACACACACTTAAGCTAAAAACCCATTCTGTCACGTCAAAATTCTGCAAACCTATTACATATTCAGTGCGTTGGCATAGAAACACTTTTTAATGCCACTAAAATGCACAAGTAGTTAGACTGAAGATGCAACCTGAATGAGTTTACAGTATGTACTCCACTTTATTATTGATTAGTAATGAGAAAGTGAGGACTACAAGAGTATTGGAAAAGACTTTTTCCACTCTGAATGTAAAGCAGATTGTGTGACCATTGGCCAAAAACAGCCACGAAGGGACTCGAACCCTCAATCTTCTGATCCGAAGTCAGACGCCTTATCCATTAGGCCACGCGGTCATCCGTTCACCTGAGATGATTTTTATCATGTAGGTGGTATGCATGGATGGAGAACATATTATTGAAAGGTATTCAGGTTTACATCCCATAGTGTTCTTTCAGCTCTTTTCGCTGGAAGCACTTTTTTGGAATCTATATATTGAGAATTTTATGAGTACGATATGCTTTTGTTTTCCTTTTTGCATACAAACCTCTTTCCTCATGAGTTTAAAGCTCATTTGTATGCTCTACATAGCTCTGGACGTTTCCAGACGTGGAGTGAAACTGTTTTGAAAGTAGTACAAATTGCTCCTTCCTGCATATGCTAATTTTTCACACTCACATAGGTTGTATAGGTTTTATGAATCCTGGCTTGACCTATTCAAGTAGCTGAAAGCCTGTCACCACCTCTAGAAACTAGATTCACACCAATCCAATTCAAATCATTTTTTCCAAAGGAATATGTTCTGGCCGGTCGAAAATGCATCTCACAAAAATAGGCATTTAAAAATCTACTTTGCAGTTTCAGAACACTAACATGACTGTGAAGTGTACACAAGTAAAACGGGACAGTTTCAAAGTACCTAATCCCTCATAAACTTCTGAGAGGAAGCATGTAATAAATCTACCTAATTTTCTGGAAAAGAAAGAGGCAGGATTTTTGTTATCACCTCAGATGGGACTCAAACCCACAATCCCTGGCTTAGGAGGCCAGCGCCTTATCCATTAGGCCACTGAGGCACACATGCATAGCTCTTTTCTAGAGACATTATTTAAATGTATTCTATGGTCAGACACCGGTGTGTGCACACAGGGCATTTCTCACTTCTCTCTATAAGTAAACTTCCCATTTTCATCCTCTTCCATCCCCGACTTTAACGCTCTCTTCTATGCTATAATGGAGACTTTGCAATTTTAGCAAGTGGAGAGAAATTGGAGAACCACTTTCGACTCCACACTTCTTCTTCACTTACTTCTTTTCTCAATATACTGGGCTTAGAAAATGGTATCAAGCCATCCTTATCATCAGCAGGACACGGAAAGAGGCACCAAGTCTCCTAACCAAGTTCAACCACACTCTGCAACTTAACCATTGCACTACAAATTAGGCAACGGGGGCATCAGCAAAGGCAGCCAATGTGCCGATCCTTTATACATTTTGTGTAGTACTTTTCTTACTCGGAGGCAAAATCAGCACTTTAACTGCCCAAATCATATAGATTTTACACATGTAGCACTCTATGCACACATAGGCACACACCTTGCAGTTCTTCTACACACACTTAAGCTAAAAACCCATTCTGTCACGTCAAAATTCTGCAAACCTATTACATATTCAGTGCGTCGGCATAGAAGCACTTTTTAATGCCACTAAAATGCACAAGTAGTTAGACTGAAGAAGAAACCTGAATGAGTTTACAGTATGTACTCCACTTTATTAATGATTAGTAATGAGAAAGTGAGGACTACAAGAGTATTGGAAAAGACATTTTCCACTCTGAATGTAAAGCAGATTGTGTGACCATTGGCCAAAAACAACCACGAAGGGACTTGAACCCTCAACCTTCTGATCCGAAGTCAGACGCCTTATCCATTAGGCCACGCGGTCATCCGTTCACCTGAGATGATTTTTATCATGTAGGTGTGTGGAAATTTAGCTTGTAACTGAAAATTATCTGCGCCATCTTGCCTCTCCCCAGCGCCACGCATAGCGAACGCACAGCTGCCATTTTAGGCACCCCACTCTCTCCCCCGCTCATTGTCGATCGCCAGCGCGTTCCCCTGGCGCTGCAAGCATCCCCCGTGCGCCGGCCACCCCCGCTCTCTCATACACGGGCCATAAACCCTCTCCTTCTGCGCGACCCTGCCATGGAACCACATCCCACGCCTGACCCACATCCCATACATGGTCATGCATCTCTCTTTGATAACCCCCTTCCTCTGCGCCCCATTGTCCGAATCGATCCCAGGCCATCACCTAGCCTTGCGGATGCAGTTTATTGCCCCTACTGTAAGGGAAACACCCCACATCAAAGGGATTACAGTGGATCAAAGCCCCTACCCCCTGAGACCCGGCCGGTTGCACACACCCCCGGGAATTGGCGGAATGTCCAGCTGCGTGATAGCCATCTCCTACTGTAGATGGGGTGGGGACTTCCACTGTAGATATGTGTGGGAACGAGTTCGAAGTGGGGATTCCGAAGACGTTCTTTGATACATCAAAGTCATCTCAAGAATGTGCCATGTATGATAAACCCGCAATAAAGTCATAAACCTGTGTATAAGAGGCCAGGCCTCAGAGATGCAGTTAGAGCACCTCGTGACGATACCGTGCTGTCTGATCTGATGTGTTCTGCTCCGACGGAATAAAACTTTGTTTCCTGCCTTCCAGTCTCCGGCGCCTGCCTCTTTCATTGGTAAATTATCGAGTGGTATGAGAGGCGATTACCGCCGGGCAATACTTGAAAGGTTATCGACTGAAACTGCCGCTACCATTTAACAATTGGCGTCCCAAGCGTGGGGCCCATCAGCGACACGTGGATCCAGTGGGAGAGGTCCTGACGACAGAGTGAACGACTGCAACGATCGGGAGAGCTCCTGCCCGATAGACCCTCGTCTGGCAGCCGATCATCCGAACTTCACTGGTTCCGAGCAGACCTCTCTCGAGTGATCTACGGTCCTGACTGTGAACCATCAGGAGTGCCGCGGCAAATACGGAGAGTAGAGGACGATCGGGCACTGGAGGCGGAAGACGAGAAACTGTCCACGCGGTCCGGGTAAGGTCGTGAAACACGACAAATTGTGAAATAATTGATTGATTGTCTGAAATACTAGTATTGCTCATTGATTGTTCTCTTTGAGATATTCGCTGTCTACAAACGGGGAGGAGTAGAAACACTCTCTCTCTCCCTTTGCAGATAGTGAAGGGTAGGTAACGCAGACTTTTGTCCCCGTTGTAACCCGTCGTGCCTATCTTTATCTCCCCACTGATTGATTGTCCGAACATTGATTGTTTTGAAGAATAGTGCTCTTTGAGATATTCTCTGTTTGCAAATAACGAAGAATAGAAATATTCTGTCTAGTCTTTGCAAATAGTGAAGGGTAGGTAACGCAGACTTTTGTCCCCGTTGTAACCCGTCGTGCCTATCTTTATCTCCCCATTGATTGATTGATTGATTGTCCGAACACTAGTTGTTCGATATTGGTTCTTTGGAGGTATTCTCTGCTTACAAATAACGAGGAATAGAGATATTTTGTCTAGTCTTTGCAAGCAGAGAAAAGATAGGTAGTGCTGACTTTTGTCCCCGTTGAAACCCGTCATGCCTATCTTCTCCCCACTGATTGGTAGTTGGTTCTGCCCGGACCGCTTATTAGAGGTGGACCATCCGGCTCCGCTGGAAGGCACCCCTAATAAGGACATGTTCACCAAATATGGACTAGTCGCCGTAGCTTATAGCAAGCTATGGCATAAATACACAAGGAAGGACCCCGAGAGTCAGTGGCCACTGATGGGATCCTTCGACGACCATAAGATAGAAGTGCTAGAAATGGCTCTGCGTAACAATAAAACGACGCCTACTATGCTTGACAGTATCGGCATGTGGCGCAAAGAAGCAACACAACGGAAAAAGAGGGAAGAAGTAAAAGCAGAAAAGGAATTACGAAGGGCAGCTCACCTTGCCGCTAGAAAGTTAGAAGAAGAAATAAAGGAGAGAAGGGAAACTAAACTAAGACAGGAGCCCGAAACCTCAGGCCAGTACGCTGTTAGGACCCCCTCTATGCTCTACCCTGAGTTGTCCTCTAAGCAACGAACGAATGACGAATTATTATTAGGTCCCCCAATCATTTACATGCCCCCTCCATACGCACCCTCCCAATCGGTAGTGCAACACCCCCAACCCCCAAACACGAGCGAAAGCAGTACAGGGGCCTCGGCCCTCACGGCCTCCGCGCCGGCCGAGCCTCTTGTACTGAACACAACGTCGGCAATGACGTTGGATGACCCTGAGATAAGAAAGAAAGATTCCACCAGAATGAATCGACTAACAAAGGACGAACGAGCAGGAATCGACAAGATAGTAAAGACACTAGTGGAGCGTAAGGAAAGTGAGGAGTATATAACAGACGTATATAACTCGTATGCAGACAGCCGCAGACGACACTTTGTCGTGCGACTTTGTTATCACGCCCTGAATGCATATGAGGATAGGTACCACGATAAAGGTCCCGAAGGCTTAGCGACCCTATATAGGAAGGTAGACATTGGGGAAGAAGGAGAGGGCGATGTGACGAACCTCTTCACTCGTACACTCGAGGTCTATCGACACCTTAAGGAACACGGACAGACAACCAAAACAGAAACCCCCATAGCGACTAAGCCCCAGGAAGGAAGGACTGATACCATGATGCCCATCAAAGAGGCCGCCCCCTACTGGGTCCCCCCACGAGGTCAGGGAACACATGACGACATCAACCACCAAGATGCGAAGGGGAGGGTTGTATATAATTGGGTCTACCAGCCATGGGACCGGAAAGATATTTTGACCTTTAGAAAAACTCTACCCGACTTAAGAAAGAACCCGACTGCCTTCTACACCGAACTAGGTACAGCCTTAGGCTCAACAATAATGACTTTAGCAGATATCGACTTGTTCTTCGGATTATGTCTGCCGGCTGATGTGTGGAAACAAATCCGGAAAGTTGACCACGCTGAGCCGTTCGGATATACCTGGGTACAACTCGATACCATAGATAAACAGCGAGAACCAGGACAGAAACCCCCGAAAGCCATATTAGAGCTCCCAGACAAGATTGTACAGAAGCTGAAGACTCTAATCCCAGAAAGAAAGGTAGACTGGTCGATAGTGACGGCTTGCCGACAGAAACCCCAGGAGGATGGGTCTGAATACTTCTCTCGGTTCGAGACTGTGTTTTCCGATTACAGTGGCCAAGACATGACCACTGCAACCGGACATCACCTCTTTGTCCAAAACTATGTGAAAGGTCTGTCACAAGAAGTCTCCCAGAAGCTACAGACCAGCGAGAGTAGTTGGGCAGCCTCCAAGCCCGCAGCAATCCTCCAGATGGCCCAATACTACGAAAACCAAAAGAACGAGAACGATAGGGCGTCAGAGAGGAAGAAAAAGGAACTGAAGGAGAGGGTAATGATAGCACAGTTAGAAGGGGTGACCATAGGAAGGGAACCCCCAAAAGGGAATTACCAACCAATCGCCCCTAGAAAGCTACCTCCTAGAGACCATACACCTGCACCTTACAATGGACGGAGAGACTTAGATGGGAACCAATGTGCGTTCTGTAGAGGGTTCGGACACTGGAAATCCCAGTGCCCGGTCCTTCTGGAATCGAACAAAAATAGGGACCCCAGTAGACACAATCGGAAGTTTGTTGATACCCACCATCAACGTCACCAAACTTGATTAGGATCACGTGCAATTGGACAATGCCATTTTTCCGATTACACTAACTAGATTGCAAATATGTGCAACACTCCAACAAAGTAGTATGGTTAAACGTTTTAATAACTTATAGGTATAACAACATTCCGACAAAGATTAACAGATTAAAACACGTTTTAAACAACTATTTACATGACAGTCTGCTGCGACCTGCATCCCAAAGCATTTACGTCCACGTGACACCGTCCTCGCCTCTCCTTCCTCAAAGTTGCAACATTGGCCTGTTTTGGGCGGTCCTTTTAGTCGGTTTTGGGCTATAAAAGCCATGCAAAAATCCATTGACATCAGTGGCGGACAACTGTGCGAATAGTCCGGAAGCCACACACGGCACCAAGACCCTGACAACGCCAAGGTGGGCCTGCCACGACGTGCGGATCTCCCCATTCACTTCTTCTTTCTTCAATAACGGACGGTGCCCTGACGGGGGGAGGCGACGCGGACGGGCCTCCCCCACCTCCCCAGGTGGAGGCTCACCAGCAGATGAGGGCACCCCAACCGTCTCTTTCACCGGCCAGCCGAGTTGGCGCCCCTGCACCCGACCGCCGGACAGCCACCCAAGCACGGTTTCACCAGGACTGCCGCTAGCACCCGACGCGAGGAGTGGGCCCCCGCAGCCGAGTAATCGGGGACCCACCCCGGTGGCGGTACCATCCGAACTGCTGCCGTCGCTGCCACTGGACCCACCCCGGTGGCGATACCATCCGAACTTCTGTCGTTGCTGCTGCTGGCCCCTCTCCGGTGGCTGTACCGAAGAGCTGCTGCTACTGCTGCCTTTGGACTCCGGCGGTCGGTTCCTCCGCATATGGGCCTAGCCCACCGTGAGACAATTCTGGACTCGAAAGCTTGTCTGCTTGGGCGTGGGCCCCACCCTTGACAAAACGCTCCCCTCAGCCTTGCAGAATCGGCTGGAGTCATTGGCACTCGACTCCCGCGGACTTCCGGTAAGGACAAACCGCCGCCATTGTTCTTTGCCCCGGGCGGCAGCCACCTTGCCTCCGCTTGGTGCAGTGAGAGAGACTGATTCAAGGCGTCGGCAGAAGAACCCGCCTGCTGTCCCGCCCCAAGAACGAACCACAACATTGCTACAAGATCGCGGTGACGCCATGCTGACGCAAAATTGACGCTAACGAAAGTTCTCGAACTACCGAAAGGAATTCTGGTCCAACAGCTAATTCATGGAAAGACTTAGACTGTACACTGGCCCGACCTCGCCCCAAAATGGCGCCGATGTAGGAGAGGCCTACAACTCCTTGTGGCGTTCCAGTCACGTGGCGTTTGTGTTAAAAAGAGATATGTATGCAATGTTTCCACACATGATGGTCGGGGGGGGTGGGGAGGGAACCGATTTTATGCTAAGGTAGTGTTGCTCATGATACTCGACGCCTCTCACACCGTGGCCGGCCTATAGCGGTTGTAGGCCCGTATTTGTATACTGACATTGTTTTAAATAAAGGGTTTCTTAAAAGGAATTACGGAATCAGTGTCATGACAAATCATCTAGGTTGGTAAAGGTTTTTCTTTTGATAAATGATTGTTACTCCCAAGCGAAAGAATACAGATAATACAGACTCCATTTGCCTGAATCTTTTTGATTAACGGAATTTGTACCCATCACACCTGTCCTTTTCCAAGAGTTGTCAAATCAATTATCAACTATAACTTAAGGTATATGCCGAACGCAAGGTATGGTATCTTGCACCATAATACACGACCGATTGAGAAATGCATGTACGACCAGGGAACCCGAATTTAGGAGATGAATTAAATAGAGCATCTTTGCCTCGGACAAAAGGAATAATAGGTCTGTGGTATTACCCACTCCTGCGGCTAGCCTGGTACATGGTAAGTAGAACTTTTTCGTGTCTACACGCGCTAAAGTACTTTTGAAAATTGCGCATCCCCTCCCCTCTTTTTCCCCTCTATAGGTCACGACGAAGTTCCGACTGAAGAATGGAGTGGACATGGACCACACCGTGTTCAATATCAGGAAAAACATAGACAAATGTTGTGGGATAGTGCGTAAAGTGCAGACCACCATTGGGAACATGAAAAACTGTATGGTATGATTGTGTGTGTGTGCTACGATTATACGGTATGAATGTGTATGCATTTCATGCTTGGGTCACTTGAAGAGAGCATCACCGTATGATTGAAGTGCTCGTCCATCGATCAAAGGGAGGAGAGTAAAAGGTCCGACACCCCCCCGAGATAGACTACAAAATACTGAAAGTACGCAGCATGCATAAGAAAAGAGGACAGGAAAGGAGAGGTCCCCACACTCAACGTAGCCCTGAGTCTCCGTCTTAAGTTTCTGCGCTTGATGCATGTACTGTCACACCCTATCCGGCATTTGTGTGTACGTGATCACCGAATTTGTGTCTTTTCCCCGCTTGTGTTTTCTTACATAGAACAGACCCATGCTACTCCATGTTGTGTGTGCACCAAGTGGCCTATTATCGTACCCATGTCTCTCTCTCTCTCTCTCTCTCGTTTTGTGTCGTACGTATGCCAAATAGCCTACTTGATGCACACGTCTCTCTCTCTCTCTCACTCTCACCCTCACTCTCACCCTCACTCTCTCTCTCTCTCTCTCTCCCTCTCACTCTCTCCCCCTCCCTCACTAAAGGCTTCTCTTGCCGTCTTTCTTTTTGAATAAATTAACAACACATACCTCTTCGGTAAGTGTATAATTGGCCAGAAACGCGGTGGTGTTCGAACAAATTGACAGAAACAAAACAACCGTACTTTACCACGTTACTACCTCTCCTTTCTGCGAGTGTTGAGCTTAATTGGCTGAGAAAGAAAGGACAGGTAAGACGACTGATGTCTCCCAATTTGGCCCTCATCACGGGGACTATATGTCAGTGGTTTTCGTTTTTAGAGCTTTAACAACACCATCTCCACCGCCCAGAATTACCCCCGCCCAATTACCCCGAAATAGAATGTCTAAAGCACCCCGTTCTCCCAAAAATAACCCCAGCCCTATACTAACCGTCTCAGAGTATTTCGAACGAAACAGCTGATAACCTTATTCTCTAATAATACATTGCCCAAACTGATAAAGGGTTACCTATTGTCTCCAGCAAGAATAATGTTTAGCTTATGTTCCTCCCCGAAATGGATACTTGTGAACCCATGACAGTAGCACCTCGCACTTTTTCATAAGCTTAGCAGTGTTCGGAGGAAAATGTGTATTACCAAAACTTATGTTGCAATGAACGAGTCCCTACCGGAGAAGCCGGTTCAAATTTTTAAATAGACCAGAAGATTGACAGATGTCAGGCTTCCTGCAGCGATTATAGGGCGCAACACCTAGAAGGCCAGACGATGGACAGGGACACCGACAGAAACCTGCACCACAGCAATAATTAATAGATCAGTAACACGCACACAAACATCAGAGTTAATAGACATCAATCATACAGCAACCGATAAAAGCATTTCCGCAACTACTCGGTGGTTGGGAGAGAGGATGAAGTGTGTAAATGTCTTCCCTGCCAACTCTCTAAGATTTTGTTTCTTGTACTCATTCAAAGATAACGTGCTGCCATCGGGAGAAAGGGGTCGGATGTGACGCACAGCCTGGCTACGGACCATGGAACATCTATGGCATCGACCAAGGGGGAAGCGACGAAGCAAAAAGGGCATAGGACAAGGCACCATTATCAGGATGATAAGCGATAGAACGAAGGGCTATATCGAGGCCCCCTGCTCTCTGTCCAGCGTGCCTGAAGTCCCAACCCGACGGGCCCGATTGATGGGCCCAGTGCTGGAAGATTCTGCTCTCCTTGGTCCGCATTTTTGATCCGATCCCACTCCACCCCCTCTTCCCTCGGCATCCCGAAGCACATCACATCTCTCTCTCTCTCTATGAATTTAACTTAACTACAGAAGAACAAAAAGCAGGTACCCTGTCTCATAGTACCTATGATGAACTATGTTAAGGAACAGGACTGTGATCGGAGGACAGCGAATGGTCACACCCTGCCACGTGAGAAATTGGATTTGAGCTGGACCTTAGCTCCACCGCCGGTGCTCAACAGTGCCAACGAAAGAAGAACAACAATAAGAGCTTACCATTGATGGCTCTTTATAAAAGGACACTGGAAAGAAGAACCCATGTTAAGTTGAAAATCCTCTCCCAACCACCTTTTTATATTAACTATCTTCCTATCGAGTTTTCATGATGTTGCATCAATCACTTCCGACTGTGCACTGGGAAGTTAAGAAAATCTAACTTTGTATAATGACATTCATACAACACCAGCCATGCACACAACTATACTGACTATTTTTGATCCACACGAAGTCTGGGCCTTAAGTAATGTGCAAAATATCCCTTGTTTTGCCAGAAAATTTTTTGTTTTACAGTATCCTATTTGTGCTCAAACAAGCTCCCCTCCTCCTATCCCTGGGCCTGACATGCGGCGCAGCTGATGTAATTTTGTATGTACTACCTCCTCGCCTACTTTATCAACTGTATGTAACTATGTACAAATGTGTCAGATTACTCCCGCCTGCCCCAAAAACTCTGTATCTTTAAGGAATGTATGAAAAACATTAACGATATTATAGCTGAAGGGTTAACGAAGGTGAATGTCGGCCCGTCAAGCTGGCGAGATATGTTAAAAGGGAGGACTGTGGAAATTTAGCTTGTAACTGAACATTATCTGCGCCATCTTGCCTCTCCCCAGCGCCACGCACAGCGAACGCACAGCCGCCATTTTAGGCACCCCACTCTCTCCCCCGCTCATTGTCGATCGCCAGCGCGTTCCCCTGGCGCTGCAAGCATCCCCCGCGCGCCGGCCACCCGCGCTCTCTCATACACGGGCCATAAACCCTCTCCTTCTGCGCGACCCTGCCATGGAACCACATCCCATGCCTGACCGACATCCCATACATGGTCATGCATCTCTCTTTGAAAACCCCCTTCCTCTGCGCCCCATTGTCCGAATCGATCCCAGGCCATCACCTAGCCCTGCAGATGCAGTTTATTGCCCCTACTGTAAGGGAAACACCCCACATCAAAGGGATTACAGTGGATCAAAGCCCCTACCCCCTGAGACCCGGCCGGTTGCACACACCCCCGGGAATTGGCGGAATGTCCAGCTGCGTGATAGCCATCTCCTACTGTAGATGGGGTGGGGACTTCCACTGTAGATATGTGTGGGAACGAGTTCGAAGTGGGGATTCCGAAGACGTTCTTTTATACATCAAAGTAATCTCAAGAATCTGCCTTGTATGATAAACCTGCAATAAAGTCATAAACCTGTGTATAAGAGGCCAGGCCTCAGAGATGCAGTTAGAGCACCTCGTGACGATACCGTGCTGTCTGATCTGATGTGTTCTGCTCCGACGGAATAAAACTTTGTTTCCTGCCTTCCAGTCTCCGGCGCCTGCCTCTTTCATTGGTAAATTATCGAGTGGTATGAGAGGCGATTACCGCCGGGCAATACTTGAACGGTTATCGACGGAAACTGCCGCTACCATTTAACAGGTGGTGTGCATGGATGGAGAACATATTATTGAAAGGTATTCAGGTTTACATCCCATAGTGTTCTTTCAGCTCTTTTCGCTAGAAGCACTTTTTTGGAATCTATATATTGAGAATTTTATGAGTACGATATGCTTTTGTTTTTCTTTTTGCATACAAACCTCTTTCCTCATGAGTTTAAAGCTCATTTGTATGCTCTACATTGCTCTGGACGTTTCCAGACGTGGAGTGAAACTGTTTTGAAAGTAGTACAAATTGCTCCTTCCTGCATATGCTAATTTTTCACACTCACATAGGTTGTATAAGTTTTATGAATCCTGGCTTGACCTATTCAAGTAGCTGAAAGCCTGTCACCACCTCTAGAAACAAGATTCACACCAATCCCATTCAAATCATTTTTTCCAAAGGAATATGTTCTGGCGGGTCGAAAATGCATTTCACAAAAATAGGCATTTAAAAATATACTTTGCAGTTTCAGAACACTAACATGACTGTGAAGTGTACACAAGTAAAATGGGACCGTTTCAAAGTACCTAATCCCTCATAAACTTCTGAGAGGAAGCATGTAATAAATCTACCTAATTTTCTGGAAAAGAAAGAGGGAGGATTTTTGTTATCACCTCAGATGGGACTCAAACCCACAATCCCTGGCTTAGGAGGTCAGTGCCTTATCCATTAGGCCACTGAGGCACACATGCATCGCTCTTTTCTAGACACCGGTGTGTGCACACAGGGCATTTCTCACTTCTCTCTATAAGTAAACTTCCCATTTTCATCCTCTTCCATCCCCGACTTTTGTGGAAATATGGATTTTTCTGGTCAGTTATGTCCCCTATCTTGGACCCCAACGGTTCTATGTGCATGTCACAAGTACATGTATGTTCCCTCCAGTTCCAGTTATGAAGACGCAAATACATGTGCGTCCACCGTCAACATGTCCTCTGTCAGATCCGCCATGAATAGGCCGGATATTCCATTCCTAAATATGAAAGGCCACCGGCTTTATATGGTTCACTTATGCCATTTTACAGTCCAGGCAAGTAGGCCCTGATTCTGTCATCAAACTCCTCTTGCTTTCTGCCTCTGAAAGCTCCAGTCTGAGCCTGCATCTGTGACCATGAACTTTGTCTCATTCTCTGCGCGGCTCCCGAAGCCTGACATCAGCCTATTCTCTGCCAAGAACTGTATTTCACCTTCGAATTATCTGCTTCCCCCTCAGCCGATGCATTCCTGCCTAGTAGTTTAAGTAAACATTCTTCCAGTTACCGAGCAAAAGGCCCGGCTTCTCTGCCCTTATGCAAGTAATTCATAGTCCTGTTACCATGGAATATTTCTACCCCCTCACATTCAGTGTAGACACTTAGACGCTTGTACACGCACGCACAGTCAGTATAGAATAGATTCTGTCCGAGAGTCCTTCTTTTGTGGATAACATAGTTCTTTAAACATAGGATGTTAGATATGATTTGGGATTAGGTTGACTTGACCCCCCAGACTTTTTGTCTCCACATGTAGAGCTAAATGTCAAGTCCCCTTCACCCCCTAGTTGCACGTCAATTACACGTCATGCTGCTGCGCGCGCATCTATGCCAAGTATTATCTTATAGATCCACCTATATATGACATCATAACCAATTATGTTCCTTTTTACTCCTTATTACACCCATTTTCTGGTTACGCAGACAAATCGTCATTTTCCTTATCAATTGTTACGCCTACTGCATTCGCTTCATTGTAATGTATGTACTATAAAAGTTACTTCTTGTCAATAAAGTATGTACTTCACTTCCTGAACCTCCGTGGTGACGGAACTTGGAGCAACCGATTATAATCGATTATTGGAATAAAGCCCATTCCGAATCTCTAATATCACGGATTCTGCCTCTCATTTTACTGAGCTATTTTATTATGTTTCTGTATCAAATTAAGTCCAGGTAAAGAAAAATTATTTACCACATGAATGGCGCCCGAATAGGGACACTTTCTCATCTCACGCGCCGGCGGTGAGTTGCAGGCCCGGTCTCCTGCCACAGCTGGACGGACAATAACGCGTACCAGCAGGATTTCCTGTATCTCCCTCCGGTCAAGCGGGGGCGACTGAGACTGCGATCAACACCCAGACGAGGCGGTGAGAAGTGCGAAGTATCCCGACCAGAGCCTAGCTGAGAGAGAGCAAGATCCGAGGTATACAGAGACCCACCAGTTCGAAGCCAAGTCCAGTTTCCGACGAGTCGAGTCGAGTCCAGTCCGGTTCAAGTTCAAGTTACCGAGGCCTTCCGTTTCCGAAGCTACCCGGTGAGTACCATTACTGGGGAGGCATTTCTGACGTGCACATAGGTTGTGCCGGTCAAGACGGGTTTGGGTACACAAATCCGGTCTGCACTGTTTTAGCAGTGTATCTGTGCTGTTTAGCAGTGTATCAAGTATTCCGAAGTATCTAGTTATTGTCAAGAATTAAGCTTGGTGATTAGTTATGCAGACGATCATCATTGTTGTTTCAGTTAAAAGTTTAATGTTTAATGTTTAATGTGTTTAAAAACGTCCTGCATATTGTGGTATGAATGGTTGTTCATTATTGTGCTTTTGTATTAAGTGTGTTCAAGATTAAGTATCGGATCAGTTGTCAATATGCCGCTCTTTTCGAAATTAAGACAGATCACTACTAGAAAAGGGGTTCTCGAAGAAGCCGTCCCTATTCCTCCTAGGGACACTCCAGGGCACTTCATGTATCACAAACATGGCTTAGACGCTATATTATTTCTTGATTTATGGGTAGACTACACCAAGGGATTACCAGAAAGTCAGAGGTGGCCCGCAGCGGGGACCTGGGATGCAGAGTGCATCATGAAAGTCGAGGAAGAGTTATGGAAAAGGAAAGTCAGACAGTCACAGAAAGACGCCGTTGAGTTATGGCGTAAAGAATCTCATAGACGCACAGAAAAAGCACGTAGACAGGAAGAGAAGAGTAAAGAGAGTTCAAATAAAGTTCGAGAGAATCTATTAATTGAGGAAGGTATCCGAGTGAAATCAGAACAAGTGGACAGACAAAGAAATGCCCTTATGAATGGTATGTATCCCCTTCTGGCCGAAGGATTACCTAAGGCTACTCCAGAGATACCGAAAGACTTGCCACCCCCATTATTCCCAATCAAGGTACATCCTAAGGGGCATCCTAGAACCGCAGAAGATGTTTTTCTTTCCTCATATTTAGATGACGCAGCTCCCGAGTATGCTAATTCCGCCCCACATAGACCGCATACCAGGGAGGTCCAACGCCAAGATCCAGTACCCGTATCCCTACAGCAACAAATCGATCACGGCCATTTAGACAAGAACAGAATGAACAAGGAGCTCCGCAGCATGCACAGGCCATGCCAGCCTCACAACAGCCAACACAGTTTGTGCCAGCTGCACCACCGTTGCCTGTTGCTGCCACACAGACAACAACACGACAAATGTATCAGACCGCACAGTATGAATATCCTGAGTATCAGCGTTACGCATGAACTAGCCTAGAGAGGGAAGTTGACTTACCCCTTATCGAGATCCCTGTAGATCAAGAAGGACCTTATGTACATAGTGAATTATTAGGCCAAGATAGGAAGTTTTTACTCGATACCGGGGCAAGTCGAACAACTATAAAACGTAGTGAAGTTCCAGGGGCACCCCTCTCAGGCTCTCAGAATATTTCCCTTGGTTTTTCAGGAAAACCTATTGTTAATGAAGTGTCACAACCTCTGCCACTTACGATAGGACCTCTGACCCGAACTACAGATTTATTGCTTACTAAATCATGTCCAGAAAATTTGCTAGGGATAAAAAACATTGAAAGCTCTAGGAGCCATAATATGTTGTTCTCCGGAAGGAGTAAGGTTGTTTTTACGTGATTTTAAAGGTCACTATGTGTCTAGAGACATGGATCCCCGACTGCAGACTTTACCTACACATCTATGGGCACAAGGCCCTACTGATGTTGGTTGCATGAATATTACACCATATAGAGTCACATTAAAGGCAGGAGTGGTGCTACCACGAATGCGACAATACAAGTTACCACCAGATGCTGTAGTGGCTTTACTACAAATCATTGACGAGCTCATTGCCCAAGGAGTAGTTGTGGAAACAGACTCCAATGTATGTAATTCACCGATAATTCCGATTCTTAAACGAACAGATCCAAAGGCCCCGCCAGTATATCGATTGGTTATTGATCTGCGCGAATTAAACAAGTGCATTGTGCCACAATTTCCTGTGGTCCCAGATATCTCGTCATTACTGACAGCCATTGATTCCGAAGCAACATTCTTTACTGTAATTGATCTCAAGAATGCCTTTTTCAGCGTCCCAATAGATCCGGAAAGCCAATATTTGTTCGGATTTAGTTTAAATGGGCGTAGCTTTAAATTCTCACGCGCACCTCAAGGATTTACAGAAAGCCCCAGCATCTATAGCCAAGCACTGAAACGAGAACTCGACAGTATCCACATGCCAGTTAACACTGCTCTGCTTCAATACGTCGATGATCTGCTGATCACCGCGAGAAGCGAACCGGAATGTGAAAAAGCATCACTGACAGTTTTACAATTTCTAGCCGAAAAGGGGCACAAGGTGTCCCCTTCTAAGCTGCAATTCTGTGTCCAGCGAGTTGTTTATCTTGGACACTCGCTGTCCAAGGAGGGAAGGCAGCTTACACCGGACCGCATTCAGTTAATAGCTAACATGTCAATACCCAAGACACAAAAGGAGGTACGAGCTTTCATAGGCCTCACTTCATATTGTAGGCAGTGGATCCCTCAGTATGCATTTCTAGCAAAACCACTCATTCAGTTAACCACACAGGAGGCAGCCACATCGACTGTTCTCCCTTGGACTCAGGAACATACACAAGCTTTTGAAAGCCTAAAGAAAGCTTTATGTCAAGCACCTGTTTTAGCAACGCCATGTTACAGAAAACAATTTACACTCTTTGTTACAGAACGCGAAGGTACTGCCTTGTCAGTACTAACACAGGAACAAGCAGGAGCACACAAACCATGTGCTTATTTTTCTAGTACACTAGATCCCGTAGCTCAGGCTTTGCCTGCATGCCTGAAATCAGTAGCAGCGACAGCTTTAGCAATCAGACAAAGCGATGCCATAGTGTTAGGACATCCATTGACAGTTCAAGTACCACACGCAGTAGAGGTTCTTGTAAATAGAACGCAAACACAACACTTGACTATAGCGCGACTTACAGGGTACGAACTTACATTGTTTCAGCCACATATAGAAATCAGACGCTGTAACACATTGAATCCTGCCACACTTTTGCCAGTAACCGGAACAGACCCACTAGCTCATGACTGTATTGAAGTTATTACTATAACGACAAAACCCAGACAAGACTTGACAGATGTTCCATTGTCCGATCCAGACCTGACATTGTATGTAGATGGTTCATGTATGAGAACAAGTACAGGAGAGTTAGTGGCCGCTTACGCAGTCACAACAGATACTGAAGTCATTGAAACTAATCGTATAAATACTTTGTCAGCTCAAGCCGCAGAGCTCATCGCTCTGACACAAGCCTGTATTCAAGCCACGAATAAAAAAGTCAACATATACACTGATTCACGTTATGCATTCGGAGTTGTACATGACTTCGGCGTGCTGTGGCGAGAGAGAGGTTATTTAACTTCCCACGGTGCCCACATTCAGCACGGACCCCTCTTTCATGCCTTATTAGATGCAATACATCTACCCACTGCAATATCAATTATGAAATGTAAGGCTCATACGAAGGTTACTGATATCATTTCCCAAGGCAATGATCTAGCCGACAGAACAGCTAAACAGACTGCTCAAACTCAAACCCCCGACATGACAAAGACAATAGTCCCGACACCGACCCATTGTATGACAGTTAAAGATCCTACTCTTGACGTAATTGACATACAGACACATGCTACACCAGACGAAATAAAGAAATGGACTGAATTAGGAGGGATCCACACGGACCAAGGATGGATGATGAAGGAAAAGTCTGTATGGTTCCTTCCTGATTCAATGGTCCAAGTTATAATTAACACTATACATAGTCCAGCCCATCTAGGAGAAAAAGCTATGCTAGACAGCATTCAACACATTTGGTTCAATAAACATTTACGAGCAGCAGCCAAACAAAAGGTCCGTACCTGTATGATCTGTTGCCAGTTTAACCCAGGAAAAAGCGTTCCCGTAGAACAGGGTGGATTTCATCCTCCTAATCATCCTTTTGAAGTACTCCAGATGGACTATATCCAGATGGAACGATGTCGAGGATTCAAATATGTTCTCGTAGTTGTCTGCGCTCTGTCCCGTTGGACTGAGGCATACCCGGTTTCAGATTACACTGCCCCGACTACTGCCAAACAGTTGGTTCGAGAATTCTTCCCACGATACGGTTTACCACGTGTTGTTCACTCAGATAACGGACAGCCGTTCTCATCCGAATTGATGAAACATGTTTCACTTCTGTTAGGATATCAGTGGAAATTCCACTGTGTCCGACACCCCGAGGCAGCAGGTCTCGTAGAAAGACATAATCAGATACTGAAAATCAGACTGTCCAAAATATGCAGAGAGAAAGGTGTCGACTGGATAGTAGCGTTACCAGTTGCACTCTTTTACATGAGAATGGTAGCACACTCTCGAACAGGGCTATCCCCGTATGAGGTGATCTTCGGCAGACCACCAAATATGTGGGGGACGCCTATGCCACGCAAAATAACTGATATTGACTGTAATATGCTGACAGATTACTTGGCTTCCTTGATGTCTGCACTACAATCTTGTCGTTCACAGGTAGCTGCAGCCTTTCCCGACAACACTGAGGTGAAACCCCATGACGTAGTTCCGGGTGATCTCGTCTTTGTGAGGAATTTCGACCGAAAGACTCAGCTGGAGCCCAGGTGGAAAACACCCAAGTTGGTCCTGCTGACCACAAGGACAGCCGTGAAGATCGAGGGCCGCAAGGGCTGGATTCATTCAAGTCATATCAAGAAATTTCATGGACTATCCTCGGATATAGACATTGTGCCCTGCACTCCCTCACAGACTGATTCAAAACGTCCTTTTGTTGAACAGAATAACTCTGAAAACTACAAACTAAAACTTAGGCCCAACAAGTCGAGCAATTTGATTGTTTAAGTCCTCTCCAAGGTGAAGCGGTTGAATTGTCTCTGACATGTATCCCTTGGACCTGAGTAGAGAAAATACCCGGAAAATGTTGAAACGACAGGCGTATTGTAAATCACTGCGTAGCCACTGCATAGTGACATTATTAATTTTGTTTTTCTTGAGTCTTTTAATAATTACTGCAAGTATATTGTTGCACATATATTACCCTATTTCTAGACATGTTTATAATGTTACTGCCGAACATTCTTTTAGTGACTTACCTCCGCATGAATTGTCTTATAGACTTGCGCTGCGCAATAACACTTTCATTAGTATGTTACATTATTCCCATCAGACTAGTAATGCTACTAATTGTTGGGTGTGTGGTCGGCTCCCTCCCTATCAGAATTATGAAGGAGTCCTGCCATTCTTTCCACACCCATTTACACATAATGGCTCCTGTGGAGCATGGTTTAGTTTAATCAATTCCATAGACTCAGACACAGCAGTTTACCAAGATCATTGGGTATGGGGAAACCTGAACCTAGTTTTACTCAAGGTCTGCTACCCTGACAAGGAGGGTCGCCCCAAAAGAACAGGAACTGATCTAGAAAATGAAGTATATGGATTAGGTAATTTTACACCTAATCTCATGATTCTAAATGTCGTATCTGAAGTTGAACTAGTCTTACCCACCATGTCAGTATTCCCAGCGAAGGGTGAATTATGTGTAAGAAAGGTTGGTTCCATACATATGGGCCATAGTAAATGCACTACTATAGTAGAATTCAGTGATCAAGGCAAATCTTCATTTAGAGCTTATCGCCACTCCTACTTTATATGTGGTCAGACTGCATATATGCGTCTACCTCTAGATTGGGATGGTACCTGCTACATTGCATTCCTTTTGCCACCTGTTTTCCTAGCTCCTCCTGATTATTACAGAAATATTCATTTAGTACACAACAGAGAGCGGAGAGATCTCCCCATCGTCGATTACACTGAGACGGCATGGGACAAGTATGTAGATTTTAATAAAGGCATCTTTCCCTATATAGGTACTGTTACTAATAGTAAGCTGATACGTAGATTAACTAGAACCCTTGAAGCAGTAGTGAATGAGACTATTTCCGCCTTAGGCAATTTAACAGAAGAGCAGTCTGCTATGCGGATTGTTGTGCTTCAAAATCGTCTTGTCCTTGACGTCATCCTGGCTGATAGGGGCGGAGCTTGTAGGGTCATCGGATCAAGCTGCTGCGTATTCATACCAGAAAATTCGCCATCTGTATATAAAGCCATCATTCGCCTTCATAAGATTGTAAACCAGATACACCAGAACCCAGGCACTTGGACTTGGTCCAGTTGGTTTTGGAGTGTGATATCAGCCTGGGGATGGAGAGTTTTATCCTTCCTAGGTATTGGCCTTCTCATACTATTCAGTTGCTGTCTATGTCTACAATGTGGACCAGCGATTTGTGGTCTGTGTGCCACATCGTGTATTCCACCACCAAGATTTCATTCGTCACGGAAGAAGAAAGAAGAACAAATGATGCTATATGAACAGATCAATGGATTAATGAAGATTGATATCTCTTGAAGGGCAAGTAGGGGACAAGGAGGGAATGTGGAAATATGGATTTTTCTGGTCAGTTATGTCCCCCTATCTTGGACCCCAACGGTTCTATGTGCATGTCACAAGTACATGTATGTTCCCTCCAGTTCCAGTTATGAAGACGCAAATACATGTGCGTCCACCGTCAACATGTCCTCTGTCAGATCCGCCATGAATAGGCCGGATATTCCATTCCTAAATATGAAAGGCCACCGGCTTTATATGGTTCACTTATGCCATTTTACAGTCCAGGCAAGTAGGCCCTGATTCTGTCATCAAACTCCTCTTGCTTTCTGCCTCTGAAAGCTCCAGTCTGAGCCTGCATCTGTGACCATGAACTTTGTCTCATTCTCTGCGCGGCTCCCGAAGCCTGACATCAGCCTATTCTCTGCCAAGAACTGTATTTCACCTTCGAATTATCTGCTTCCCCCTCAGCCGATGCATTCCTGCCTAGTAGTTTAAGTAAACATTCTTCCAGTTACCGAGCAAAAGGCCCGGCTTCTCTGCCCTTATGCAAGTAATTCATAGTCCTGTTACCATGGAATATTTCTACCCCCTCACATTCAGTGTAGACACTTAGACGCTTGTACACGCACGCACAGTCAGTATAGAATAGATTCTGTCCGAGAGTCCTTCTTTTGTGGATAACATAGTTCTTTAAACATAGGATGTTAGATATGATTTGGGATTAGGTTGACTTGACCCCCCAGACTTTTTGTCTCCACATGTAGAGCTAAATGTCAAGTCCCCTTCACCCCCTAGTTGCACGTCAATTACACGTCATGCTGCTGCGCGCGCATCTATGCCAAGTATTATCTTATAGATCCACCTATATATGACATCATAACCAATTATGTTCCTTTTTACTCCTTATTACACCCATTTTCTGGTTACGCAGACAAATCGTCATTTTCCTTATCAATTGTTACGCCTACTGCATTCGCTTCATTGTAATGTATGTACTATAAAAGTTACTTCTTGTCAATAAAGTATGTACTTCACTTCCTGAACCTCCGTGGTGACGGAACTTGGAGCAACCGATTATAATCGATTATTGGAATAAAGCCCATTCCGAATCTCTAATATCACGGATTCTGCCTCTCATTTTACTGAGCTATTTTATTATGTTTCTGTATCAAATTAAGTCCAGGTAAAGAAAAATTATTTACCACACTTTAACGCTCTCTTCTATGCTATAATGGAGACTTTGCAATTTTAGCAAGTGGAGAGAAATTGGAGAACCACTTTCGACTCCACACTTCTTCTTCACTTACTTCTTTTCTCAATATACTGGGCTTAGAAAATTGTATCAAGCCATCCTTATCATCAGTAGGACACGGAAAGAGGCACTAAGTCTCCTAACCAAGTTCAACCACACTCTGCAACTTAACCATTGCACTACAAATTAGGCAACGGGGGCATCAGCAAAGGCAGCCAATGTGCCGATCCTTTATACATTTTGTGTAGTACTTTTCTTACTCGGAGGCAAAATCAGCACTTTAACTGCCCAAATCATACAGATTTTACACATGTAGCACTCTATGCACACATAGGCACAAACCTTGCAGTTCTTCTACACACACTTAAGCTAAAAACCCATTCTGTCACGTCAAAATTCTGCAAACCTATTACATATTCAGTGCGTCGGCATAGAAGCACTTTTTAATGCCACTAAAATGCACAAGTAGTTAGACTGAAGATGCAACCTGAATGAGTTTACTGTATGTACTCCACTTTATTATTGATTAGTAATGAGAAAGTGAGGACTACAAGAGTATTGGAAAAGACTTTTTCC
>NC_140585.1:135883203-135888203 GCF_964204655.1 Triturus cristatus
CTTTTTTGTAATCTATATATTGAGAATTTTATGAGTACGATATGCTTTTGTTTTCCTTTTTGCATACAAACCTCTTTCCTCATGAGTTTAAAGCTCATTTGTATGCTCTACATAGGTCTGGATGTTTCCAGACGTGGAGTGAAACTGTTTTGAAAGTAGTACAAATTGCTCCTTCCTGCATATGCTAATTTTTCACACTCACATAGGTTGTATAAGTTTTATGAATCCTGGCTTGACCTATTCAAGTAGCTGAAAGCCTGTCACCACTTCTAGAAACAAGATTCACACCAATCCAATTCAAATCATTTTTTCCAAAGGAATATGTTCTGGCCGGTCGAAAATGCATCTCACAAAAATAGGCATTTAAAAATATACTTTGCAGTTTCAGAACACTAACATGACTGTGAAGTGTACACAAGTAAAATGGGACCGTTACAAAGTACCTAATCCCTCATAAACTTCTGAGAGGAAGCATGTAATAAATCTACCTAATTTTCTGGAAAAGAAAGAGGGAGGATGTTTGTTATCACCTCAGATGGGACTTGAACCCACAATCCCTGGCTTAGGAGGCCAGTGCCTTATCCATTAGGCCACTGAGGCACACATGCATAGCTCTTTTCTAGAGGCATTATTTAAATGTATTCTATGGTCAGACACAGGTGTGTGCACACAGGGCATTTCTCACTTCTCTCTATAAGTAAACTTCCCATTTTCATCCTCTTCCATCCCCAAATTTAACGCTCTCTTCTATGCTATAATGGAGACTTTGCAATTTTAGCAAGTGGAGAGAAATTGGAGAACCACTTTCGACTCCACACTTCTTCTTCACTTACTTCTTTTCTCAATATACTGGGCTTAGAAAATGGTATCAAGCCACCCTTATCATCAGCAGGACACGGAAAGAGGCACAAAATCTCCTAACCAAGTTCAACCACACTCTGCAACTTAACCATTGCACTACAAATTAGGCAACGGGGGCACCAGCAAAGGCAGCCAATGTGCCGATCCTTTATACATTTTTTGTAGTACTTTTCTTACTCGGAGGCAAAATCAGCACTTTAACTGCCCAAATCATACAGACTTTACACATGTAGCACTCTATGCACACATAGGCATACACCTTGCAGTTCTTCTACACACACTTAAGCTAAAAACCCATTCTGTCGCGTCAAAATTCTGCAAACCTATTACATATTCAGTGCGTCGGCATAGAAGCACTTTTTAATGCCACTAAAATGCACAAGTAGTTAGACTGAAGATGCAACCTGAATGAGTTTACAGTATGTACTCCACTTTATTAATGATTAGTAATGAGAAAGTGAGGACTACAAGAGTATTGGAAAATACTTTTTCCACTCTGAATGTAAAGCAGATTGTGTGACCATTGGCCAAAAATGACCACGAAGGGACTCGAACGCTCAAACTTCTGATCCGAAGTCAGACGCCTTATCCATTACGCCACGCGGTCATCCGTTCACCTGAGATGATTTTTATCATGTAGGTGGTATGCATGGATGGAGAACATATTATTGAAAGGTATTCAGGTTTACATCCCATAGTGTTCTTTCAGCTCTTTTCGCTGGAAGCACTTTTTTGGAATCTATATATTGAGTATTTTATGAGTACGATATGCTTTTGTTTTCCTTTTTGCATACAAACCTCTTTCCTCATGAGTTTAAAGCTCATTTGTATTCTCTACATAGCTCTGGAAGTTTCCAGACGTGGAGTGAAACTGTTTGGAAAGTAGGACAAATTGCACCTTCCTGCATATGCTAATTTTTCACACTCACATAGGTTGTATACGTTTTATGAATCCTGGCTTGACCTATTCAAGTAGCTGAAAGCCTGTCACCACCTCTAGAAACAAGATTCACACCAATCCAATTCAAATCATTTTTTCCAAAAGAATATGTTCTGGCCGGTCGAAAATGCATCTCACAAAAATAGGCATTTAAAAATCTACTTTGCACTTTCAGAACACTAACATGACTGTGAAGTGTACACAAGTAAAATGGGACCGTTTCAAAGTACCTAATCCCTCATAAACTTGTGAGAGGAAGCATGTAATAAATCTACCTGATTTTCTGGAAAAGAAAGAGGGAGGATTTTTGTTATCACCTCAGATGAGACTCGAACCCACAATCCCTGGCTTAGGAGGCCGGTGCCTTATCCATTAGGCCACTGAGGCACACATGCATAGCGATTTTCTAGAGGCATTATTTAAATGTATTCTATGGTCAGACACAGGTGTGTGCACACAGGGCATTTCTCACTTCTCTCTATAAGTAAACTTCCCATTTTCATCCTCTTCCATCCCCGACTTTAACGCTCTCTTCTATGCTATAATGGAGACTTTGCAATTTTAGCAAGTGGAGAGAAATTGGAGAACCACTTTCGACTCCACACTTCTTCTTCACTTACTTCTTTTCTCAATATACTGGGCTTAGAAAATGGTATCAAGCCATCCTTATCATCAGCAGGACACGGAAAGAGGCACCAAGTCTCCTAACCAAGTTCAACCACACTCTGCAACTTAACCATTGCACTACAAATTAGGCAACGGGGGCATCAGCAAAGGCAGCCTATGTGCCGATCCTTTATACATTTTGTGTAGTACTTTTCTTACTCGGAGGCAAAATCAGCACTTTAACTGCCCAAATCATACAGATTTTACCAATGTAGCACTCTATGCACACATAGGCACACACCTTGCAGTTCTTCTACACACACTTAAAGTAAAAACCCATTCTGTCACGTCAAAATTCTGCAAACCTATTACATATTCAGTGCGTCGGCATAGAAGCACTTTTTAATGCCACTAAAATGCACAAGTAGTTAGACTGAAGATGCAACCTGAATGAGTTTACAGTATGCACTCCACTTTATTAATGATTAGTAATGAGAAAGTGAGGACTACAAGAGTATTGGAAAATACTTTTTCCGCTCTAAATGTAAAGCAGATTGTGTGACCATTGGCCAAATACAACCACGAAGGGACTCGAACCCTCAATCTTCTGATCCGAAGTCATACGCCTTATCCATTAGGCCACGCGGTCATCCACTCACCTGAGATGATTTTTATCATGTAGGTGGTATGCATGGATGGAGAACATATTATTGAAAGGTATTCAGGTTTACATCCCATAGTGTTCTTTCAGCTCTTTTCGCTGGAAGCACTTTTTTGGATTCTATATATTGAGAATTTTATGAGTACGATATGCTTTTGTTTTCCTTTTTCCATACAAACCTCTTTCCTCATGAGTTTAAAGCTCATTTGTATGCTCTACATAGCTCTGGACGTTTCCAGATGTGGAGTGAAACTGTTTTGAAAGTAGTACAAATTGCTCCTTCCTGCATATGCTAATTTTTCACACTCACATAGGTTGTATAAGTTTTATGAATCCTGGCTTGACCTATTCAAGTAGCTGAAAGCCTGTCACCACCTCTAGAAACAAGATTCACACCAATCCAATTCAAATCATTTTTTCCAAAGGAATATGTTCTGGCCGGTCGAAAATGCATCTCACAAAAATAGGCATTTAAAAATCTACTTTGCAGTTTCAGAACACTAACATGACTGTGAAGTGTACACAAGTAAAACGGGACAGTTTCAAAGTACCTAATCTCTCATAAACTTCTGAGAGGAAGCATGTAATAAATCTACCTAATTTTCTGGAAAAGAAAGAGGGAGGATTTTTGTTATCACCTCAGATGGGACTCAAACCCACAATCCCTGGCTTAGGAGGCCAGTGCCTTATCCATTAGGCCACTGAGGCACACATGTATAGCTCTTTTCTAGAGGCATTATTTAAATGTATTCTATGGTCAGACACCGGTGTGTGCACACAGGGCATTTCTCACTTCTCTCTATAAGTAAACTTCCCATTTTCATCCTCTTCCATCCCTGACTTTAACGCTCTCTTCTATGCTATAATGGAGACTTTGCAATTTTAGCAAGTGGAGAGAAATTGGAGAACCACTTTCGACTCCACACTTCTTCTTCACTTACTTCTTTTCTCAATATACTGGGCTTAGAAAATGGTATCAAGCCATCCTTATCATCAGCAGGACACGGAAAGAGGCACCAAGTCTCCTAACCAAGTTCAACCACACTCTGCAACTTAACCATTGCACTACAAATTAGGCAACGGGGGCATCAGCAAAGGCAGCCAATGTGCCGATCCTTTATACATTTTTTGTAGTACTTTTCTTACTCGGAGGCAAAATCAGCACTTTAACTGCCCAAATCATACAGACTTTACACATGTAGCACTCTATGCACACATAGGCACACACCTTGCAGTTCTTCTACACACACTTAAGCTAAAAACCCATTCTGTCACGTCAAAATTCTGCAAACCTATTACATATTCAGTGCGTCGGCATAGAAGCACTTTTTAATGCCACTAAAATGCACAAGTAGTTAGACTGAAGATGCAACCTGAATGAGTTTACAGTATGCACTCCACTTTATAAATGATTAGTAATGAGAAAGTGAGGACTACAAGAGTATTGGAAAATACTTTTTCCACTCTGAATGTAAAGCAGATTGTGTGACCATTGGCCAAAAACGACCACAAAGGGACTCGAACCCTCAATCTTCTGATCTGAAGTCATACGCCTTATCCATTAGGCCACGCCGTCCTCCATTCACCTGAGTTGATTTTTATCATGTAGGTGGTATGCATGGATGGAGAACATATTATTGAAAGGTATTCAGGTTTACATCCCATAGTGTTCTTTCAGCTCTTTTCGCTGGAAGCACTTTTTTGGAATCTATATATTGAGAATTTTATGAGTACGATATGCTTTTGTTTTCCTTTTTGCATACAAACCTCTTTCCTCATGAGTTTAAAGCTCATTTGTATGCTCTACATAGCTCTGGACGTTTCCAGACGTGGAGTGAAACTGTTTTGAAAGTAGTACAAATTGCTCCTTCCTGCATATGCTAAATTTTCACACTCACATAGGTTGTATAAGTGTTATGCATCCTGGCTTGA
>NC_140585.1:135895703-135898203 GCF_964204655.1 Triturus cristatus
AAACAGGAGTAATCAATGGTGCAGGCCACACAGCTCCAAGCCCACAGTACGGTTCCCTGTTCTTGAAACAAAACAACACCAAAAAACCACACCCGCAAGGCAACCCGCGATCCAAAGTGACAGCACGTGCTCCATAAGTGGGGGATCCAAACCAGCAGCAGAACTCTGAGGAGGGGAATGGGAGTAGATCAGGGACTGGGGGACCGCGTGCCCGCGGCCGAGGGAGGGGGGCCGTCTAGGGAGACGGAGCAGGCGAGGCAGCCGGTAGCAGTGGTGGCTCACAAATACCCCCGCGGTAGGCGTTCCAGGGGCCCCAGAGTTTCACCCACGCCCCAGGCTTACCCCTCGCCACATACACCACCTTTTCACGAAACATACACCAATCCATATGCTCTTTCCAGGCCGACACCGCAGGGGGCCTCTGGGATCCCCACAATTGAGCAATGTCACGCTTAGCTATCATGTATCCCAGAGTCACCCACCGCGTCTGCGGGACCGAATAGTCATTCGGTTCCCATACATTCAGCAAGCATCTCCTCGCTTCAGGCAGCAGCGCGACACGCGTAACCACACGCAGGACCTCATGCACACCACGCCAGAATCGCTCCACCTTCGGGCACTCCCACAGTATATGCATGAAAGTCGCCAACGCACCACAGCCACGCTTACACATTCCGTCACCAGCAAAACCCATACGCAGAAGCCTTGGCCCCGTCACGTAAACCCGGTGAAGGATCTTGAGCTGGACGAAACGAAGGCGAGCCGGGATGGCCACCTCTTTCGGAGAGGCCACCGCGGAAATCCAATCCTCGTCGTCCAGCTCCAGCCCGTCGGCAACCCAGGCCTCGCGGAGACTAGTCAGCAGGCACGATCTATCGTTGATCAGTTTTTTGTATATGAGGGAGATCGTGCTGTCCGGTACATGGCCGTCCAGCACTCTGTCCTCCAGGGGGGAAGACTCCGGAATGGATGCGACGTCCGGGAAGACGGAGCCCAGCGCATGGCGGACTTGTAGGTACCGAAAGTACTCACTGCCCTGCAGCTGAAACTCCGCCTGCAGCGTCTCAAAAGTTTTGAATCCCCCCCTCGTCCAGAGATCTCCCACCGTGCTGATTCCGATCGTGTCCCACTTCTCGAAGCCCTTTTTAATGCCACTAAAATGCACAAGTAGTTAGACTGAAGATGCAACCTGAATGAGTTTACAGTATGTACTCAACTTTATTAATGATTAGTACTGAGAAAGTGAGGACTACAAGAGTATTGGAAAATACTTTTTCCACTCTGAATGTAAAGCAGATTGTGTGACCATTGGCCAAAAACAACCACGAAGGGACTCCAACCCTCAATCTTCTGATCCGAAGTCAGACGCCTTATCCATTAGGCCACGCGGTCATCCGTCCACCTGAGATGATTTTTATCATGTAGGTGGTATGCATGGATGGAGAACATATTATTGAAAGGTATTCAGGTTTACATCCCATAGTGTTCTTTCAGCTCTTTTCGCTGGAAGCACTTTTTTGGAATCTATATATTGAGAATTTTATGAGTACGATATGCTTTTGTTTTCCTTTTTCCATACAAACCTCTTTCCTCATGAGTTTAAAGCTCATTTGTATGCTCTACATAGCTCTGGACGTTTCCAGACGTGGAGTGAAACAGTTTTGAATGTAGTACAAATTGCTCCTTCCTGCATATGCTAATTTTTCACACTCACATAGGTTGTATAAGTTTTATGAATCCTGGCTTGACCTATTCAAGTAGCTGAAAGCCTGTCACCACCTCTAGAAACAAGATTCACACCAATCCAATTCATATCATTTTTTCCAAAGGAATATGTTCTGGCCGGTCGAAAATGCATCTCACAAAAATAGGCATTTAAAAATCTACTTTGCAGTTTCAGAACACTAACATGACTGTGAAGTGCACACCAGTAAAATGGGACTGTTTCAAAGTACCTAATCCCTCATAAACTTCTGAGAGGAAGCATGTAATAAATCTACCTAATTTTCTGGAAAAGAAAGAGGGAGGATTTTTGTTATCACCTCAGATGGGAATTGAACCCACAATCCCTGGCTTAGGAGGCCAGTGCCTTATCTATTAGGCCACTGAGGCACACATGCATAGCTCTTTTCTAGAGGCATTATTTAAATGTATTCTATGGTCAGACACCGGTGTGTGCACACAGGGCATTTCTCACTTCTCTCTATAAGTAAACTTCCCATTTTCATCCTCTTCCATCCCCGACTTTAACGCTCTCTTCTATGCTATAATGGAGACTTTGCAATTTTAGCAAGTGGAGAGAAATTGGAGAACCACTTTCGACTCTACACTTCTTCACTTACTTCTTTTCTCAATATACTGGGCTTAGAAAATGGTATCAAGCCATCCTTATCATCAGTAGGACACGGAAAGAGGCACTAAGTCTCCTAACCAAGTTCAACCACACTCTGCAACTTAACCATTGCACTACAAATTAGGCAATGGGGGCATCAGCAAAGGC
>NC_140585.1:135903203-135910703 GCF_964204655.1 Triturus cristatus
AAAATGCACAAGTAGTTAGACTGAAGATGCAACCTGAATGAGTTTACAGTATGTACTCCACTTTATTAATGATTAGTACTGAGAAAGTGAGGACTACAAGAGTATTGGAAAATACTTTTTCCACTCTGAATGTAAAGCAGATTGTGTGACCATTGGCCAAAAACGACCACGAAGGGACTCCAACCCTCAATCTTCTGATCCGAAGTCAGACGCCTTATCCATTAGGCCACGCGGTCATCCGTCCACCTGAGATGATTTTTATCATGTAGGTGGTATGCATGGATGGAGAACATATTATTGAAAGGTATTCAGGTTTACATCCCATAGTGTTCTTTCAGCTCTTTTCGCTGGAAGCACTTTTTTGGAATCTATATATTGAGAATTTTATGAGTACGATATGCTTTTGTTTTCCTTTTTCCATACAAACCTCTTTCCTCATGAGTTTAAAGCTCATTTGTATGCTCTACATAGCTCTGGACGTTTCCAGACGTGGAGTGAAACAGTTTTGAATGTAGTACAAATTGCTCCTTCCTGCATATGCTAATTTTTCACACTCACATAGGTTGTATAAGTTTTATGAATCCTGGCTTGACCTATTCAAGTAGCTGAAAGCCTGTCACCACCTCTAGAAACAAGATTCACACCAATCCAATTCATATCATTTTTTCCAAAGGAATATGTTCTGGCCGGTCGAAAATGCATCTCACAAAAATAGGCATTTAAAAATCTACTTTGCAGTTTCAGAACACTAACATGACTGTGAAGTGCACACAAGTAAAATGGGACTGTTTCAAAGTACCTAATCCCTCATAAACTTCTGAGAGGAAGCATGTAATAAATCTACCTAATTTTCTGGAAAAGAAAGAGGGAGGATTTTTGTTATCACCTCAGATGGGAATTGAACCCACAATCCCTGGCTTAGGAGGCCAGTGCCTTATCCATTAGGCCACTGAGGCACACGTGCATAGCTCTTTTCTAGAGGCATTATTTAAATGTATTCTATGGTCAGACACCGGTGTGTGCACACAGGGCATTTCTCACTTCTCTCTATAAGTAAACTTCCCATTTTCATCCTCTTCCATCCCCGACTTTAACGCTCTCTTCTATGCTATAATGGAGACTTTGCAATTTTAGCAAGTGGAGAGAAATTGGAGAACCACTTTCGACTCCACACTTCTTCTTCACTTACTTCTTTTCTCAATATACTGGGCTTAGAAAATGGTATCAAGCCATCCTTATCATCAGTAGGACACGGAAGGAGGCACTAAGTCTCCTAACCAAGTTCAACCACACTCTGCAACTTAACCATTGCACTACAAATTAGGCAACGGGGGCATCAGCAAAGGCAGCCAATGTGCCGATCCTTTATACATTTTGTGTAGTACTTTTCTTACTCGGAGGCAAAATCAGCACTTTAACTGCCCAAATCATACAGATTTTACACATGTAGCACTCTATGCACACATAGACACACACCTTGCAGTTCTTCTACACACACTTAAGCTAAAAACCCATTCTGTCACGTCAAAATTCTGCAAACCTATTACATATTCAGTGTGTCGGCATAGAAGCACTTTTTTTTTTTTTTTTTTTTTTAAACCGTTTATTGCAGGTTGTAAAAGTTACAGGTATGGGCCTACAACCACCCGGCCGGCCGCTAGAATGACAAAAGCATATTGCATACATACAGTAAAAGTCTCTCGGCAGTGCAGAGCAGTGAAACAGGAGTAATCAATGGTGCAGGCCACACAGCTCCAAGCCCACAGTACGGTTCCCTGTTCTTGAAACAAAACAACACCAAAAAACCACACCCGCAAGGCAACCCGCGATCCAAAGTGACAGCACGTGCTCCATAAGTGGGGGATCCAAACCAGCAGCAGAACTCTGAGGAGGGGAATGGGAGTAGATCAGGGACTGGGGGACCGCGTGCCCGCGGCCGAGGGAGGGGGGCCGTCTAGGGAGACGGAGCAGGCGAGGCAGCCGGTAGCAGTGGTGGCTCACAAATACCCCCGCGGTAGGCGTTCCAGGGGCCCCAGAGTTTCACCCACGCCCCAGGCTTACCCCTCGCCACATACACCACCTTTTCACGAAACATACACCAATCCATATGCTCTTTCCAGGCCGACACCGCAGGGGGCCTCTGGGATCCCCACAATTGAGCAATGTCACGCTTAGCTATCATGTATCCCAGAGTCACCCACCGCGTCTGCGGGACCGAATAGTCATTCGGTTCCCATACATTCAGCAAGCATCTCCTCGCTTCAGGCAGCAGCGCGACACGCGTAACCACACGCAGGACCTCATGCACACCACGCCAGAATCGCTCCACCTTCGGGCACTCCCACAGTATATGCATGAAAGTCGCCAACGCACCACAGCCACGCTTACACATTCCGTCACCAGCAAAACCCATACGCAGAAGCCTTGGCCCCGTCACGTAAACCCGGTGAAGGATCTTGAGCTGGACGAAACGAAGGCGAGCCGGGATGGCCACCTCTTTCGGAGAGGCCACCGCGGAAATCCAATCCTCGTCGTCCAGCTCCAGCCCGTCGGCAACCCAGGCCTCGCGGAGACTAGTCAGCAGGCACGATCTATCGTTGATCAGTTTTTTGTATATGAGGGAGATCGTGCTGTCCGGTACATGGCCGTCCAGCACTCTGTCCTCCAGGGGGGAAGACTCCGGAATGGATGCGACGTCCGGGAAGACGGAGCCCAGCTCATGGCGGACTTGTAGGTACCGAAAGTACTCACTGCCCTGCAGCTGAAACTCCGCCTGCAGCGTCTCAAAAGTTTTGAATCCCCCCCTCGTCCAGAGATCTCCCACCGTGCTGATTCCGATCGTGTCCCACTTCTCGAAGCCCTTTTTAATGCCACTAAAATGCACAAGTAGTTAGACTGAAGATGCAACCTGAATGAGTTTACAGTATGTACTCAACTTTATTAATGATTAGTACTGAGAAAGTGAGGACTACAAGAGTATTGGAAAATACTTTTTCCACTCTGAATGTAAAGCAGATTGTGTGACCATTGGCCAAAAACAACCACGAAGGGACTCCAACCCTCAATCTTCTGATCCGAAGTCAGACGCCCTATCCATTAGGCCACGCGGTCATCCGTCCACCTGAGATGATTTTTATCATGTAGGTGGTATGCATGGATGGAGAACATATTATTGAAAGGTATTCAGGTTTACATCCCATAGTGTTCTTTCAGCTCTTTTCGCTGGAAGCACTTTTTTGGAATCTATATATTGAGAATTTTATGAGTACGATATGCTTTTGTTTTCCTTTTTCCATACAAACCTCTTTCCTCATGAGTTTAAAGCTCATTTGTATGCTCTACATAGCTCTGGACGTTTCCAGACGTGGAGTGAAACAGTTTTGAATGTAGTACAAATTGCTCCTTCCTGCATATGCTAATTTTTCACACTCACATAGGTTGTATAAGTTTTATGAATCCTGGCTTGACCTATTCAAGTAGCTGAAAGCCTGTCACCACCTCTAGAAACAAGATTCACACCAATCCAATTCATATCATTTTTTCCAAAGGAATATGTTCTGGCCGGTCGAAAATGCATCTCACAAAAATAGGCATTTAAAAATCTACTTTGCAGTTTCAGAACACTAACATGACTGTGAAGTGCACACCAGTAAAATGGGACTGTTTCAAAGTACCTAATCCCTCATAAACTTCTGAGAGGAAGCATGTAATAAATCTACCTAATTTTCTGGAAAAGAAAGAGGGAGGATTTTTGTTATCACCTCAGATGGGAATTGAACCCACAATCCCTGGCTTAGGAGGCCAGTGCCTTATCCATTAGGCCACTGAGGCACACATGCATAGCTCTTTTCTAGAGGCATTATTTAAATGTATTCTATGGTCAGACACCGGTGTGTGCACACAGGGCATTTCTCACTTCTCTCTATAAGTAAACTTCCCATTTTCATCCTCTTCCATCCCCGAATTTAACGCTCTCTTCTATGCTATAATGGAGTCTTTGCAATTTTAGCAAGTGGAGAGAAATTGGAGAACCACTTTCGACTCCACACTTCTTCTTCACTTACTTCTTTTCTCAATATACTGGGCTTAGAAAATGGTATCAAGCCATCCTTATCATCAGTAGGACACGGAAAGAGGCACTAAGTCTCCTAACCAAGTTCAACCACACTCTGCAACTTAACCATTGCACTACAAATTAGGCAACGGGGGCATCAGCAAAGGCAGCCAATGTGCCGATCCTTTATACATTTTGTGTAGTACTTTTCTTACTCGGAGGCAAAATCAGCACTTTAACTGCCCAAATCATACAGATTTTACACATGTACCACTCTATGCAGACATAGGCACACACCTTGCAGTTCTTCTACACCCACTTAAGCTAAAAACCCATTCTGTCACGTCAAAATTCTGCAAACCTATTACATATTCAGTGCGTCGGCATAGAAGTACTTTTTAATGCCACTAAAATGCACAAGTAGTTAGACTGAAGATGCAACCTGAATGAGTTTACAGTATGTACTCCACTTTATTAATGATTAGTAATGAGAAAGTGAGGACTACAAGAGTATTGGAAAATACTTTTTCCACTCTGAATGTAAAGCAGATTGTGTGACCATTGGCCAAAAATGACCACGAAGGGACAAGAACCCTCAATCTTCTGATCCGAAGTCAGACGCCTTATCCATTAGGCCACACGGTCATCCGTTCACCTGAGATGATTTTTATCATGTAGGTGGTATGCATGGATGGAGAACATATTATTGAAAGGTATTCAGGTTTACATCCCATAGTGTTCTTTCAGCTCTTTTCGCTGGAAGCACTTTTTTGTAATCTATATATTGAGAATTTTATGAGTACGATATGCTTTTGTTTTCCTTTTTGCATACAAACCTCTTTCCTCATGAGTTTAAAGCTCATTTGTATGCTCTACATAGCTCTGGACGTTTCCAGACGTGGAGTGAAACTGTTTTGAAAGTAGTACAAATTGCTCCTTCCTGCATATGCTAATTTTTCACACTCACATAGTTTGTATAAGTTTTATGAATCCTGGCTTGACCTATTCAAGTAGCTGAAAGCATGTCACCACCTCTAGAAGCAAGATTCACACCCATCCAATTCAAATCATTTTTTCCAAAAGAATATGTTCTGGCCGGTCGAAAATGCATCTCACAAAAATAGGCATTTAAAAATCTACTTTGCAGTTTCAGAACACTAACATGACTGTGAAGTGCACACAAGTAAAATGGGACTGTTTCAAAGTACCTAATCCCTCATAAACTTCTGAGAGGAAGCATGTAATAAATCTACCTAATTTTCTGGAAAAGAAAGAGGGAGGATTTTTGTTATCACCTCAGATGGGAATTGAACCCACAATCCCTGGCTTAGGAGGCCAGTGCCTTATCCATTAGGCCACTGAGGCACACGTGCATAGCTCTTTTCTAGAGGCATTATTTAAATGTATTCTATGGTCAGACACCGGTGTGTGCACACAGGGCATTTCTCACTTCTCTCTATAAGTAAACTTCCCATTTTCATCCTCTTCCATCCCCGACTTTAACGCTCTCTTCTATGCTATAATGGAGACTTTGCAATTTTAGCAAGTGGAGAGAAATTGGAGAACCACTTTCGACTCCACACTTCTTCTTCACTTACTTCTTTTCTCAATATACTGGGCTTAGAAAATGGTATCAAGCCATCCTTATCATCAGTAGGACACGGAAGGAGGCACTAAGTCTCCTAACCAAGTTCAACCACACTCTGCAACTTAACCATTGCACTACAAATTAGGCAACGGGGGCATCAGCAAAGGCAGCCAATGTGCCGATCCTTTATACATTTTGTGTAGTACTTTTCTTACTCGGAGGCAAAATCAGCACTTTAACTGCCCAAATCATACAGATTTTACACATGTAGCACTCTATGCACACATAGACACACACCTTGCAGTTCTTCTACACACACTTAAGCTAAAAACCCATTCTGTCACGTCAAAATTCTGCAAACCTATTACATATTCAGTGTGTCGGCATAGAAGCACTTTTTTTTTTTTTTTTTTTTTTTAAACCGTTTATTGCAGGTTGTAAAAGTTACAGGTATGGGCCTACAACCACCCGGCCGGCCGCTAGAATGACAAAAGCATATTGCATACATACAGTAAAAGTCTCTCGGCAGTGCAGAGCAGTGAAACAGGAGTAATCAATGGTGCAGGCCACACAGCTCCAAGCCCACAGTACGGTTCCCTGTTCTTGAAACAAAACAACACCAAAAAACCACACCCGCAAGGCAACCCGCGATCCAAAGTGACAGCACGTGCTCCATAAGTGGGGGATCCAAACCAGCAGCAGAACTCTGAGGAGGGGAATGGGAGTAGATCAGGGACTGGGGGACCGCGTGCCCGCGGCCGAGGGAGGGGGGCCGTCTAGGGAGACGGAGCAGGCGAGGCAGCTGGTAGCAGTGGTGGCTCACAAATACCCCCGCGGTAGGCGTTCCAGGGGCCCCAGAGTTTCACCCACGCCCCAGGCTTACCCCTCGCCACATACACCACCTTTTCACGAAACATACACCAATCCATATGCTCTTTCCAGGCCGACACCGCAGGGGGCCTCTGGGATCCCCACAATTGAGCAATGTCACGCTTAGCTATCATGTATCCCAGAGTCACCCACCGCGTCTGCGGGACCGAATAGTCATTCAGTTCCCATACATTCAGCAAGCATCTCCTCGCTTCAGGCAGCAGCGCGACACGCGTAACCACACGCAGGACCTCATGCACACCACGCCAGAATCGCTCCACCTTCGGGCACTCCCACAGTATATGCATGAAAGTCGCCAACGCACCACAGCCACGCTTACACATTCCGTCACCAGCAAAACCCATACGCAGAAGCCTTGGCCCCGTCACGTAAACCCGGTGAAGGATCTTGAGCTGGACGAAACGAAGGCGAGCCGGGATGGCCACCTCTTTCGGAGAGGCCACCGCGGAAATCCAATCCTCGTCGTCCAGCTCCAGCCCGTCGGCAACCCAGGCCTCGCGGAGACTAGTCAGCAGGCACGATCTATCGTTGATCAGTTTTTTGTATATGAGGGAGATCGTGCTGTCCGGTACATGGCCGTCCAGCACTCTGTCCTCCAGGGGGGAAGACTCCGGAATGGATGCGACGTCCGGGAAGACGGAGCCCAGCGCATGGCGGACTTGTAGGTACCGAAAGTACTCACTGCCCTGCAGCTGAAACTCCGCCTGCAGCGTCTCAAAAGTTTTGAATCCCCCCCTCGTCCAGAGATCTCCCACCGTGCTGATTCCGATCGTGTCCCACTTCTCGAAGCCCTTTTTAATGCCACTAAAATGCACAAGTAGTTAGACTGAAGATGCAACCTGAATGAGTTTACAGTATGTACTCAACTTTATTAATGATTAGTACTGAGAAAGTGAGGACTACAAGAGTATTGGAAAATACTTTTTCCACTCTGAATGTAAAGCAGATTGTGTGACCATTGGCCAAA
>NC_140585.1:135913203-135945703 GCF_964204655.1 Triturus cristatus
CTCTTCCATCCCCAACTTTAACGCTCTCTTCTATGCTATAATGGAGACTTTGCAATTTTAGCAAGTGGAGAGAAATTGGAGAACCACTTTTGACTCCACACTTCTTCTTCACTTACTTCTTTTCTCAATATACTGGGCTTAGAAAATGGTATCAAGCCATCCTTATCATCAGTAGGACACGGAAAGAGGCACTAAGCCTCCTAACCAAGTTCAACCACACTCTGCAACTTAACCATTGCACTACAAATTAGGCAACGCGGGTATCAGCAAAGGCAGCCAATGTGCCGATCGTTTATACATTTTGTGTAGTACTTTTCTTACTCGGAGGCAAAATCAGCACTTTAACTGCCCAAATCATACAGATTTTACACATGTATCACTCTATCCACACATAGGCACACACCTTGCAGTTCTTCTACACACACTTAAGCTAAAAACCCATTCTGTCACGTCAAAATTCTGCAAACCTATTATATATTCAGTGCGTTGGCATAGAAGCACTTTTTAATGCCACTAAAATGCACAAGTAGTTAGACTGAAGATGCAACCTGAATGAGTTTACAGTATGTACTCCACTTTATTAATGATTAGTAATGAGAAAGTGAGGACTACAAGAGTATTGGAAAAGACTTTTTCCACTCTGAATGTAAAGCAGATTGTGTGACCATTGGCCAAAAACGACCACGAAGGGACTCGAACCCTCAATCTTCTGATCCAAAGTCAGACGCCTTATCCATTAGGCCACGCGGTCATCTGTTCACCTGAGATGATTTTTATCATGTAGGTGGTATGCATGGATGGAGAACATATTATTGAAAGGTATTCAGGTTTACATCCCATAGTGTTCTTTCAGCTCTTTTCGCTGGAAGCACTTTTTTGGAATCTATATATTGAGAATTTTATGAGTACGATATGCGTTTGTTTTCCTTTTTGCATACAAACCTCTTTCCTCATGAGTTTAAAGCTCATTTGTATGCTCTACATAGCTCTGGACGTTTCCAGACGTGGAGTGAAACTGTTTTGAAAGTAGTACAAATTGCTCCTTCCTGCATATGCTAATTGTTCACACTCACATAGGTTGTATAAGTTTTATGAATCCTGGCTTGACCTATTCAAGTAGCTGAAAGCCTGTCACCACCTCTAGAAGCAAGATTCACACCAATCCAATTCAAATCATTTTTTCCAAAGGAATATGTTCTGGCCGGTCGAAAATGCATCTCACAAAAATAGGCATTTAAAAATCTACTTTGCAGTTTCAGAACACTAACATGACTGTGAAGTGTACACAAGTAAAATGGGACTGTTTCAAAGTACCTAATCCCTCATAAACTTCTGAGAGGAAGCATGTAATAAATCTACCTAATTTTCTGGAAAAGAAAGAGGGAGGATTTTTGTTATCACCTCAGATGGGACTCGAACCCACAATCCCTGGCGTAGGTGGCCAGTGCCATATCCATTATTCCACTGAGGCACACATGCATAGCTCTTTTCTAGAGGCATTATTTAAATGTATTCTATGGTCAGACACCGGTGTGTGCACACAGGGCATTTCTCACTTCTCTCTATAAGTAAACTTCCCATTTTCATCCTCTTCCATCCCCGACTTTAACGCTCTCTTCTATGCTATAATGGAGACTTTGCAATTTTAGCAAGTGGAGAGAAATTGGAGAACCACTTTCGACTCCACACTTCTTCTTCACTTACTTCTTTTCTCAATATACTGGACTTAGAAAATGGTATCAAGCCATCCTTATCATCAGTAGGACACGGAAAGAGGCACTAAGTCTCCTAACCAAGTTCAACCACACTCTGCAACTTAACCATTGCACTACAAATTAGGCAACGCGGGCATCAGCAAAGGCAGCCAATGTGCCGATCCTTTATACATTTTGTGTAGTACTTTTCTTACTCGGATGCAAAATCAGCACTTTAACTGCCCAAATCATACAGATTTTACACATGTACCACTCTATGCACACATAGGCACACACCTTGCAGTTCGTCTACACACACTTAAGCTAAAAACCCATTCTGTCACGTCAAAATTCTGCAAACCTATTACATATTCAGTGCGTTGGCATAGAAGCACTTTTTAATGCCACTAAAATGCACAACTAGTTAGACTGAAGATGCAACCTGAATGAGTTTACAGTATGTACTCCACTTTATTAATGATTAGTAATGAGAAAGTGAGGACTACAAGAGTATTGGAAAAGACTTTTTCCACTCTGAATGTAAAGCAGATTGTGTGACCATTGGCCAAAATCGACCACGAAGGGACTCGAACCCTCAATCTTCTGATCCAAAGTCAGACGCCTTATCCATTAGGCCACGCGGTCATCTGTTCACCTGAGATGATTTTTATCATGTAGGTGGTATGCATGGATGGAGAACATATTATTGAAAGGTATTCAGGTTTACATCCCATAGTGTTCTTTCAGCTCTTTTCGCTGGAAGCACTTTTTTGGAATCTATATATTGAGAATTTTATGAGTACGATATGCTTTTGTTTTCCTTTTTGCATACAAACCTCTTTCCTCATGAGTTTAAAGCTCATTTGTATGCTCTACATAGCTCTGGACGTTTCCAGACGTGGAGTGAAACTGTTTTGAAAGTAGTACAAATTGCTCCTTACTGCATATGCTAATTTTTCACACTCACATAGATTGTATAAGTTTTATGAAACCTGGCTTGACCTATTCAAGTAGCTGAAAGCCTGTCACCACCTCTAGAAACAAGATTCACACCAATCCAATTCATATCATTTTTTCCAAAGGAATATGTTCTGGCCGGTCGAAAATGCATCTCACAAAAATAGGCATTTAAAAATCTACTTTGCAGTTTCAGAACACTAACATGACTGTGAAGTGTACACAAGTAAAATTGGACAGTTTCAAAGTACCTAATCCCTCATAAACTTCCGAGAGGAAGCATGTAATAAATCTACCTAATTTTCTGGAAAAGAAAGAGGGAGGATTTTTGTTATCACCTCAGATGGGACTCGAACCCACAATCCCTGGCTTTGGAGGCCAGTGCCTTATCCATTAGGCCACTGAGACACACATGTATAGCTCTTTTCTAGAGGCATTATTTAAATGTATTCTATGGTCAGACACCGGTGTGTGCACACAGGGCATTTCTCACTTCTCTCTATAAGTAAACTTCCCATTTTCATCCTCTTCCATCCCCGACTTTAACGCTCTCTTCTATGCTATAATGGAGACTTTGCAATTTTAGCAAGTGGAGAGAAATTGGAGAACCACTTTCGACTCCACACTTCTTCTTCACTTACTTCTTTTCTCAATATACTGGGCTTAGAAAATGGTATCAAGCCATCCTTATCATCAGTAGGACACGGAAAGAGGCACTAAGTCTCCTAACCAAGTTCAACCACACTCTGCAACTTAACCATTGCACTACAAATTAGGCAACGCGGGCATCAGCAAAGGCAGCCAATGTGCCGATCCTTTATACATTTTGTGTAGTACTTTTCTTACTCGGAGGCAAAATCAGCACTTTAACTGCCCAAATCATACAGATTTTACACATGTACCACTCTATGCAGACATAGGCACACACCTTGCAGTTCTTCTACACACACTTAAGCTAAAAACCCATTCTGTCACGTCAAAATTCTGCAAACCTATTACATATTCAGTGCGTCGGCATAGAAGTACTTTTTAATGCCACTAAAATGCACAAGTAGTTAGACTGAAGATGCAACCTGAATGAGTTTACAGTATGTACTCCACTTTATTAATGATTAGTAATGAGAAAGTGAGGACTACAAGAGTATTGGAAAATACTTTTTCCACTCTGAATGTAAAGCAGATTGTGTGACCATTGGCCAAAAACGACCACGAAGGGACAAGAACCCTCAATCTTCTGATCCGAAGTCAGACGCCTTATCCATTAGGCCACACGGTCATCCGTTGACCTGAGATGATTTTTATCATGTAGGTGGTATGCATGGATGGAGAACATATTATTGAAAGGTATTCAGGTTTACATCCCATAGTGTTCTTTCAGCTCTTTTCGCTGGAAGCACTTTTTTGGAATCTATATATTGAGAATTTTATGAGTACGATATGCTTTTGTTTTCCTTTTTGCATACAAACCTCTTTCCTCATAAGTTTAAAGCTCATTTGTATGCTCTACATAGCTCTGGACGTTTCCAGACGTGGAGTGAAACTGTTTTGAAAGTAGTACAAATTGCTCCTTCCTGCATATGCTAATTTTTCACACTCACATAGTTTGTATAAGTTTTATGAATCCTGGCTTGACCTATTCAAGTAGCTGAAAGCCTGTCACCACCTCTAGAAGCAAGATTCACACCAATCCAATTCAAATCATTTTTTCCAAAAGAATATGTTCTGGCCGGTCGAAAATGCATCTCACAAAAATAGGCATTTAAAAATCTACTTTGCAGTTTCAGAACACTAACATGACTGTGAAGTGTACACAAGTAAAATTGGACAGTTTCAAAGTACCTAATCCCTCATAAACTTCCGAGAGGAAGCATGTAATAAATCTACCTAATTTTCTGGAAAAGAAAGAGGGAGAATTTTTGTTATCACCTCAGATGGGACTCGAACCCACAATCCCTGGCTTTGGAGGCCAGTGCCTTATCCATTAGGCCACTGAGACACACATGCATAGCTCTTTTCTAGAGGCATTATTTAAATGTATTCTATGGTCAGACACCGGTGTGTGCACACAGGGCATTTCTCACTTCTCTCTATAAGTAAACTTCCCATTTTCATCCTCTTCCATCCCCGACTTTAACGCTCTCTTCTATGCTATAATGGAGACTTTGCAATTTTAGCAAGTGGAGAGAAATTGGAGAACCACTTTCGACTCCACACTTCTTCTTCACTTACTTCTTTTCTCAATATACTGGGCTTAGAAAATGGTATCAAGCCATCCTTATCATCAGTAGGACACGGAAAGAGGCACTAAGTCTCCTAACCAAGTTCAACCACACTCTGCAACTTAACCATTGCACTACAAATTAGGCAACGCGGGCATCAGCAAAGGCAGCCAATGTGCCGATCCTTTATACATTTTGTGTAGTACTTTTCTTACTCGGAGGCAAAATCAGCACTTTAACTGCCCAAATCATACAGATGTTACACATGTACCACTCTATGCACACATAGGCACACACCTTGCAGTTCTTCTACACACACTTAAGCTAAAAACCCATTCTGTCACGTCAAAATTCTGCAAACCTATTACATATTCAGTGCGTTGGCATAGAAGCACTTTTTAATGCCACTAAAATGCACAAGTAGTTAGACTGAAGATGCAACCTGAATGAGTTTACAGTATGTACTCCACTTTATTAATGATTAGTAATGAGAAAGTGAGGAATACAAGAGTATTGGAAAAGACTTTTTCCACTCTGAATGTAAAGCAGATTGTGTGACCATTGGCCAAAAACGACCACGAAGGGACTCGAACACTCAATCTTCTGATCCAAAGTCAGACGCCTTATCCATTAGGCCACGCGGTCATCCGTCCACCTGAGATGATTTTTATCATGTAGGTGGTATGCATGGATGGAGAACATATTATTGAAAGGTATTCAGGTTTACATCCCATAGTGTTCTTTCAGCTCTTTTCGCTGGAAGCACTTTTTTGGAATCTATATATTGAGAATTTTATGAGTACGATATGCTTTTGTTTTCCTTTTTCCATACAAACCTCTTTCCTCATGAGTTTAAAGCTCATTTGTATGCTCTACATAGCTCTGGACGTTTCCAGATGTGGAGTGAAACTGTTTTGAAAGTAGTACAAATTGCTCCTTCCTGCATATGCTAATTTTTCACACTCACATAGGTTGTATAAGTTTTATGAATCCTGGCTTGACCTATTCAAGTAGCTGAAAGCCTGTCACCACCTCTAGAAACAAGATTCACACCAATCCAATTCATATCATTTTTTCCAAAGGAATATGTTCTGGCCGGTCGAAAATGCATCTCACAAAAATAGGCATTTAAAAATCTACTTTGCAGTTTCAGAACACTAACATGACTGTGAAGTGTACACAAGTAAAATGGGACCGTTTCAAAGTACCTAATCCCTCATAAACTTCTAAGAGGAAGCATGTAATAAATATACCTAATTTTCTGGAAAAGTAAGAGGGAGGATTTTTGTTATCACCTCAGATGGGACTCGAACCCACAATCCCTGGCTTAGGAGGCCAGTACCTTATCCATTAGGCCACTGAGACACACATGCATAGCTCTTTTCTAGAGGCATTATTTAAATGTATTCTATGGTCAGACACCGGTGTGTGCACACAGGGCATTTCTCACTTCTCTCTATAAGTAAACTTCCCATTTTCATCCTCTTCCATCCCCAACTTTAACGCTCTCTTCTATGCTATAATGGAGACTTTGCAATTTTAGCAAGTGGAGAGAAATTGGAGAACCACTTTTGACTCCACACTTCTTCTTCACTTACTTCTTTTCTCAATATACTGGGCTTAGAAAATGGTATCAAGCCATCCTTATCATCAGTAGGACACGGAAAGAGGCACTAAGCCTCCTAACCAAGTTCAACCACACTCTGCAACTTAACCATTGCACTACAAATTAGGCAACGCGGGTATCAGCAAAGGCAGCCAATGTGCCGATCGTTTATACATTTTGTGTAGTACTTTTCTTACTCGGAGGCAAAATCAGCACTTTAACTGCCCAAATCATACAGATTTTACACATGTATCACTCTATGCACACATAGGCACACACCTTGCAGTTCTTCTACACACACTTAAGCTAAAAACCCATTCTGTCACGTCAAAATTCTGCAAACCTATTATATATTCAGTGCGTTGGCATAGAAGCACTTTTTAATGCCACTAAAATGCACAAGTAGTTAGACTGAAGATGCAACCTGAATGAGTTTACAGTATGTACTCCACTTTATTAATGATTAGTAATGAGAAAGTGAGGACTACAAGAGTATTGGAAAAGACTTTTTCCACTCTGAATGTAAAGCAGATTGTGTGACCATTGGCCAAAAACGACCACGAAGGGACTCGAACCCTCAATCTTCTGATCCAAAGTCAGACGCCTTATCCATTAGGCCACGCGGTCATCTGTTCACCTGAGATGATTTTTATCATGTAGGTGGTATGCATGGATGGAGAACATATTATTGAAAGGTATTCAGGTTTACATCCCATAGTGTTCTTTCAGCTCTTTTCGCTGGAAGCACTTTTTTGGAATCTATATATTGAGAATTTTATGAGTACGATATGCTTTTGTTTTCCTTTTTGCATACAAACCTCTTTCCTCATGAGTTTAAAGCTCATTTGTATGCTCTACATAGCTCTGGACGTTTCCAGACGTGGAGTGAAACTGTTTTGAAAGTAGTACAAATTGCTCCTTCCTGCATATGCTAATTGTTCACACTCACATAGGTTGTATAAGTTTTATGAATCCTGGCTTGACCTATTCAAGTAGCTGAAAGCCTGTCACCACCTCTAGAAACAAGATTCACACCAATCCAATTCATATCATTTTTTCCAAAGGAATATGTTCTGGCCGGTCGAAAATGCATCTCACAAAAATAGGCATTTAAAAATCTACTTTGCAGTTTCAGAACACTAACATGACTGTGAAGTGTACACAAGTAAAATGGGACCGTTTCAAAGTACCTAATCCCTCATAAACTTCTAAGAGGAAGCATGTAATAAATATACCTAATTTTCTGGAAAAGTAAGAGGGAGGATTTTTGTTATCACCTCAGATGGGACTCGAACCCACAATCCCTGGCTTAGGAGGCCAGTACCTTATCCATTAGGCCACTGAGACACACATGCATAGCTCTTTTCTAGAGGCATTATTTAAATGTATTCTATGGTCAGACACCGGTGTGTGCACACAGGGCATTTCTCACTTCTCTCTATAAGTAAACTTCCCATTTTCATCCTCTTCCATCCCCAACTTTAACGCTCTCTTCTATGCTATAATGGAGACTTTGCAATTTTAGCAAGTGGAGAGAAATTGGAGAACCACTTTTGACTCCACACTTCTTCTTCACTTACTTCTTTTCTCAATATACTGGGCTTAGAAAATGGTATCAAGCCATCCTTATCATCAGTAGGACACGGAAAGAGGCACTAAGCCTCCTAACCAAGTTCAACCACACTCTGCAACTTAACCATTGCACTACAAATTAGGCAACGCGGGTATCAGCAAAGGCAGCCAATGTGCCGATCGTTTATACATTTTGTGTAGTACTTTTCTTACTCGGAGGCAAAATCAGCACTTTAACTGCCCAAATCATACAGATTTTACACATGTATCACTCTATGCACACATAGGCACACACCTTGCAGTTCTTCTACACACACTTAAGCTAAAAACCCATTCTGTCACGTCAAAATTCTGCAAACCTATTATATATTCAGTGCGTTGGCATAGAAGCACTTTTTAATGCCACTAAAATGCACAAGTAGTTAGACTGAAGATGCAACCTGAATGAGTTTACAGTATGTACTCCACTTTATTAATGATTAGTAATGAGAAAGTGAGGACTACAAGAGTATTGGAAAAGACTTTTTCCACTCTGAATGTAAAGCAGATTGTGTGACCATTGGCCAAAAACGACCACGAAGGGACTCGAACCCTCAATCTTCTGATCCAAAGTCAGACGCCTTATCCATTAGGCCACGCGGTCATCTGTTCACCTGAGATGATTTTTATCATGTAGGTGGTATGCATGGATGGAGAACATATTATTGAAAGGTATTCAGGTTTACATCCCATAGTGTTCTTTCAGCTCTTTTCGCTGGAAGCACTTTTTTGGAATCTATATATTGAGAATTTTATGAGTACGATATGCTTTTGTTTTCCTTTTTGCATACAAACCTCTTTCCTCATGAGTTTAAAGCTCATTTGTATGCTCTACATAGCTCTGGACGTTTCCAGACGTGGAGTGAAACTGTTTTGAAAGTAGTACAAATTGCTCCTTCCTGCATATGCTAATTGTTCACACTCACATAGGTTGTATAAGTTTTATGAATCCTGGCTTGACCTATTCAAGTAGCTGAAAGCCTGTCACCACCTCTAGAAGCAAGATTCACACCAATCCAATTCAAATCATTTTTTCCAAAGGAATATGTTCTGGCCGGTCGAAAATGCATCTCACAAAAATAGGCATTTAAAAATCTACTTTGCAGTTTCAGAACACTAACATGACTGTGAAGTGTACACAAGTAAAATGGGACTGTTTCAAAGTACCTAATCCCTCATAAACTTCTGAGAGGAAGCATGTAATAAATCTACCTAATTTTCTGGAAAAGAAAGAGGGAGGATTTTTGTTATCACCTCAGATGGGACTCGAACCCACAATCCCTGGCGTAGGTGGCCAGCGCCATATCCATTAGGCCACTGAGGCACACATGCATAGCTCTTTTCTAGAGGCATTATTTAAATGTATTCTATGGTCAGACACCGGTGTGTGCACACAGGGCATTTCTCACTTCTCTCTATAAGTAAACTTCCCATTTTCATCCTCTTCCATCCCCGACTTTAACGCTCTCTTCTATGCTATAATGGAGACTTTGCAATTTTAGCAAGTGGAGAGAAATTGGAGAACCACTTTCGACTCCACACTTCTTCTTCACTTACTTCTTTTCTCAATATACTGGACTTAGAAAATGGTATCAAGCCATCCTTATCATCAGTAGGACACGGAAAGAGGCACTAAGTCTCCTAACCAAGTTCAACCACACTCTGCAACTTAACCATTGCACTACAAATTAGGCAACGCGGGCATCAGCAAAGGCAGCCAATGTGCCGATCCTTTATACATTTTGTGTAGTACTATTCTTACTCGGATGCAAAATCAGCACTTTAACTGCCCAAATCATACAGATTTTACACATGTACCACTCTATGCACACATAGGCACACACTTTGCAGTTCGTCTACACACACTTAAGCTAAAAACCCATTCTGTCACGTCAAAATTCTGCAAACCTATTACATATTCAGTGCGTTGGCATAGAAGCACTTTTTAATGCCACTAAAATGCACAACTAGTTAGACTGAAGATGCAACCTGAATGAGTTTACAGTATGTACTCCACTTTATTAATGATTAGTAATGAGAAAGTGAGGACTACAAGAGTATTGGAAAAGACTTTTTCCACTCTGAATGTAAAGCAGATTGTGTGACCATTGGCCAAAATCGACCACGAAGGGACTCGAACCCTCAATCTTCTGATCCAAAGTCAGACGCCTTATCCATTAGGCCACGCGGTCATCTGTTCACCTGAGATGATTTTTATCATGTAGGTGGTATGCATGGATGGAGAACATATTATTGAAAGGTATTCAGGTTTACATCCCATAGTGTTCTTTCAGCTCTTTTCGCTGGAAGCACTTTTTTGGAATCTATATATTGAGAATTTTATGAGTACGATATGCTTTTGTTTTCCTTTTTGCATACAAACCTCTTTCCTCATGAGTTTAAAGCTCATTTGTATGCTCTACATAGCTCTGGACGTTTCCAGACGTGGAGTGAAACTGTTTTGAAAGTAGTACAAATTGCTCCTTACTGCATATGCTAATTTTTCACACTCACATAGATTGTATAAGTTTTATGAAACCTGGCTTGACCTATTCAAGTAGCTGAAAGCCTGTCACCACCTCTAGAAACAAGATTCACACCAATCCAATTCATATCATTTTTTCCAAAGGAATATGTTCTGGCCGGTCGAAAATGCATCTCACAAAAATAGGCATTTAAAAATCTACTTTGCAGTTTCAGAACACTAACATGACTGTGAAGTGTACACAAGTAAAATGGGACTGTTTCAAAGTACCTAATCCCTCATAAACTTCTGAGAGGAAGCATGTAATAAATCTACCTAATTTTCTGGAAAAGAAAGAGGGAGGATTTTTGTTATCACCTCAGATGGGACTCGAACCCACAATCCCTGGCTTAGGAGGCCAGTGCCTTATCCTTTAGGCCACTGAGGCACACATGCATAGCTCTTTTCTAGAGGCATTATTTAAATGTATTCTATGGTCAGACACCGGTGTGTGCACACAGGGCATTTCTCACTTCTCTCTATAAGTAAACTCCCCATTTTCATCCTCTTCCATCCCCGACTTTAACGCTCTCTTCTATGCTATAATGGAGACTTTGCAATTTTAGCAAGTGGAGAGAAATTGGAGAACCACTTTCGACTCCACACTTCTTCTTCACTTACTTCTTTTCTCAATATACTGGGCTTAGAAAATGGTATCAAGCCATCCTTATCATCAGTAGGACACGGAAAGTGGCCCTAAGTCTCCTAACCAAGTTCAACCACACTCTGCAACTTAACCATTGCACTACAAATTAGGCAACGGGGGCATCAGCAAAGGCGGCCAATGTGCCGATCCTTTATACATTTTGTGTAGTACTTTTCTTACTCGGAGGCAAAATCAGCACTTTAACTGCCCAAATCATACAGATTTTACACATGTATCACTCTATGCACACATAGGCACACACCTTGCAGTTCTTCTACACACACTTAAGCTAAAAACCCATTCTGTCACGTCAAAATTCTGCAAACCTATTACATATTCAGTGCGTTGGCATAGAAGCACTTTTTAATGCCACTAAAATGCACAAGTAGTTAGACTGAAGATGCAACCTGAATGAGTCTACAGGATGTACTCCACTTTATTAATGATTAGTAATGAGAAAGTGAGGACTACAAGAGTATTGGAAAATACTTTTTCCACTCTGAATGTAAAGCAGATTGTGTGACCATTGGCCAAAAACGACCACGAAGGGACTCGAACCCTCAACCTTCTGATCCAAAGTCAGACGCCTTATCCATTAGGCCACGCGGTCATCTGTTCACCTGAGATGATTTTTATCATGTAGGTGGTATGCATGGATGGAGAACATATTATTGAAAGTATTCAGGTTTACATCCCATAGTGTTCTTTCAGCTCTTTTCGCTGGAAGCACTTTTTTGGAATCTATATATTGAGAATTTTATGAGTACGATATGCTTTTGTTTTCCTTTTTGCCTACAAACCTCTTTCCTCATGAGTTTAAAGCTCATTTGTATGCTCTACATAGCTCTGGACGTTTCCAGACTTGGAGTGAAACTGTTTTGAAAGTAGTACAAATTGCTCCTTCCTGCATATGCTAATTTTTCACACTCACATAGTTTGTATAAGTTTTATGAATCCTGGCTTGACCTATTCAAGTAGCTGAAAGCCTGTCACCACCTCTAGAAACAAGATTCACACCAATCCAATTCAAATCATTTTTTCCAAAAGAATATGTTCTGGCCGGTCGAAAATGCATCTCACAAAAATAGGCATTTAAAAATCTACTTTGAAGTTTCAGAACACTAACATGACTGTGAAGTGTACACAAGTAAAATTGGACAGTTTCAAAGTACCTAATCCCTCATAAACTTCCGAGAGGAAGCATGTAATAAATCTACCTAATTTTCTGGAAAAGAAAGAGGGAGGATTTTTGTTATCACCTCAGATGGGACTCGAACCCATAATCCCTGACTAAGGAGGCCAGTGCCTTTTCCATTAGGCCACTGAGACACATATACTTAGCTCTTTTCTAGAGGCATTATTTAAATGTATTCTATGGTCAGACACCGGTGTGTGCACACAGGGCATTTCTCACTTCTCTCTATAAGTAAACTTCCCATTTTCATCCTCTTCCATCCCCGACTTTAACGCTCTCTTCTATGCTATAATGAAGACTTTGCAATTTTAGCAAGTGGAGAGAAATTGGAGAACCACTTTCGACTCCACACTTCTTCTTCACTTACTTCTTTTCTCAATATACTGGGCTTAGAAAATGGTATCAAGCCATCCTTATCATCAGTAGGACACGGAAAGAGGCACTAAGCCTCCTAACCAAGTTCAACCACACTCTGCAACTTAACCATTGCACTACAAATTAGGCAACGCGGGCATCAGCAAAGGCAGCCAATGTGCCGATCCTTTATACATTTTGTGTAGTACTTTTCTTACTCGGAGGCAAAATCAGCACTTTAACTGCCCAAATCATACAGATTTTACACATGTATCACTCTATGCACACATAGGCACACACCTTGCAGTTCTTCTACACACACTTAAGCTAAAAACCCATTCTGTCACGTCAAAATTCTGCAAACCTATTACATATTCAGTGCGTTGGCATAGAAGCACTTTTTAATGCCACTAAAATGCACAAATAGTTAGACTGAAGATGCAACCTGAATGAGTTTACAGTATGTACTCCACTTTATTAATGATTAGTAATGAGAAAGTGAGGACTACAAGAGTATTGGAAAAGACTTTTTCCACTCTGAATGTAAAGCAGATTGTGTGACCATTGGCCAAAAACGACCACGAAGGGACTCGAACCCTCAATCTTCTGATCCAAAGTCAGACGCCTTATCCATTAGGCCACGCAGTCATCTGTTCACCTGAGATGATTTTTATCATGTAGGTGGTATGCATGGATGGAGAACATATTATTGAAAGGTATTCAGGTTTACATCCCATAGTGTTCTTTCAGCTCTTTTCGCTGGAAGCACTTTTTTGGAATCTATATATTGAGAATTTAATGAGTACGATATGCTTTTGTTTTCCTTTTTGCATACAAACCTCTTTCCTCATGAGTTTAAAGCTCATTTGTATGCTCTACATAGCTCTGGACGTTTCCAGATGTGGAGTGAAACTGTTTTGAAAGTAGTACAAATTGCTCCTTCCTGCATATGCTAATTTTTCACACTCACATAGTTTGTATAAGTTTTATGAATCCTGGCTTGACCTATTCAAGTAGCTGAAAGCCTGTCACCACCTCTAGAAACAAGATTCACACCAATCCAATTCAAATCTTTTTTTGCAAAAGAATATGTTCTGGCCGGTCGAAAATGCATCTCACAAAAATAGGCATTTAAAAATCTACTTTGCAGTTTCAGAACACTAACATGACTGTGAAGTGTACACAAGTAAAATGGGACAGTTTCAAAGTACCTAATCCCTCATAAACTTCTGAGAGGAAGCATGTAATAAATCTACCTAATTTTCTGGAAAAGAAAGAGGGAGGATTTTTGTTATCACCTCAGATGGGACTCGAACCCACAATCCCTAGCTTAGGAGGCCAGTGCCTTATCCATTAGGCCACTGAAGCACACATGCATAGCTCTTTTCTAGAGGCATTATTTGAATGTATTCTATGGTCCGACACCGGTGTGTGCACACAGGGCATTTCTCACTTCTCTCTATAAGTAAACTTCCCATTTTCATCCTCTTCCATCCCCGACTTTAACGCTCTCTTCTATGCTATAATGGAGACTTTGCAATTTTAGCAAGTGGAGAGAAATTGGAGAACCACTTTCGACTCCACACTTCTTCTTCACTTACTTCTTTTCTCAATATACTGGGCTTAGAAAATGGTATCAAGCCATCCTTATCATCAGTAGGACATGGAAAGAGGCACTAAGTCTCCTAACCAAGTTCAACCACACTCTGCAACTTAACCATTGCACTACAAATTAGGCAACGGGGGCATCAGCAAAGGCAGCCAATGTGCCGATCCTTTATACATTTTGTGTAGTACTTTTCTTACTCGGAGGCAAAATCAGCACTTTAACTGCCCAAATCATACAGATTTTACACATGTACCACTCTATGCACACATAGGCACACACCTTGCAGTTCTTCTACACACACTTAAGCTAAAAACCCATTCTGTCACGTCAAAATTCTGCAAACCTATTACATATTCAGTGCGTTGGCATAGAAGCACTTTTTAATGCCACTAAAATGCACAAGTAGTTAGACTGAAGATGCAACCTGAATGAGTTTACAGTATGTACTCCACTTTATTAATGATTAGTAATGAGAAAGTGAGGACTACAAGAGTATTGGAAAATACTTTTTCCACTCTGAATGTAAAGCAGATTGTGTGACTGTTGGACCCGGCCTCGTGGCGTGGTCCTTAACCCCATGGATTGTGCCCGTTCCCCGCCCCGGCCTTCACGGGCCACCCGTCTGAACTGCACCAAGGCCCTTCACCCGAAGCTGCACGCGATCGCACACTCCTCGTGGCTCCGCCATCTTGTTGGCATCTACGTCACACTGTGCACCAGCCAGCGCGACCCCGCTCAACCCGGCCTCGACCCCAGCGAAGCCCCGACATCGAGGCACCACGAACTGGCCAGGGGGTGCCGCAGGAACCATTCATTGCCCCCGGCGGAGGACGGTATCGATGGGACCCCCAACTGTCCTCCCCTCTCGAGGTGTGATCGCCCGGCAACTCCCTTGGGCCTGGCGCCTCTCCTGCTGGGCGTCTGGCCACCTCCACCCGGCCGCTCCGCCCTCCCGGGCGCATAGGTCCGGACATCAAAGGGCTCCAGACCTATATCTGGGGCGACCCCACCACAGATCGGCAGTTGTATCCCGGAATCGAGAGCCCTGCTGATTGAATCGCGGCTGACCCTACGGAGAAGAACTCTTGTCGGAACCATCACGAGCCCTGCTGACTGCGTCGCGGCTCCCTCTTGTGAACAATCTGAACCACCTGGAACATCGGAGCCCTGCTGACGCCGTCACGGCCCAACCTCGCTGAAACCTTCCTCGGAGCCCTGCTGACGACGTCGCGGCTCGAGCTGAGCAGAAGACCATCTTGAGAGCCCTGCTGATTGAATCGCGGCTCTCCACGAACTGTACGCCAGAGCCCTGCTGACGCCGTCGCGGCTCGACCCCTCCGAGATCGGAGGTCCTCCAGCTTGAGGATAAGAACTGGGCCCCAGGTACCCTCGTACCGCATTCCCGCCAAAGACTGTCCCGCTACCCCTACCCTTCCAAAGAGACATTGAGACTTTTGGTGGATCCCTCGATCCCTTCGTGTAAATATTGAACTCGTAACCTTTATTGCTGATAAAGAATTGCTTGTCGTAAAGACAACCTCCTTGAGTCCTGTGTGGTGGTGTTACTGTGCTAGTACGTGATAGGAGAAGGATCTCTCAGGAGACTTCTCGGCAGCGCTCGGCTACTTCGTGCAGTGTGAAGGCCCCCCCTTGGTGATCTCGCTGACTCCTCGGGGTCCGCCTTCCAACATTTGGTGGCCAGCGACGGGATCCGAGCCGAACGCAGTACGTACCAGCCAGTACCCACTAGCTACCCATCCAAACGAACAGCATCATGAGCAGCCAGGAAAACAACGCGACAATGGAGTTCCAGTCCGAACGGCTGGAGGAATATACGCACAAAGAGTTAAAACAGTTCTGCAAGGACAAAGGCATTGCAACCACCGGCCAAGGTAGCAAAGAAGAGATGCAGAAGGCTCTAAGGGCATGGTGGGAGGCCGGGGCAGGCCCCTCCCAGGAAGAAGGTCCCCTGCCCCTGACTGAGACCACATCAACCGCACTGACTCCGGCAACCGGAGGAAGAAAGAGCCTAGAAACCGGCCTCTCCGAAGACGAAATACGAGAGCGGGAGAAGGTCCGGAGCCACGAGCTAGAGCTCGCACGACTGCGGCTGGACGGCGAACTCCAGCTGGCAGAAAAGAAACTGGCCCTAGAGCAGCTACGGCTTCAAGAGGAGATCGAGGAGAAGAGACGACACCGGGAGTTGGAGGAGAAGAAACTGACTCTTGAGCACGAGCGCAGTCTCAAGGAGCTCGAGATCAGGGCCAAGAACGGAGGGACCAACACCCCCAGTACTAGAGACACTCTACCGCCTTCCGAGACAAAGGTACATATCCCGAAAGAGGTCGTCAAGGAGTATTACAAGAATGACGACATCCAACAATGGTTCAAGGCCTACGAGGTGGCCATGACCTCTCATCGGGTGCCCCGAAAAGACTGGGGTGCGGGCCTGTGGGGGCGGTTCCTGAGTGAGGGTCGAGACACGCTGCTCCAGCTGCCGGAGGAGGTGATGACCTCCTACGATCACATGAAGGAGGCCTTGCTCACCCGCTACGGGCTAACCGCGGAAATGTACCGCCAGCGGTTCAGAGACTGCAAGAAAATCCCGGGTACCACATGGGTGGAATATGTGGACTTTTTCAGCCGGGCCCTAGAAGGGTGGATCAAAGGGAGCAAAGTAACCACCTACGGGCAGTTGGTCGACCTCATCGTGTGGGAGCACCTCTCCAACAATTGCTTTGTGGAACTAAGACAGCACCTCCTCGACAGCAAAATGACCGACCCACGAAAACTCGCCGTCGAGGCCGATCGATGGGTCAACTCCCGGGTCCCCCGGAACTCAATGGGGGAGTACCAGAGGAACCCCACCGGACCCCCCCACCAGCGTGGTGGAGGGGGAGGGCCGAACAGGAACCGAGACCCTCCCGCCGGGGCCCCCAGGAGCCCCCCTCGAGGGCCACCGCAGCAACAACTCTCTCCGAGCCTAGTCCGAAGGGGGGCGCCCCCAGCCAGACCCGGACCACGGCCACCAGTGACCTGCTACGGCTGCCAACAAACCGGACACTATGCCAGCGATCCGGTCTGCCCCCTGAACCGAAGAAACGGGGCCGGCGGGCCCCCGCCCCGACAGCTGGCGGCCGCCGCCCTGGGAGAAGGAGAAGAGGAAGAGGAGACCCTCGACCGAGGAAACACTGAGTGGGAGCCGGCAGCCATGTCCCTGGTCTGCCTGGGTAGCCGAGAAATGGTACCCTGCACCCCCATCCCAAGCAACACCCAGAAGTACCGGCAGCAGGTCACGGTCAATGGACAACGGGCCGAAGCCCTTCGTGACACAGGCGCCAGTATCACCGCTGTCCGCTGCCACCTGGTGACCCCATAACAGATTCTACCGAATGTCCTGTGCCCCGTACGGACGGCCGACAACAGTGAAAGCCTGTGCCAGATGGCCCTGGTCCCTTTCGAGTGGGGAGGGGTGACGGGCCTGCTGAAGGTGACGGTGCGCGACGACGCCCATGTCGACTGTCTCCTGGGGAACGACTTGGAGAGTTCCCCCTGGGCTCAAGTGGAGCGACGAGAGCACCTCCGCATGTTGGGACTGGCTGACTGGGCCTGCGCCATCACCCGGTCCATGACCGCCTGGGCCCCCCGCTCATCCTCGACCTCCGGGGCCGCCCAAGCCGAGGGGCTCACACCCCCTCCCACCAGCAGCGAGGAGGAGGCAGACGCCGACCCTGGACCCAGCGAATCCTCCTCCGAAGAGATGGCGTCCCCGAGCGCCCTACCAGAACTGACACAATGGCGACATGAAGGGGGCCCCACCCGAGAGCAGTTCCAGCAAGAACAGCAGTCCTGTCCCTCTCTCGAAGGGGTCCGACAACAGGCGACCGCGCAAGCCGACGGTGACCAGACCGGCACCCACTGGGTCTACTGGGCCGAGGGCCTGTTGTACAGTGAACAGAAAGTGGCAGAACTCGGGGCCAGCCGCGTGTTGGTGGTCCCCCTCCGCTTCCGGGAGTTCCTTCTCAACCTGGCACATGATGTGCCCCTCGCCGGACACTTGGGGCAAGACAAAACGTACAGTCGTCTGGTGACCCACTTCTACTGGCCCCGGATGCGGAGAGACGTGGACAACCACTGCCGGTCCTGCCAGACCTGCCAAGCCAGCGGGAAGACGGGGGGTCGGGTCAAGGCCCCCCTCCAGCCCTTTCCAGCCGTCAGCACCCCGTTCGAACGGGTCGGAATCGACATTGTGGGGCCCCTGGACCCCCAAACCGCCCTGGGCCACCGCTTCATCCTGGTCCTCGTGGACCACGCCACCAGGTACCCGGAGGCGGTCCCGCTAAGAACCATAACGGCCCCTGTGGTAGGCCGGGCCTTGATGGGGATCTTCTCCCGAGTGAGATTCCCCCGCGAAGTGGTGAGCGACCGCGGCACGAACTTTATCTCCAGGTACATGCGGTCCCTGTGGCAGCAGTGCGGGGTCACATACAAGTTCACGACCCCCTATCACCCTCAGGGGAACGGACTGGTTGAGCGGTTCAACCGAACATTAAAAGGGATGATCCAGGGCCTGGAAGAGCCCCTCAGGCGGAGATGGGATGTTCTGCTCCCGTGCCTCCTGTTTGCCTATCGGGAGGTCCCGCAGAAGTCCCTGGGGTTCAGCCCGTTCGAGCTATTGTATGGACACCCGGTCCGCGGACCGCTCAGCCTGGTCAAGGAGGGTTGGGAGATGAAGCCCCAAGGCGCCCCTCCTGACGTCTACCGATACCTCCTGACTCTCCGGAATCAGACCCGCAAGTTCCGAGCCATGGCCGAAGCCAACCTCGAGGCCAGCCAGGAGGACATGAAGCGGTGGTACGATCGGAACTCCTCTACCATCGAATTCGAGCCCGGACAGAAGGTATGGGTCATGGCCCCGGTCGAACCCGGCGCCCTCCAGGACAAGTGGACCGGGCCCTTCAAGGTAGTGGAGAAGAAAAGTCCCGTCACTTACCTAGTCGACCTGGAGTCCCCCCAGAACCCCCTCCGGGTCTTACATGCGAACAGGCTAAAACCCCACTTTGCCCGGACCGAACTGAGCCTGCTGCTGGCGACCGACGAGGGGGGCGAGGACGACTCCGAACCCCTGCCTGACCTCTTGCAGTCCAACATTCATGACGGATCGATCGAAGGGGTCCAACTCGCCTCTTCCCTGACTCCGGAACAGCGCAACGACTGCCAGCGACTGCTGCGGGACTACGCAGCCCTCTTCTCCCTCACCCCGGGGGTGACCCACTGGTGCGTCCACGACGTCGATACTGGGGAGAGCCCCCCCGTGCGACACAGAGCCTACCGGGTGCCTGACCGAGTGCGGGCCTGCATCCAGGCCGAAGTAACGAAGATCTCTCCGACAGCCCGTGGGCCAGCCCTGTCGTCCTGGTGCCCAAGGCCGCAGCTCCCGGCCACCCCCCAGAGTTGCGATTCTGCGTGGACTACCGAGCCCTGAATGCAGTAACCAAGACAGACGCCCACCCGATACCCCGGGCCGACGAACTCATCGACCGCCTAGGGGCCGCTCGCTACTTGAGCACGCTGGACCTCACCGCCGGGTACTGGCAAATCCAGCTCACCCCCGGCGCCCAAGAAAGATCCGCCTTCTCGACCCCGGATGGGCATTACCACTTTCGGGTGATGCCCTTCGGAATGAAGAACGCCCCGGCCACCTTCCAAAGACTGGTGAACAAGGTTTTGGCCGGGCTTGAGGCCTTCAGCGCGGCCTACCTAGATGACATTGCCGTGTACAGCAACCACTGGGCCGAGCACCTCCTTCACCTGAAAGCCGTCCTGGCCGCCCTCCAGCGGGCCGGGCTCACAATCAAGGCCAGCAAATGTCAATTCGGCCACGGATCCGTGACCTACCTGGGCCATCAAGCGGGGAGCGGGCAGGTGGCCCCCCTCCAAGCGAAGATAGATGCCATCCAGACCTGGGAACCCCCCACTACCCAGACCGCTGTCCGGGCCTTCCTGGGCCTCACCAGATACTACCGGCGGTTTATCCGGGACTATGGGAGCATTGTTGGCCCCCTCACAGAGTTAACGTCTAAAAAGCAGCCCAAGAAGGTACACTGGACACCCCGCTGCCAAACAGCCTTCGACACCTTAAAGACAGCCATGTGTACTGCTCCGGTGCTGCAAGCCCCGGACTACCAGAAGGAGTTCGTGGTACAGACGGATGCCTCCGAGTATGGGATCGGGCCGTCCTATCCCAAGCCGACGAAAAGGGGCTCGACCGACCAGTGGCCTTCATCAGCCGACGACTACTGCCCCGAGAGCAACGCTGGAGCACCATTGAGCGTGAGGCCTTCGCTGTGGTGTGGGCCCTCAAGAAGCTCCGGCCCTACCTCTTTGGTACCCACTTCCGGGTCCAGACCGACCACCGGCCCTTGCGGTGGTTAATGCAAATGCGGGGCGAGAACCCCAAGCTGCTGCGGTGGTCCATCTCGCTACAAGGGATGGACTTTGATGTCGAACACCAGCCCGGCAATGACCACGCCAATGCCGACGGCCTGTCCCGCTTCTTCCGCCTTGACGAGGAGAATCCCCAAGGAGATGGGTGACTCTCCATGCCTTCGGCTGGGGGGGACGCCTGTTGGACCCGGCCTCGTGGCGTGGTCCTTAACCCCATGGATTGTGCCCGTTCCCCGCCCCGGCCTTCACGGGCCACCCATCTGAACTGCACCAAGTCCCTTCTCCCGAAGCTGCACGCGATCGCACACTCCTCGTGGCTCCGCCATCTTGTTGGCATCTACGTCACACTGTGCACAAGCCAGCGCGACCCCGCTCAACCCGGCCTCGACCCCAGCGAAGCCCCGACATCGAGGCACCACGAACTGGCCAGGGGGTGCCGCAGGAACCATTCATCGCCCCCGGCGGAGGACGGTATCGATGGGACCCCCAACTGTCCTCCCCTCTCGAGGTGTGATCGCCCGGCAACTCCCTTGGGCCTGGCGCCTCTCCTGCTGGGCGTCTGGCCACCTCCACCCGGCCGCTCCGCCCTCCCGGGCGCATAGGTCCGGACATCAAAGGGCTCCAGACCTATATCTGGGGCGACCCCACCACAGATCGGCAGTTGTATCCCGGAATCGAGAGCCCTGCTGATTGAATCGCGGCTGACCCTACGGAGAAGAACTCTTGTCGGAACCATCACGAGCCCTGCTGACTGCATCGCGGCTCCCTCTTGTGAACAATCTGAACCACCTGGAACATCGGAGCCCTGCTGACGCCGTCGCGGCCCAACCTCGCTGAAACCTTCCTCGGAGCCCTGCTGACGACGTCGCGGCTCGAGCTGAGCAGAAGATCATCTTGAGAGCCTGCTGATTGAATCGCGGCTCTCCACGAACTGTACGCCAGAGCCCTGCTGACGCCGTCGCGGCTCGACCCCTCCGAGATCGGAGGTCCTCCAGCTTGAGGATAAGAACTGGGCCCCAGGTACCCTCGTACCGCATTCCCGCCAAAGACTGTCCCGCTACCCCTACCCTTCCAAAGAGACATTGAGACTTTTGGTGGATCCCTCGATCCCTTCGTGTAAATATTGAACTCGTAACCTTTATTGCTGATAAAGAATTGCTTGTCGTAAAGACAACCTCCTTGAGTCCTGTGTGGTGGTGTTACTGTGCTAGTACGTGATAGGAGAAGGATCTCTCAGGAGACTTCTCGGCAGCGCTCGGCTACTTCGTGCAGTGTGAGGGCCCCCCCTTGGTGGTCTCGCCGATTCCTCGGGGTCCGCCTTCCAACAGTGACCATTGGCAAAATACGACCACGAAGGGACTCGAACCCTCAATCTTCTGATCCAAAGTCAGACGCCTTATCCATTAGGCCACGCGGTCATCTGTTCACCTGAGATGATTTTTATCATGTAGGTGGTATGCATGGATGGAGAACATATTATTGAAAGGTATTCAGGTTTACATCCCATAGTGTTCTTTCAGCTCTTTTCGCTGGAAGCACTTTTTTGGAATCTATATATTGAGAATTTTATGAGTACGATATGCTTTCGTTTTCCTTTTTGCATACAAACCTCTTTCCTCATGAGTTTAAAGCTCATTTGTATGCTCTACATAGCTCTGGACGTTTCCAGACGTGGAGTGAAACTGTTTTGAAAGTAGTACAAATTGCTCCTTCGTGCATATGCTAATTTTTCACACTCACATAGTTTGTATAAGTTTTATGAATCCTGGCTTGACCTATTCAAGTAGCTGAAAGCCTGTCACCACCTCTAGAAACAAGATTCACACCAATCCAATTCAAATCATTTTTTCCAAAAGAATATGTTCTGGCCGGTCGAAAATGCATCTCACAAAAATAGGCATTTAAAAAAAATCTACTTTGCAGTTTCAGAACACTAACATGACTGTGAAGTGTACACAAGTAAAATGGGACAGTTTCAAAGTACCTAATCCCTCATAAACTTCCGAGAGGAAGCATGTAATAAATCTACCTAATTTTCTGGAAAAGAAAGAGGGAGGATTTTTGTTATCACCTCAGATGGGACTCGAACCCACAATCCCTGGCTTAGGAGGCCAGTGCCTTATCCATTAGGCCACTGAGACACACATGCATAGCTCTTTTCTAGAGGCATTATTTAAATGTATTCTATGGTCAGACACCGGTGTGTGCACACAGGGCATTTCTCACTTCTCTCTATAAGTAAACTTCCCATTTTCATCCTCTTCCATCCCCGACTTTAACGCTCTCTTCTATGCTATAATGGAGACTTTGCAATTTTAGCAAGTGGAGAGAAATTGGAGAACCACTTTCGACTCCACACTTCTTCTTCACTTACTTCTTTTCTCAATATACTGGGCTTAGAAAATGGTATCAAGCCATCCTTATCATCAGTAGGACACGGAAAGAGGCACTAAGTCTCCTAACCAAGTTCAACCACACTCTGCAACTTAACCATTGCACTACAAATTAGGCAACGGGGGCATCAGCAAAGGCAGCCAATGTGCCGATCCTTTATACATTTTGTGTAGTACTTTTCTAACTCAGAGGCAAAATCAGCACTTTAACTGCCCAAATCATACAGATTTTACACATGTACCACTCTATGCACACATAGGCACACACCTTGCAGTTCTTCTACACACACTTAAGCTAAAAACCCATTCTGTCACGTCAAAATCCTGCAAACCTATTACATATTCAGTGCGTCGGCATAGAAGCACTTTTTAATGCCACTAAAATGCACAAGTAGTTAGACTGAAGATGCAACCTGAATGAGTTTACAGTATGTACTCCACTTTATTAATGATTAGTAATGAGAAAGTGAGGACTACAAGAGCATTGGAAAATACTTTTTCCACTCTGAATGTAAAGCAGATTGTGTGACCATTGGCCAAAAACGACCACGAAGGGACTCGAACCCTCAATCTTCTGATCATAAGTCAGACGCCTTATCCATTAGGCCACGCAGTCATCCATCCACCTGCTCGCTCTGCATTTTAAACTCCAGTTTTGTTCTTTTTGTCATTTTGGCTTTTACTGTTCCCCTGCTTTTAGCAGGACCTGGGTATAGATCCCCCCCTCCCTCTTACCACACGTAAAATTGACTAAAGCACCGTCACTTGGCGGGTCCGGGTTCCGTGGGTGGTCCTGGGTTGCAGCTTTAGGCGCCTCTTGCTTTAGGCTTTGTTGTTTGTTTGCGGGCACCATCTTGGAGCGTATTGACGCTCGCTCGGCTCCAAGGAACGCCTATTTAAAGTCGTCCTCTCCCGCGCAGCGGGTACGCGCAGTGGGACGCCGTCGCTTAGCCGGAGTCTGCGCCCGTCCGCGCTAAGGACGCGCAGGGCGCAGCGGGCACCTGGGGTCCTTGAGAGTTGGTCTCGGCTCTCGTTACCATGCTGGTGTACTCTGGCGACACTCTGCGGGGCATAGGTCGTTCAATCGTGAGTTGCACCCTTCCCTCTATACACCCACTAGTGGGCCCCTTTCACTGTGCGTGTGGAAGGTGGTCTTTGGATCCCCCTACCCTGAGCTCACACGACAATCCTACGGTTGCCCTTAGTAGGAACCGCGCCGAGCATTCCCTTCGCATCTTCAGCCTGAATGCCAGGTCTCTGGTGCTGCATTATCAGGCCGTGTTTGACCTGATACAGGAAGAGGCCCCGGACATCGTAGCCATCACCGAGACGTGGTTGAAGGATGACGATGTGGCCATTATCAACTTGGCATTTCCCTCTGATTTTTCGGTTTTTACCCTTAACCGATCTACTAGGGGAGGGGGTATTGCGTTGGCCATGCGACCTGGCCTCACTGGTAGTTGGTCTGGTTTGACCATTGCGGGATGTGAAAGTGCGGTGTTTAAGATCTCGGTCACCCCACATTTCACACTCTCGGGGATGGTGGTTTATCGCCCCCCTGGGAGTGATGTGGCGTTTAGAGCGGCCTTCCCCGACGTGGTTAGTTCCTTGGTGGTAGGCTGCTCCAATTTCTCGATTTTGGGAGACCTCAACTTACATTTTGCGAACCTTACCTCCCCCTCGGTTAGCGGTATTCTTGCTGACCTGGAGGCCCTTCAACTGGTGCAAATGGTTCGACAGCCTACCCATACAGGCGGCCATACCTTAGATCCTTTTTTCACCAATTTGGCAGACGCTGCTGTCTCCGCCGTCACACCTCTTGGCTGGACGGACCACTCTTTGGTTACCATCTGTACCCCTTTGCCGGGAATGATTACTGTTCCCCCAGCAAAGCTGGTTACAAGGCGGCAATGGAGTAAATTACGGCTGGAGGACTTACATCGTGTCCTCGCCGAGGAGCCTTAAGAACCTCCGATGCTGGTTGACTCGGGTTACGAGAAGTTCTGCTCCTGGATCTCCAAGGCGCTTGACGCCCTTATCCCAATTACCGCTTGTAAAGTCAGCTCCAGGGACTCCAGTCCGTGGTACGATGGCGCCTTACGTACTCTCAAGGGTAGTTGTAGGCGAGCAGAGAGGGCTTGGCGGAAGGCGTACGATAGTTGGAAGAAAGCTATTTATCTCGCCTCCGTCAAAGTATACCATCGGGCTGTTTGCCAATCTCGGGCAGCTTACTACACTACGGAATTCGGCAACAGCTCCAACCCCTCTAAAACCATCTTTAAAGTGATGAAGGATCTTTTGGCAAAGCGTGCCTGTATTACGACGACTGGTTCCACCACTCACTGTGAGGCTCTCGCTCGTTTTTTTTTGGAAAAGGTCCAAAACATCTATCGGACGTTCCCTTGTACAGGGCCTCCGGTTGAGCCCCCGATCAACATCTATGGTGTTCCCACCTTGCACGTGCTGCCCCCGCTGACATCAGAGGGGTTTGACCTCCTGGCTCTGCAGGTCAAATCAGGGTCCCCCGCTGATCCGCTTACAGCGACTCTTTTTAGAGAGCAGTCGTTTGTGGGACGGGCCGTGGTTCACTCCTTGATTAACATCTCGTTGGAATCAAGCACGGTACCCGCTAGCTGGAAGCGGGCAGTGGTTTCTCCCATTTTGAAGAAGCCGTCCCTGGATCCAGATAAACCTGAAAACTACCGGCCCATCTCCTTACTTCCGTGGCCGACCAAAGTGTTGGAGGCCCATGTCAACAAAGTTCTTTCTGCTCACCTTATCCATGCTAACATCTTGGATCCCACCCAGAATGGGTTCCGTGCTGGACACAGCACGGAGACCGCCCTCCTCTCCATGGCTGAACACCTTCGCACGGTGATGGATGCGGGACAGACAGCAGCGCTCGTCTTATTGGACTTGAGCGCCGCGTTTGATACTGTTTCGCATCCTATCTTGTTGCATCGCCTGGAGGAGATTGGGCTGGGTGGACCTGCCCTCCAGTGGTTCCGGTCTTTTCTAGACGATCGTTTCTTTAGCGTTGCCGTCCCACCGTTCCAGTCCCAATTCCATCCTTTGAAACAGGGGGTGCCGCAAGGAACCTCGCTGAGCCCCACGTTGTTTAATCTCTACGTGAGACCGCTGGCTGAGGTCGTCAAGCAATGGGGCATGACTATGGTCTCATATGCTGACGACACTCAGCTAGCGGTTACGATCAGCGGGGATGCGGACCGGGATGCCCCCAGGTTTCAGAGTGGACTTAGGGCAGTGGCGAGCTGGATGAAGAACAACTGTCTCCAGCTCAACGCCAAGAAAACAGAGATCATGATCGTAGGCAAGAGATCGGAGCTATGGGGGGACAGGTGGTGGCCTATGGAGCTGGGGCCGGCCCCCCTTCCGGTCACGGAATTAAAGAACTTAGGAGTATGGATGGATCCCTCCCTCAGCTACGTTGGCCACACGAAGAAAATCGCGGCCTGTTGCTTTGGTATTTTACGGTTGCTTCGCCCTGTTTTGAAGTTCTTTGACCATCGCACCAGGCAGCTGATAGTCCAGGCTACAGTGTTATCTCGCCTGGACTATGCCAGCTCTCTTCTGGTAGGGTCCAATGTGGCTGAGGTTACCCGCCTCCAACGTGTCCAGAACGCTGCGGCGAGAGCTATTGTTGGCCTACCCCGTACTTGTTCTGCCTCCAGCACATTGAGATCACTGCACTGGCTGCCTATCAGGGCCAGAATTCAGTTTAAAGTGCTGTGTATGGCGTTCAAGATTCTGAGGGGGGTAGGTCCCCCTATTCTTGCGGACCTTTTGTCTTGGTATGTGCCTACTCGGCCCCTGAGATCCATGGGTCATGCACTCACTGTGATTCCCCGATACAGGCTGTGTCGGGTCGGTGGCCGTTCTTTCCGGGTCAGAGCAGCCGAGCTCTGGAACTCCCTTCCTGTAGAGTTGCGACTGCTAGATGATCTTTTAGTCTTTCGTAAAGCCTTAAAAACCTTTTTGTTTTAATACATTCACTTTCCTCCTTTCTGTTGTGTTTCCTGTGGTGTTGCATTTTTACCTGCCATGCGCCTGGACGCCCCTTAGCTGGGGCAGCAGTGCGCATTACAAATGTATGTAACATAACATAACAGATGATTTTTATCATGTAGGTGGTATGCATGGATGGAGAACATATTATTGAAAGGTATTCAGGTTTACATCCCATAGTGTTCTTTCAGCTCTTTTCGCTGGAAGCACTTTTTTGGAATCTATATATTGAGAATTTTATGAGTACGATATGCTTTTGTTTTTCTTTTTGCATACAAACCTCTTTCCTCATGAGTTTAAAGCTCATTTGTATGCTCTACATAGCTCTGGACGTTTCCAGACGTGGAGTGAAACTGTTTTGAAAGTAGTACAAATTGCTCCTTCCTGCATATGCTAATTTTTCACACTCACATAGGTTGTATAAGTTTTATGAATCCTGGCTTGACCTATTCAAGTAGCTGAAAGCCTGTCACCACCTCTAGAAACAAGATTCACACCATTCCAATTCAAATCATTTTTTCCAAAGGAATATGTTCTGGCCGGTCGAAAATGCATCTCACAAAAATAGGCATTTAAAAATCTACTTTGCAGTTTCAGAACACTAACATGACTGTGAAGTGTACACAAGTAAAATGGGACTGTTTCAAAGTACCTAATCCCTCATAAACTTCTGAGAGGAAGCATGTAATAAATCTACCTAATTTTCTGGAAAAGAAAGAGGGAGGATTTTTGTTATCACCTCAGATGGGACTCGAACCCACAATCCCTGGCTTAGGAGGCTAGTGCCTTATCCATTAGGCTACAGAGGTACACATGCATAGCTCTTTTATAGAGGCATTATTTAAATGTATTCTATGGTCAGACACCGGTGTGTGCACACAGGGCATTTCTCACTTCTCTCTATAAGTAAACTTCCCATTTTCATCCTCTTCTATCCCCGACATTAACGCTCTCTTCTATGCTATAATGGAGACTTTGCAAATTTAGCAAGTGGAGAGAAATTGGAGAACCACTTTCGACTCCACACTTCTTCTTCACTTACTTCTTTTCTCAATATACTGGACTTAGAAAATGGTATCAAGCCATCCTTATCATCAGTAGGACACGGAAAGTGGCACTAAGTCTCCTAACCAAGTTCAACCACACTCTGCAACTTAACCATTGCACTACAAATTAGGCAACGGGGGCATCAGCAAAGGCAGCCAATGTGCCGATCCTTTATACATTTTGTGTAGTACTTTTCTTACTCGGAGGCAAAATCAGCACTTTAACTGCCCAAATCATACAGATTTTACACATGTAGCACTCTATGCACACATAGGCACGCACCTTGCAGTTCTTCTACACACACTTAAGCTAAAAACCCATTCTGTCACGTCAAAATTCTGCCAACCTATTACATATTCAGTGCGTCGGCATAGAAGCACTTTTTAATGCCACTAAAATGCACAAGTAGTTAGACTGAAGATGCAACCTGAATGAGTTTACAGTATGTACTCCACTTTATTAATGATTAGTACTGAGAAAGTGAGGACTACAAGAGTATTGGAAAAGACTTTTTCCACTCTGAATGTAAAGCAGATTGTAAGACCATTGGCCAAAAACGACCACGAAGGGACTCCAACCCTCAATCTTCTGATCCGAAGTCAGACGCCTTATCCATTAGGCCACGCGGTCATCCGTCCACCTGAGATGATTTTTATCATGTAGGTGGTATGCATGGATGGAGAACATATTATTGAAAGGTATTCAGGTTTACATCCCATAGTGTTCTTTCAGCTCTTTTCGCTGGAAGCACTTTTTTGGAATCTATATATTGAGAATTTTATGATTACGATATGCTTTTGTTTTCCTTTTTCCATACAAACCTCTTTCCTCATGAGTTTAAAGCTCATTTGTATGCTCTACATAGCTCTGGACGTTTCCAGACGTGGAGTGAAACTGTTTTGAAAGTAGTACAAATTGCTCCTTCCTGCATATGCTAATTTTTCACACTCACATAGGTTGTATAAGTTTTAGGAATCCTGGCTTGACCTATTCAAGTAGCTGAAAGCCTGTCACCACCTCTAGAAACAAGATTCACACCAATCCAATTCAAATCATTTTTTCCAAAAGAATATGTTCTGGCCGGTCGAAAATGCATCTCACAAAAATAGGCATTTAAAAATCTACTTTGCAGTTTCAGAACACTAACATGACTGTGAAGTGTACACAAGTAAAATGGGACAGTTTCAAAGTACCTAATCCCTCATAAACTTCCGAGAGGAAGCATGTAATAAATCTACCTAATTTTCTGGAAAAGAAAGAGGGAGGATTTTTTTTATCACCTCAGATGGGACTGGAACCCACAATCCCTGGCTTAGGAGGCCAGTGCCTTATCCATTAGGCCACTGAAGCACACATGCATAGCTCTTTTCTAGAGGCATTATTTAAATGAATTCTATGGTCAGACACCGGTGTGTGCACACAGGGCATTTCTCACTTCTCTCTATAAGTAAACTTCCCATTTTCATCCTCTTCCATCCCCGACTTTAACGCTCTCTTCTATGCTATAATGGAGACTTTGCAAATTTAGCAAGTGGAGAGAAATTGGAGAACCACTTTCGACTCCACACTTCTTCTTCACTTACTTCTTTTCTCAATATACTGGGCTTAGAAAATGGTATCAAGCCATCCTTATCATCAGTAGGACACGGAAAGAGGCACTAAGTCTCCTAACCAAGTTCAACCACACTCTGCAACTTAACCATTGCACTACAAATTAGGCAACGGGGGCATCAGCAAAGGCAGCCAATGTGCCGATCCTTTATACATTTTGTGTAGTACTTTTCTTACTCGGAGGCAAAATCAGCACTTTAACTGCCCAAATCATACAGATTTTACACATGTACCACTCTATGCAGACATAGGCACACACCTTGCAGTTCTTCTACACACACTTAAGCTAAAATCCCATTCTGTCACGTCAAAATTCTGCAAACCTATTACATATTCAGTGCGTCGGCATAGAAGCACTTTTTAATGCCACTAAAATGCACAAGTAGTTACACTGAAGATGCAACCTGAATGAGTTTACAGTAAGTACTCCACTTTATTAATGATTAGTAATGAGAAAGTGAGGACTACAAGAGTATTGGAAAATACTTTTTCCACTCTGAATGTAAAGCAGATTGTGTGACCATTGGCCAAAAACGACCACGAAGGGACTCGAACCCTCAATCTTCTGATCCGAAGTCAGACGCCTTATCCATTAGGCCACGCAATCATCCGTTCACCTGAGATGATTTTTATCATGTAGGTGGTATGCATGGATGGAGAACATATTATTGAAAGGTATTCAGGTTTACATCCCATAGTGTTCTTTCAGCTCTTTTCGCTGGAAGCACTTTTTTGGAATCTATATATTGAGAATTTTATGAGTACGATATGCTTTTGTTTTCCTTTTTGCATACAAACCTCTTTCCTCATGAGTTTAAAGCTCATTTGTATGCTCTACATAGCTCTGGACGTTTCCAGACGTGGAGTGAAACTGTTTTGAAAGTAGTACAAATTGCTCCTTCCTGCATATGCTAATTTTTCACACTCACATAGGTTGTATAAGTTTAATGAATCCTGGCTTGACCTCTTCAAGTAGCTGAAAGCCTGTCACCACATCTAGAAACAAGATTCACACCAATCCAATTCAAATCATTTTTTCCAAAGGAATATGTTCTGGCCGGTCGAAAATGCATCTCACAAAAATAGGCATTTAAAAATCTACTTTGCAGTTTCAGAACACTAACATGACTGTGAAGTGTACACAAGTAAAATGGGACTGTTTCAAAGTACCTAATCCCTCATAAACTTCTGAGAGGAAGCATGTAATAAATCTACCTAATTTTCTGGAAAAGAAAGAGTTAGGATTTTTGTTATCACCTCAGATGGGACTTGAACCCACAATCACTGGCTTAGGAGGCCAGTGCCTTATCCATGAGGCCACTGAGGAACACATGCATAGCTCTTTTCTAGAGGCATTATTTAAATGTATTCTATGGTCAGACACCGGTGTGTGCACACAGGGCATTTCTCACTTCTCTCTATAAGTAAACTTCCCATTTTCATCCTCTTCCATCCCCGACTTTAACGCTCTCTTCTATGCTATAATGGAGACTTTGCAATTTTAGCAAGTGGAGAGAAATTGGAGAACTACTTTCGACTCCACACTTCTTCTTCACTTACTTCTTTTCTCAATATAATGGGCTTAGAAAATGGTATCAAGCCATCCTTATCATCAGTAGGACACGGAAAGAGGCACTAAGTCTCCTAACCAAGTTCAACCACACTCTGCAACTTAACCATTGCACTACAAATTAGGCAACGGGGGCATCAGCAAAGGCAGCCAATGTGCCGATCCTTTATACATTTTGTGTAGTACTTTTCTTACTCGGAGGCAAAATCAGCACTTTAACTGCCCAAATCATACAGATTTTACACATGTAGCACTCTATGCACACATAGGCACACACCTTGCAGTTCTTCTACACACACTTAAGCTAAAAACCCATTCTGTCACGTCAAAATTCTGCAAACCTATTACATATTCAGTGCGTCGGCATAGAAGCACTTTTTAATGCCACTAAAATGCACAAGTAGTTAGACTGAAGATGCAACCTGAATGAGTTTACAGTATGTACTCCACTTTATTAATGATTAGTAATGAGAAAGTGAGGACTACAAGAGTATTGGAAAAGACTTTTTCCACTCTGAATGTAAAGCAGATTGTGTGACCATTGGCCAAAAACGACCACGAAGGGACTCGAACCCTCAATCTTCTGATCCAAAGTCAGACGCCTTATCCATTAGGCCACGCGGTCATCTGTTCACCTGAGATGATTTTTATCATGTAGGTGGTATGCATGGATGGAGAACATATTATTGAAAGGTATTCAGGTTTACATCCCATAGTGTTCTTTCAGCTCTTTTTGCTGGAAGCACTTTTTTGGAATCTATATATTGAGAATTTTATGAGTACGATATGCTTTTGTTTTCCTTTTTCCATACAAACCTCTTTCCTCATGAGTTTAAAGCTCATTTGTATGCTCTACATAGCTCTGGACGTTTCCAGACGTGGAGTGAAACTGTTTTGAAAGTAGTACAAATTGCTCCTTCTTGCATATGCTAATTTTTCACACTCACATAGGTTGTATAAGTTTTATGAATCCTGGCTTGACCTATTCAAG
>NC_140585.1:135970703-136003203 GCF_964204655.1 Triturus cristatus
AAGTCAGACGCCTTATCCATTAGGCCACGCGGTCATCCGTTCACATGAGATGATTTTTATCATGTAGGTGGTATGCATGGATGGAGAACATATTATTGAAAGGTATTCAGGTTTACATCCCATAGTGTTCTTTCAGCTCTTTTCGCTGGAAGCACTTTTTTGGAATCTATATATTGAGTATTTTATGAGTACGATATGCTTTTGTTTTCCTTTTTGCATACAAACCTCTTTCCTCATGAGTTTAAAGCTCATTTGTATTCTCTACATAGCTCTGGAAGTTTCCAGACGTGGAGTGAAACTGTTTTGAAAGTAGGACAAATTGCTCCTTCCTGCATATGCTAATTTTTCACACTCACATAGGTTGGATACGTTTTATGAATCCTGGCTTGACCTATTGAAGTAGCTGAAAGCCTGTCACCACCTCTAGAAACAAGATTCACACCAATCCAATTCAAATAATTTTTTCCAAAGGAATATGTTCTGGCCGGTCGAAAATGCATCTCACAAAAATAGGCATTTAAAAATCTACTTTGCAGTTTCAGAACACTAACATGACTGTGAAGTGTACACAAGTAAAATGGGACAGTTTCAAAGTAACTAATCTCTCATAAACTTCTGAGAAGAAGCATGTAATAAATCTCCCTAATTTTCTGGAAAAGATAGGGGGAGGATTTTTGTTATCACCTCAGATGGGACTCAAACCCACAATCCCTGGCTTAGGAGGCCAGTGCCTTATCCATTAGGCCACTGAGGCACACATGCATAGCTCTTTTCTAGAGACATTATTTAAATGTATTCTATGGTCAGACACCGGTGTGTGCACACAGGGCATTTCTCACTTCTCTCTATAAGTAAACTTCCCATTTTCATCCTCTTCCATCCCCGACTTTAACGCTCTCTTCTATGCTATAATGGAGACTTTACAATTTTAGCAAGTGGAGAGAAATTGGAGAACCACTTTCGACTCCACACTTCTTCTTCACTTACTTCTTTTCTCAATATACTGGGCTTAGAAAATGGTATCAAGCCATCCTTATCATCAGCAGGACACGGAAAGAGGCACCAAGTCTCCTAACCAAGTTCAACCACACTCTGCAACTTAACCATTGCACTACAAATTAGGCAACGGGGGCATCAGCAAAGGCAGCCAATGTGCCGATCCTTTATGCATTTTTTGTAGTACTTTTCTTACTCGGAGGCAAAATCAGCACTTTAACTGCCCAAATCATACAGATTTTACACATGTAGCACTCTATGCACACATAGGCACACACCTTGCAGTTCTTCTACACACACTTAAGCTAAAAACCCATTCTGTCACGTCAAAATTCTGCAAACCTATTACATATTCAGTGCGTCGGCATAGAAGCACTTTTTAATGCCACTAAAATGCACAAGTAGTTAGACTGAAGATGCAACCTGAATGAGTTTACAATATGCACTCCACTTTATTAATGATTAGTAATGAGAAAGTGAGGACTACAAGAGTATTGGAAAAGACTTTTTCCACTCTGAATGTAAAGCAGATTGTGTGACCATTGGCCAAAATCGACCATGAAGGGACTCGAACCCTCAATCATCTGATCCGAAGTCAGACGCCTTATCCATTAGGCCACGCGGTCATCCGTTCACCTGAGATGATTTTTATCATGTAGCTGGTATGCATGGATGGAGAACATATTATTGAAAGGTATTCAGGTTTACATCCCATAGTGTTCTTTCAGCTCTTTTCGCTGGAAGCACTTTTTTGGAATCTATATATTGAGAATTTTATGAGTACGATATGCTTTTGTTTTCCTTTTTGCATACAAACCTCTTTCCTCATGAGTTTAAAGCTCATTTGTATGCTCTACATAGCTCAGGACGTTTCCAGACGTGGAGTGAAACTGTTTTGAAAGTAGTACAAATTGCTCCTTCCTGCATATGCTAATTTTTCACACTCACATAGGTTGTATAAGTTTTATGAATCCTGGCTTGACCTATTCAAGTAGCTGAAAGCCTGTCACCACCTCTAGAAACAAGATTCACACCAATCCAATTCAAATCATTTTTTCCAAAAGAATATGTTCTGGCCGGTCGAAAATGCATCTCACAAAAATAGGCATTTAAAAATCTACTTTGCAGTTTCAGAACACTAACATGACTGTGAAGTGTACACAAGTAAAATGGGACCGTTTCAAAGTACCTAATCCCTCTTAAACTTCCGAGAGGAAGCATGTAATAAATCTACCTAATTTTCTGGAAAAGAAAGAGGGAGGATTTTTGTTATCACCTCAGATGGGACTCGAACCCACAATCCCTGGCTTGGGAGGCCAGTACCTTATCCATTAGGCCACTGAGGCACACATGCATAGCTCTTTTCTAGAGGCATTATTTAAATGTATTCTATGGTCAGACACCGTGAGGTTCCGTGTGAGACGGGACGGCACTTTTTGAGTGGTGACGAATATGGATGAGTTTGGTATCTATGAACCGCAAATGACGAGTATAGTGGGTGTACGAAGTTTCGCTATACAGCCACGTATGGTTCGCCTCATTTTCGGGTTCGTTCATCCGAACCCTCGGGTTCCATTTTAGATACAGCGTCCATTTTGTTTCTTGCCCTCAGGTAGCCAGCGAACGGGCTTTTTGTCCGCTTCGTGACCCTGGAACTTTCAAGCTAGTATGAAGGACACGTGTTTCTTTGAGGTGACTTTTACGATGAGGGGAATGACACGAGTGAGGCAGATGGCCCCGCTCAAGGCCCATCGTGCCGCTCCGGTCTATTGTTTCAGCCACGCATACATTAGACACGAGGTCTTTGACCCCTCTATCGAGTTTCCTTTATTGCCCCTAACACTCTTTTCTAAACCTGTTGTGCATCCTCGTTCTTTCCCCGCATTCTGTTTTTCGTCCTTCCTTAATGCTTTTATGGTTGGGAGGAAATGTGTTTATTGCGGAGGGAGTATGTTTTTACAGTTGGGAACTGGCAAGACTGTTGTAATTATGTTCCGGCCTCCTGAAACATGAACGCGACCCTTTTGAAGTTTATTGTGGGAACCGAGTTGTAACCTTTGTTCGCCATACTGTGCTATGGCAAAAATGTGTATAAAAGGAGCGACCCACTTCTACGAATTTGAAGCAGTCTCCGAGAACCTACACGTTGTGTACTTCTTGTGACCTCTGTATCCCTGCAGTAAATAAACGCTGATCTCTGACGTCGCTGGAAGTGTCCCGTGTCTCTGTGTTCGGTACGCCAGAACAGGTAACCCACGAAGGTTTCAGGTGTTGTTCCCTGGCACCGCTGGGTCTTAAGAATAACCCAGTCCTTCAGTTGGCGCCCAACGTGGGGCGACATCAACGGTACCGGTCCAAAGCCTGACGATCGTGAGGAACTTCGTGTGAAATCTCCGAGGGAAGGTGCACCCCGCTTCATCGATCCAGTTGTCGAAATAAGTGGCCCGACGTCTTTTCCCGCGAAGATCCCCGCCTCCTGACGGCTGTGACGGACCGATGCCCTGACTGTCGACCTGTTTTGGCGCCTGGCGTAGTCCTTTGTACGGCGAGACGATCAACGGGCCTTCCTGGCGACGCCATTGTTCTCTCAGTTAAGTATTTGTGGGTCGCTCCCAGTATTGCTTTGTTGTTTGCATGGTTCCATAGCATTCGTGGTTCTTAGTTGTTGGGTTTTATTTGACGATTGCAATTGCCAAAAACCGAGGGTCTTGCATCTTTGCGAGGACATCGTAATTCGATAGCCCTTGAAGTTTGTATACTCGGTTAGTGTGCACGATGCCTGGCCGTAGTACTTTGTTTGGGTTTCTCAAATGTTGCAGCATGGATTCCCGGCTGGAGGATTCATGTCCGATACCTCCGGCTGGAACTCCGCTTTATGAGCTCTATAGTCGCCATGGCGTGGGTCCTATCGTATATAATGAATATTGGGTTCGTTACACTAAAAAGGATGGCGTCCTTAGTTGGCCACCTCATGGTAGTTTCGAGACTGCCATTTTAGATAACTTGGAAGCTAAATTATTTAAAAGGAAAGCTAGGCCGGCCATGTTTGATTCCTTCCGGTTATGGCGGAAAGAGGCCAAACAGAGAGAAATCAAACAGAATAAGAAAAATAAGCGAGAAGGTGTCATTACGGTGATGCGCAATGCAGAACAGTATCAGTTAGACAAAGATGAGAAAGAGCAAGAAGTTAGTGCTCGGCTTCACCATATGGCAGTGGACAAATGTTATCCGGCGCTACCTTCTACGAACGACAAGACAGGAGAAGAATCGGTGGAAGATTCGCTTTTGTCTTATCTGATGAAATCGCCACCTCCCTATGCTCCCGATGTTAGGGGTCCCGTTCGTCCACCTCTTCCTCAACCCGCTGATTTGGCGGCTGCTGGTCAGCCCGCCGTTCCTCCTGTACTCCCGAATCCCCTTGGGCCACAGATCGTACATCCTCTTGTTCCGGCTTCTCTCCCTACTGCGCCTTTCCAAGTTCCTCCTCAGCCTGTCGTTCCCGCTACTCCTGCTGCTGCGTCTACTTCTACTGTTTCCACCCCTATGGTTGCTACGCCTGTATCTTCTTCCTCTTCTCCTTCTGTTCGTAGTCGTCTCTTGACTGCTGTTACTTCTCTTTATTCTCCGCTTTTTGGGCCGATACTTGGTTCGACTCTTTCAGATGTTGCTCAAAGACGCAGCCAGCTTCCTGATGGTAGGGAACGTGAATCGTTGGTGAAAACTGCACGTAGGTGGATTCGTAACCCTGTTAAATACACCCCACGTGTAGTGTTCGAAACGTTTTCTCAGTTTAATGTGCCCACACAGCGATTCGTGTTCGAAGAATTGTGTAAGTCATTGAAAGAGGAGTGGGACGATGATATAGCTGATGATATACCACCTGAGGTTTCCGAGCTACAGCTTCGGTTTGCCACGGGTGTCATTGTAGGTGACAAAGTTCGAGAGGCTCTGGAACGCTTGTTATCCTTTCGATGTACAGTGCAACCGCGTGCGCTGTTTAAGGACGCGACCGCAGAATGGATGGCACAACCTGGCCAATATCCTATGCGGGAAGTTCCCCCGGTATGGATGCCAGGTGACGCTGCTGCTAACCCTCCTGTCCCAGGCCATTTCCAGAGAGTGTGGATACACCTCCCTTGGAAGCGATCGGAAGTTTTGCAAGTGAAACAGTCCCTACCTGATCCCCGTAAGAATCCTGCAGGGTATTATAAGGAACTGTCCCAATTGGTGGATGCTACTGTTATGAACCTAGCCGATATTGATATGTTGTTCGGCAATGTGGTGCCTCAGCCGATTTGGGCGAAAATTCGGCACGAGAATCACGTAGCCGAGCTAGGCGGTGACTGGGCTGCCCTTACAGCGGCAGATGCCCGACAGGTCGGCGGGGCTAAACCCGAACAGATTATTGTGGCTTTGCCCCAGAGGATAATTACTCTCATGAAAACGCTTATGCCTGCGATGCGCGTAAATTGGGACAAATTATCGGCGTGCAGGCAAAAGAGAGATGAAAGTGTTTCCGATTTCTTTACGAGGTTTGAGGAAGCGTTCATTGACCATAGCGGTCAGGACATGGGTTCCGAGGGTGGTCAGCGGCTGTTCGTTGATAAGTTTGTATCGAATTTGTTGCCCGACCTTAGCAACAAGTTGAAGAATTCTGAGAGTGCGTGGGCTGTCTCTACCACTGCCCAAATATTGGCTACGGCCCAATATTACGAAAATAGAGAAAAAGAGGAAAGTGAGCGTGCAGAAAAGAAAACTAAGGATCTCAAAACTAAGGTCTTGTTGCAGCAAGCCTATCCATTGCGTTCGAATTTCAGTGATACACAGCAGCCAAACAGATCGCAATCGCAGTTCTCTAGACCACAGCCGCGCAATGCTTCGCCTGCGCCTCGCTTTGTGCTGGGATATAATCAGTGCGCGTATTGTCGTGGGGAAGGCCATCTGAAGTTTGATTGTCCGGTTCTCCGTGACAGGGCCAATGGCGTATCGGCTCGGGGAGGACGTAGCGGTCCTCAACAGGTCTCTCGTGGTAGAGGTCGCGGAGTTACCCAAAATCAGGCCGAACGCTTTGCGACGTCTTCGGATTCGCAAAATTGTTTCGATCGGCGCGAACAATCGTCCGGTCGGTCTACACAGTATCATGTGGATGATTGCTATGTTGAGTGTGATGTTGATGCGGATGGTATCTATTAGGACAGCCATAGACAAAGGAAGGGAGAAGTATCAGTTCCGGTTGATCAGAGAGGACCATACGTTTCAGTAGCCACTTTGGGCGTCGTTGAGCCTTTTCTGTTGGACACTGGTGCAGCGAAAAGTTCCATCATGCATTCAAAACTCCCTGGCGCGCCTTTGTCTGGCTTAACGAACATTTCCGTTGGATTTTCTGGCGCCCCCGTTAGCAATCCAGTTTCTAGCCCTTTGCCCCTTACAATTGGGTCTCATGAGCTGGAAGCTCCTTTGATTTTGACTACTGGTTGTGGTGAGAATCTTTTGGGCCTAGATTTGTTGAAAAGGTTACATGCGACTTTGTACTGTTCTCCTGCGGGTGTGGAGCTTACGTTGGGTAAGAGCGTGATTTCCCCTATGTATTTATCGATCGATAAGTTCCCATCGGAATTGAGATCTCTTCCAGCCTCTTTGTGGGCGACAGGTCCCAATGACGTGGGCCTGTTGGATATACCACCTTATGTTGTCCAACTTAAAGTTGGTGCGCGCTTGCCACGTATACCTCAGTGTCGTATTTCCCTGGATGGTGAAAGGGCACTGTTAGCGATCATTTACGATCTGATCGGCAAAGATGTTATTGAGGAGACACGAGGTAATGTGTGCAATAGTCCCGTGTTGCCTATTCTGAAACGAACGGATCCCTCCAAGCCTCCCGTGTATCGTCTAGTTATCGACTTACGGGAGGTAAATAAAGTCGTTGTTCCGCAATTTCCTGTGGTGCCAGACATTACAGCTTTACTGACTCTGATTCCAGCCACTGCATCATGGTTCTCGGTCATCGATCTGAAGAATGCGTTCTTTAGCATTCCGATTGCTGAGGAAAGCAGAGACTTGTTTGGTTTCTCATTAGGTGGTCGCAGCTTCAGATTCAAACGCGCTCCACAGGGCTACTGTGAGAGTCCATCAATCTACAGCCAAGCTCTTAAGAGTCAGCTTGATGCATTTGTGTTACCGGCTGGTGCAGCCTTGATTCAGTACGTTGATGATCTGTTGGTTGCTGCTGACACTGAACAGCTCTGTAGAGCCGCTACAGTGTCCTTGTTACAGCATCTCTGTGCTTTACATCATAAAGTGTCACCTTCCAAATTACAATATTGTTGTCAAGAAGTTACCTATCTCGGTCACTTATTGTCAAAGGCGGGAAGAAGGTTGACCCCTGAACGAATTGCAGCAATTGCTCGAATGCCTGTGCCAGCAACTCAGAGAGATGTGCGTGCCTTTTTAGGTATCACGTCATATTGCAGACAGTGGATCCCGAACTTTTCACTGTTAGCGAAGCCATTGGTAGCTCTCACGTGCAAGGACGTTTCAACTCCTTTGCCTTGGACGGAGGAATGCCAGAAACGTTTTTCTGAACTACGTGATGCGCTGTGTTCGGCTCCTGTGTTAGGTACTCCGGATTACAGCAAGCCTTTCACATTATACGTCCATGAGAGGGACGGTTGCGCGTTGAGTGTCTTAACGCAACAATTTGGTGATAAGCAGCGTCCGTGTGCATATTTTTCCTCGACCTTAGACCCGATGGCTAGAGCGTTGCCAAGTTGCTTGAGGGCGACAGCGGCAGCTGCGGCGTCTATTCGGCAGTCCGCAGGTCTGGTCATGGACAATATGCTCATAGTAATGGTTCCGCATGCAGTTGATACTCTCTTGAATCGGACAAAGACTCAACATCTGACGAGTGCAAGGTTGTCCGGGTACGAGCTGACCCTTTTGGCAAGTCACGTACAGATCAAGCGTTGTAATGTACTGAATCCGGCGACATTGTTGCCGATTAATATGGAATCAGATGATGTGCTACCACATGATTGTTATTTACGGACTGAGGAAGAAACAAAAGGTCGTGTGGACCTGAAAAACACTCCTTTGTCAGATCCCGATGGTACTTTGTATGTGGATGGCTCTTGCTTCAAGTTGCCGAATGGTGATGTGACGACTGCTTATGCTGTAGTGACGTTGAGTACGGTTGTGGAAACTGCAAGATTGAACCAGAATTCCGCGCAAGCGGCAGAGTTAATTGCATTGACAAGAGCGTGTGTTTTGTCGAAGGGAAAGCGAGTGAATGTGTTTACCGATAGTCAGTATGCGTTTGGTGTTGCGCACAATTTTGGAAGATTGTGGAGAGAAAGAGGATTTATGACATCGCATGGTACAAAGATCCAGCACGGGCATCTTGTGAATGATCTTTTGGATGCACTTACGTTGCCTAAACAAGTGGCGATCGTCAAATGTAGTGCACATCGGAAAGTGACGGATGATGTTGGTCGTGGTAATGCGTTTGCGGATGAGATTGCTAAAGAAACGGCTAAGAATCTTGCGACTCGAATGTATGTCACGAGTTTAGTAAGGTGGCCGACGGAGACTGGTATGTGTGAAAATACTGTTGAAAGTGTGAAAGAAATTCAGAACGAAGCTACTGAAGCTGAAAAGACCAAGTGGAAAGAAAGTACAGGGAAATTGGATATGCATGGATGTTGGGTTGACCTGACGGAATGTCAGAGGTGGATGTTACCGGATGCGTATGTATTAGCTGTTGTGACGATGGCTCATGGGTTGTCACATATTAGTGCGAAAGGAATATGTAAGTTCTTGTCTCCTGTATGGAGAAATGATGGTATCGCTAAGTGTGCCGAAAGAGTGGTTAAAAATTGTATGGTGTGTTTGATGCACAATCCCGGAAAAGGCACCCCCACTCCACCTGGTCATTTCGCTCCTCCTGCTTGTCCCTTTGAGGTTATCCAGTTGGACTTTATCCATATGGAGAGATGCAATAACCTGAAGTATGTTTTAGTTGTGGTTTGCGCGTTCTCCAGATGGATTGAGGCCTATCCTCTTAAGGATAATACTTCCCTGTCCACAGCAAAAATCCTGCTGAAGGAGTATTTTCCTAGGTATGGAATGCCGCGGATTGTGTGGTCGGATAATGGAAGTGAGTTTGTGGGAAGTGTAATGCAGAGTGTGTGTAAAGGCCTTGGAATACGACAGAAATTCCACAGTGCCAACCATCCTCAGGCAGCGGGTTTGGTCGAAGGGTACAATGGTACCCTGAAGCTGAAACTCGCTAAGATTCAAGCTACGACTGGTCTGTCATGGCCTGATGCCTTGCCTCTGGCTCTCCTATCGACCAGAGCGACTGTACACTCTCGAGTAGGGCTCAGCCCATATGAGATTGTGTTCGGTCGTCCTGCGAATATTTGGGGAGTCCCGAGACCTAGGGCTTTTGATAGTCTTGAATATCCAATGTTGATCGATTACTTGTATGATTTGACCACTAAACTACGATTAATTCATCAACAGGTCGTTGAAGCTCTACCAGCACAGACAGAGGGTCCTGGACATCAGCTCCGGCCAGGAGATTGGGTGGTCACCCGAAACTTTGGTCGAAAGCGTAACTTGGAGCCAAGATTCGTCGGACCCCACCAAGTCTTGTTGACGACGAGGACAGCGGTTCGACTGGAGGGCCGGAAAAATTGGGTCCATGCCAGTCACACAAAGAAGGTACCGATTCCCTTACCAACCGACGGTTGGGTGAGAACTGGGATTTCGGCCGAAGAAACTGAGACTCCTTCGCGTTTTGTGCCATTTAGCGATGCTCACCCTGTGGAGGAGGATTCATCATTGTCGGATCCACAGGTGGAGTCATTAGTAGCAGAGAACCCAAGGTCCGACTCGTCATCTGTTTCATTGAACACCGTTGCGCCATCTGAACAATTGTTCGAAGAGCAAACTCGACCTGGAAGAAGTCGATACTTTCTTCGTTCAAGGACTAATAAAAATTAACAGTATAGTGGTTTTTAACGTCACGAATATTATGAACAATTACATCCTTTCTTTCTGAGTTTTTGTGCTTTCCACTGCTAAGAGACTTGTAATAAATCGAGGAAGCCTCGCCATCCGGGTCACCGTAGGGCCGTGCGGGTACTTCTTTCTGTTTAGCAGGTTTCTGACGTTAGGTTGGTTACTTTTGTCGATCTCTGGGAACTCCTGGGGATTGATAATCGCTACTCAGAACGAAGTGCGTCAAGTACGTCACGGACGGTTTGTAGAGGATGGCATTCTCTAAGCTAGTGGACGAAGAAAGGGTGTTGGCACAGAGATCAGAGTTATGGAGGGTTGTACGAACAAAATGTTTTTTGTTTCAGGTGTTCCTATTGTTTCTAACTGTATCTATGTTATTGGTGGGTGGAGTGTATTTCGGAGTATCACAGTTCTTTCCTTCTGTTTCACCTACCTCTGCTCTTAACCTAAGTTCCCTCACCACTGTCTCCCCACATTCCTTTCATCCTTTGCCTCAACATGAGCAGGTTAGACGTGCGGAATTCATGAATAATTCCTTTGTTCAACTCCTACATCAGCATCAGTTGGTGGTGAATACTACCAATTGTTGGGTGTGTGGGTTAATGCCACACACTATGGATAGGGGTATTCCGTATTTGGTCCTTCCATACAGCTCCCAGGGTTCAGCTCGAGCATTCCAAACTATGTTCCGCAGTGCACTAGATTCCTACCCCAGTCGAGAGCCACGGTCTGTCAACTTCGGTCCTGGGCCGTACCACAAGCCTTTGGCGATAGCCATAGCAGATCTGGATAGAGATGTTTTTGATGCATCACTCATTCCAGATGAAGAAGTGCAGGCCTATAAGGATCTGAGTGAGACTGAGTATAGTACATCAGTGGGTGATAGACAACTTAAGAGCTCGTCCCCAATATGGATTGTACCGCACCTTGGAAATTTCTGCTTGCAAGGTTTGGGTCGAAATCCGAGAGCACAACTTGGGAACAGTGCTTGCACTGAAACGTATGTCCTACCGATGCTCTCCTCCCCTGTTTTTCTGACTGCTAAGGGCACCTATTTTGTGTGTTATGAACGCGCATATACATGGTTACCCCGCGATTTTTCGGGTACCTGTTATATTGCGAATCTTTTACCTCCGACCTTCACAGTTGCTTCGGACTACCACAAAACTAGAGTTGTGAGAGGCGTCATTAGCAAAGAGGATACTGCTGGTCAAGAAGCAGGAGACTTCTTTAAGGGTTTCTTGCCGTTTTGGGGACCTATGGTTAATAGTAGGAACCTACGACAGTTGACCCGTGTGGTAGAATCGACTGCTAATATTACTGCAAATGCCCTTGGTAATCTAACAGCTGAACTACAGGCGGATAGACTCATGACGTTGCAGAACCGTATGGTTCTAGACGTTGTTCTTGCAGATAGAGGGGGTGTGTGTAAAATTATCCATTCGAGTTGTTGCATTTTTATTCCTGACAATGCTCCAACTGTTTATCAAGCCATCTCGAAGTTGCACAAGATTTCCGAGTCCATACACGTGGACGAAGGTAATTGGACGCTCCTAGGATGGTTTTGGGGCCTGATGTCAACCTGGGGTTGGAAGATTCTGATGATCATAGGGGCTGTTGTAGCGTTTCTGTTCACGTGTTGTCTTTGTGTACAGGGTGGTCCTGCCTTATGTGGCCTATGCGCTGCGACGTGTATAAGGCGGCCATCTGTTACCAAGGAGACATTGATGAATAGAATGATGTTCCAGCAGCATCTGAACGATCTGATGAATATTGATATAGATTCCGATCTTGACTAGTGCTTGCCTACATGAGGGCAAAAGGAGCGTCTGAGGTTCCGTGTGAGACGGGACGGCACTTTTTGAGTGGTGACGAATATGGATGAGTTTGGTATCTATGAACCGCAAATGACGAGTATAGTGGGTGTACGAAGTTTCGCTATACAGCCACGTATGGTTCGCCTCATTTTCGGGTTCGTTCATCCGAACCCTCGGGTTCCATTTTAGATACAGCGTCCATTTTGTTTCTTGCCCTCAGGTAGCCAGCGAACGGGCTTTTTGTCCGCTTCGTGACCCTGGAACTTTCAAGCTAGTATGAAGGACACGTGTTTCTTTGAGGTGACTTTTACGATGAGGGGAATGACACGAGTGAGGCAGATGGCCCCGCTCAAGGCCCATCGTGCCGCTCCGGTCTATTGTTTCAGCCACGCATACATTAGACACGAGGTCTTTGACCCCTCTATCGAGTTTCCTTTATTGCCCCTAACACTCTTTTCTAAACCTGTTGTGCATCCTCGTTCTTTCCCCGCATTCTGTTTTTCGTCCTTCCTTAATGCTTTTATGGTTGGGAGGAAATGTGTTTATTGCGGAGGGAGTATGTTTTTACAGTTGGGAACTGGCAAGACTGTTGTAATTATGTTCCGGCCTCCTGAAACATGAACGCGACCCTTTTGAAGTTTATTGTGGGAATCGAGTTGTAACCTTTGTTCGCCATACTGTGCTATGGCAAAAATGTGTATAAAAGGAGCGACCCACTTCTACGAATTTGAAGCAGTCTCCGAGAACCTACACGTTGTGTACTTCTTGTGACCTCTGTATCCCTGCAGTAAATAAACGCTGATCTCTGACGTCGCTGGAAGTGTCCCGTGTCTCTGTGTTCGGTACGCCAGAACAGGTAACCCACGAAGGTTTCAGGTGTTGTTCCCTGGCACCGCTGGGTCTTAAGAATAACCCAGTCCTTCAACCGGTGTGTGCACACAGGGCATTTCTCACTTCTCTCTATAAGTAAACTTCCCATTTTCATCCTCTTCCATCCCCGACTTTAACGCTCTCTTCTATGCTATAATGGAGACTTTGCAATTTTAGCAAGTGGAGAGAAATTGGAGAACCACTTTCGACTCCACACTTCTTCTTCACTTACTTCTTTTCTCAATATACTGGGCTTAGAAAATGGTATCAAGCCATCCTTATCATCAGTAGGACACGGAAAGAGGCACTAAGTCTCCTATCCAAGTTCAACCACACTCTGCAACTTAACCATTGCACTACAAATTAGGCAATGGGGGCATCAGCAAAGGCAGCCAATGTGCCGATCCTTTATACATTTTGTGTAGTACTTTTCTTACTCGGAGGCAAAATCAGCACTTTAACTGCCCAAATCATACAGATTTTACACATGTACCACTCTATGCACACATAGGCACACACCTTGCAGTTCTTCTACACACACTTAAGCTAAAAACCCATTCTGTCACGTCAAAATTCTGCAAACCTATTACATATTCAGTGCGTCGGCATAGAAGCACTTTTTAATGCCACTAAAATGCACAAGTAGTTAGACTGAAGATGCAACCTGAATGAGTTTACAGTATGTACTCCACATTATTAATGATTAGTAATGAGAAAGTGAGGACTACAAGAGTATTGGAAAAGACTTTTTCCACTCTGAATGTAAAGCAGATTGTGTGACCATTGGCCAAAAACGACCATGAAGGGACTCAAACCCTCAATCTTCTGATCCGAAGTCAGACGCCTTATCCATTAGGCCACGCGGTCATCCGTTCACCTGAGATGATTTTTATCATGTAGGTGGTATGCATGGATGGAGAACATATTATTGAAAGGTATTCAGGTTTACATCCCATAGTGTTCTTTCAGCTCTTTTCGCTGGAAGCACTTTTTTGGAATCTATATATTGAGAATTTTATGAGTACGATATGCTTTTGTTTTCCTTTTTGCATACAAACCTCTTTCCTCATGAGTTTAAAGCTCATTTGTATGCTCTACATAGCTCAGGACGTTTCCAGACGTGGAGTGAAACTGTTTTGAAAGTAGTACAAATTGCTCCTTCCTGCATATGCTAATTTTTCACACTCACATAGGTTGTATAAGTTTTATGAATCCTGGCTTGACTTATTCAAGTAGCTGAAAGCCTGTCACCACCTCTAGAAACAAGATTCACACCAATCCAATTCAAATCATTTTTTCCAAAAGAATATGTTCTGGCCGGTCGAAAATGCATCTCACAAAAATAGGCATTTAAAAATCTACTTTGCAGTTTCAGAACACTAACATGACTGTGAAGTGTACACAAGTAAAATCTGACATTTTCAAAGTACCTAATCCCTCATAAACTTCCGAGAGGAAGCATGTAATAAATCTACCTAATTTTCTGGAAAAGAAAGAGGGAGGATTTTTGTTATCACCTCAGATGGGACTCGAACCCACAATCCCAGGCTTAGGAGGCCAGTGCCTTATCCATTAGGCCACTGAGGCACACATGCATAGCTCTTTTCTAGAGGCATTATTTAAATGTATTCTATGGTCAGACACCAGTGTGTGCACACAGGGCATTTCTCACTTCTCTCTATAAGTAAACTTCCCATTTTCATCCTCTTCCATCCCCGACTTTAACGCTCTCTTCTATGCTATAATGGAGACTTTGCAATTTTAGCAAGTGGAGAGAAATTGGAGAACCACTTTCGACTCCACACTTCTTCTTCACTTACTTCTTTTCTCAATATATTGGGCTTAGAAAATGGTATCAAGCCATCCTTATCATCAGTAGGACACGGAAAGAGGCACTAAGTCTCCTAACCAAGTTCAACCACACTCTGCAACTTAACCATTGCACTACAAATTAGGCAATGGGGGCATCAGCAAAGGCAGCCAATGTGCCGATCCTTTATACATTTTGTGTAGTACTTTTCTTACTCGGAGGCAAAACCAGCACTTTAACTGCCCAAATCATACAGATTTTACACATGTAGCACTCTATGCACACATAGGCACACACCTTGCAGTTCTTCTACACACACTTAAGCTAAAAACCCATTGTGTCACGTCAAAATTCTGCAAACCTATTACATATTCAGTGCGTCGGCATAGAAGCACTTTTTAATGCCACTAAAATGCACAAGTAGTTAGACTGAAGATGCAACCTGAATGAGTTTACAGTATGTACTCCACTTTATTTATGATTAGTACTGAGAAAGTGAGGACTACAAGAGTATTGGAAAAGACTTTTTCCACTCTTAATGTAAAGCAGATTGTGTGACCATTGGCCAAAAACCACCACGAAGGGACTCGAACCCTCAATCTTCTGATCCGAAGTCAGACGTCTTATCCATTAGGCCACGCGGTCATCCGCCCACCTGAGATGATTTTTATCATGTAGGTGGTATGCATGGATGGAGAACATATTATTGAAAGGTATTCAGGTTTACATCCCATAGTGTTCTTTCAGCTCTTTTCGCTGGAAGCACTTTTTTGGAATCTATATATTGAGAATTTTATGAGTATGATATGCTTTTGTTTTCCTTTTTCCATACAAACCTCTTTCCTCATGAGTTTAAAGCTCATTTGTATTCTCTACCTAGCTCTGGAAGTTTCCAGACGTGGAGTGAAACTGTTTTGAAAGTAGGACAAATTGCTCCTTCCTGCATTTGCTAATTTTTCACACTCACATAGGTTGTATACGTTTTATGTATCCTGGCTTGACCTATTCAAGTAGCTGAAAGCCTGTCACCACCTCTAGAAACAAGATTCACACCAATCCAATTCAAATCATTTTTTCCAAAGGAATATGTTCTGGCCGGTCGAAAATGCATCTCACAAAAATAGGCATTTAAAAATCTACTTTGCAGTTTCAGATCACTAACATGACTGTGAAGTGTACACAAGTAAAATGGGACCGTTTCAAAGTACCTAATCCCTCATAAACTTCTGAGAGGAAGCATGTAATAAATCTACCTAATATTCTGGAAAAGAAAGAGGGAGGATTTTTGTTATCATCTCAGATGGGACTCGAACCCACAATCCCTGGCTTAGGAGGCCAGTGCCTTATCCACTGAGGCACACATGCATAGCTCTTTTCTAGAGACATTATTTAAATGTATTCTATGGTCAGACACCGGTGTGTGCACACAGGGCATTTCTCACTTCTCTCTATAAGTAAACTTCCCATTTTCATCCTCTTCCATCCCCGACTTTAACGCTCTCTTCTATGCTATAATGGAGACTTTGCACTTTTAGCAAGTGGAGAGAAATTGGAGAACCACTTTCGACTCCACACTTCTTCTTCACTTACTTCTTTTCTCAATATACTGGGCTTAGAAAATGGTATCAAGCCATCCTTATCATCAGCAGGACACGGAAAGAGGCACCAAGTCTCCTAACCAAGTTCAACCACACTCTGCAACTTAACCATTGCACTACAAATTAGGCAACGGGGGCATCAGCAAAGGCTGCCAATGTGCCGATCCTTTATACATTTTTTGTAGTACTTTTCTTACTCTGAGGCAAAATCAGCACTTTAACTGCCCAAATCATACAGACTTTACACATGTAGCACTCTATGCACACACCTTGCAGTTCTTCTACACACACTTAAGCTAAAAACCCATTCTGTCACGTCAAAATTCTGCAAACCTATTACATATTCAGTGCGTCGGCATAGAAGCACTCTTTAATGCCACTAAAATGCACAAGTAGTTAGACTGAAGATGCAACCTGAATGAGTTTACAGTATGCACTCCACTTTATTAATGATTAGTAATGAGAAAGTGAGGACTACAAGAGTATTGGAAAATACTTTTTCCACTCTGAATGTAAAGCAGATTGTGTGACCATTGGCCAAAAACGACCATGAAGGGACTCGAACCCTCAATCTTCTGATCCGAAGTCAGACACCTTATCCATTAGGCCACGCGGTCATCCGTTCACCTGAGATGATTTTTATCATGTAGGTGGTATGCATGGATGGAGAACATATTATTGAAAGGTATTCAGGTTTACATCCCATAGTGTTCTTTCAGCTCTTTTCGCTGGAAGCACTTTTTTGGAATCTATATATTGAGAATTTTATGAGTACGATATGCTTTTGTTTTCCTTTTTGCATACACATCCTCTCTCCTCATGAGTTTAAAGCTCATTTGTATGCTCTACATAGCTCAGGACGTTTCCAGACGTGGAGTGAAACTGTTTTGAAAGTAGTACAAATTGCTCCTTCCTGCATATGCTAATTTTTCACACTCACATAGGTTGTATAAGTTTTATGAATCCTGGCTTGACCTATTCAAGTAGCTGAAAGCCTGTCACCACCTCTAGAAACAAGATTCACACCAATCCAATTCAAATCATTTTTTCCAAAAGAATATGTTCTGGCCGGTCGAAAATGCATCTCACAAAAATAGGCATTTAAAAATCTACTTTGCAGTTTCAGAACACTAACATGACTGTGAAGTGTACACAAGTAAAATCTGACAGTTTCAAAGTACCTAATCCCTCATAAACTTCCGAGAGGAAGCATGTAATAAATCTACCTAATTTTCTGGAAAAGAAAGAGGGTGGATTTTTGTTATCACCTCAGATGGGACTTAAACCCACAATCCCTGGCTTAGGAGGCCAGTGCCTTATCAATTAGGCCACTGAGGCACACATGCATAGCTCATTTCTAGAGGCATTATTTAAATGTATTCTATGGTCAGACACCGGTGTGTGCACACAGGGCATTTCTCACTTCTCTCTATAAGTAAACTTCCCATTTTCATCCTCTTCCATCCCCGACTTTAACACTCTCTTCTATGCTATAATGGAGACTTTGCAATTTTAGCAAGTGGAGAGAAATTGGAGAACCACTTTCGACTCCACACTTCTTCTTCACTTACTTCTTTTCTCAATATACTGGGCTTAGAAAATGGTATCAAGCCATCCTTATCATCAGTAGGACACGGAAAGAGGCACTAAGTCTCCTAACCAAGTTCAACCACACTCTGCAACTTAACCATTGCACTACAAATTAGGCAACGGGGGCATCAGCAAAGGCAGCCAATGTACCGATCCTTTATACATTTTGTGTAGTACTTTTCTTACTCGGAGGCAAAATCAGCACTTTAACTGCCCAAATCATACAGATTTTACACATGTAGCACTCTATGCACACATAGGCACACACCTTGCAGTTCTTCTACACACACTTAAGCTAAAAACCCATTGTGTCACGTCAAAATTCTGCAAACCTATTACATATTCAGTGCGTCGGCATAGAAGCACTTTTTAATGCCACTAAAATGCACAAGTAGTTAGACTGAAGATGCAACCTGAATGAGTTTACAGTATGTACTCCACTTTATTAATGATTAGTACTGAGAAAGTGAGGACTACAAGAGTATTGGAAAATACTTTTTCCACTCTGAATGTAAAGCAGATTGTGTGACCATTGGCCAAAAACGACCACGAAGGGACTCGAACCCTCAATCTTCTGATCCGAAGTCAGACGCCTTATCCATTAGGCCACGTGATCATCCGTCCACCTGAGATGATTTTTATCATGTAGGTGGTATGCATGGATTGAGAACATATTATTGAAAGGTATTCAGGTTTACATCCCATAGTGTTCTTTCAGCTCTTTTCGCTGGAAGCACTTTTTTGGAATCTATATATTGAGAATTTTATGAGTACGATATGCTTTTGTTTTCCTTTTTCCATACAAACCTCTTTCCTCATGAGTTTAAAGCTCATTTGTATGCTCTACATAGCTCTGGACGTTTCCAGACGTGGAGTGAAACTGTTTTGAAAGTAGTACAAATTGCTCCTTCCTGCATATGCTAATTTTTCACACTCACATAGGTTGTATAAGTTTTATGAATCCTGGCTTGACCTATTCAAGTAGCTGAAAGCCTGTCACCACCTCTAGAAACAAGATTCACACTAATCCAATTCATATCATTTTTTCCAAAGGAATATGTTCTGGCCGGTCGAAAATGCATCTCACAAAAATAGGCATTTAAAAATCTACTTTGCAGTTTCAGAACACTAACATGACTGTGAAGTGTACACAAGTAAAATGGGACCGTTTCAAAGTACCTAATCCCTCATAAACTTCTGAGAGGAAGCATGTAATAAATCTACCTAATTTTCTGGAAAAGAAAGAGGGAGGATTTTTGTTATCACCTCAGATGGGACTTGAACCCACAATCCCTGGCTTAGGAGGCCAGTGCCTTATCCATTAGGCCACTGAGGCACACATGCATAGCTCTTTTCTAGAGGCATTATTTAAATGTATTCTATGGTCAGACACCGGTGTGTGCACACAGGGCATTTCTCACTTCTCTCTATAAGTAAACTTCCCATTTTCATCCTCTTCCATCCCCGACTTTAACGCTCTCTTCTATGCTATAATGGAGACTTTGCAATTTTAGCAAGTGGAGAGAAATTGGAGAACCACTTTCGACTCCACACTTCTTCTTCACTTACTTCTTTTCTCAATATACTGGGCTTAGAAAATGGTATCAAGCCATCCTTATCATCAGTAGGACACGGAAAGAGGCACTAAGTCTCCTAACCAAGTTCAACCACACTCTGCAACTTAACCATTGCACTACAAATTAGGCAACGGGGGCATCAGCAAAGGCAGCCAATGTGCCGATCCTTTATACATTTTGTGTAGTACTTTTCTTACTCGGAGGCAAAATCAGCACTTTAACTGCCCAAATTATACAGATTTTACACATGTAGCACTCTATGCACACATAGGCACACACCTTGCAGTTCTTCTACACACACTTAAGCTAAAAACCCATTCTGTCACGTCAAAATTCTGCAAACCTATTACATATTCAGTGCGTCGGCATAGAAGCACTTTTTAATGCCACTAAAATGCACAAGTAGTTAGACTGAAGATGCAACCTGAATGAGTTTACAGTATGTACTTCACTTTATTAATGATTAGTAATGAGAAAGTGAGGACTACAAGAGTATTGGGAAAGGCTTTTTCCACTCTGAATGTAAAGCAGATTGTGTGACCATTGGCCAAAAACGACCACGAAGGGACTCGAACCCTCAATCTTCTGATCCGAAGTCAGACACCTTATCCATTAGGCCACGCGGTCATCCGTCCACCTGAGATGATTTTTATCATGTAGGTGGTATGCATGGATGGAGAACATATTATTGAAAGGTATTCAGGTTTACATCCCATAGTGTTCATTCAGCTCTTTTCGCTGGAAGCACTTTTTTGGAATCTATATATTGAGAATTTTATGAGTACGATATGCTTTTGTTTTCCTTTTTCCATACAAACCTCTTTCCTCATAAGTTTAAAGCTCATTTGTATGCTCTACATAGCTCTGGACGTTTCCAGACGTGGAGTGAAACTGTTTTGAAAGTAGTACAAATTGCTCCTTCCTGCATATGCTAATTTTTCACACTCACATAGGTTGTATAAGTTTTATGAATCCTTGCTTGACCTATTCAAGTAGCTGAAAGCCTGTCACCACCTCTAGAAACAAGATTCACACCAATCCAATTCATATCATTTTTTCCAAAGGAATATGTTCTGGCCGGTCGAAAATGCATCTCACAAAAATAGGCATTTAAAAATGTACTTTGCAGTTTCAGAACACTAACATGACTGTGAAGTGTACACAAGTAAAATGGGACCGTTTCAAAGTACCTAATCCCTCATAAACTTCTGAGAGGAAGCATGTAATAAATCTACCTAATTTTCTGGAAAATAAAGAGGGAGGATTTTTGTTATCACCTCAGATGGGACTTGAACCCACAATCCCTGGCTTAGGAGGCCAGTGCCTTATCCATTAGGCCACTGAGGCACACATGCATAGCTCTTTTCTAGAGGCATTATTTAAATGTATTCTATGGTCAGACACCGGTGTGTGAACACAGGGCATTTCTCACTTCTCTCTATAAGTAAACTTCCCATTTTCATCCTCTTCCATCCCCGACTTTAACGCTCTCTTCTATGCTATAATGGAGACTTTGCAATTTTAGCAAGCGGAGAGAAATTGGAGAACCACTTTCGACTCCACACTTCTTCTTCACTTACTTCTTTTCTCAATATACTCGGCTTAGAAAATGGTATCAAGCCATCCTTATCATCAGTAGGACACAGAAAGAGGCACCAAGTCTCCTAACCAAGTTCAACCACACTCTGCAACTTAACCATTGCACTACAAATTAGGCAACGGGGGCATCAGCAAAGGCAGCCAATGTGCCGATCCTTTATACATTTTGTGTAGTACTTTTCTTACTCGGAGGCAAAATCAGCACTTTAACTGCCCAAATCATACAGATTTTACACATGTAGCACTCTATGCACACATAGGCACACACCTTACAGTTCTTCTACACACACTTAAGCTAAAAACCCATTCTGTCACGTCAAAATTCTGCAAACCTATTACATATTCAGTGCGTCGGCATAGAAGCACTTTTTAATGCCACTAAAATGCACAAGTAGTTAGACTGAAGATGCAACCTGAATGAGTTTACAGTATGTACTCCACTTTATTAATGATTAGTAATGAGAAAGTGAGGACTACAAGAGTATTGGAAAAGACTTTTTCCACTCTGAATGTAAAGCAGATTGTGTGACCATTTGCCAAAAACGACCACGAAGGGACTCGAACCCTCAATCTTCCGATCCGAAGTCAGACACCTTATCCATTAGGCCACGCGGTCATCCGTACACCTGAGATGATTTTTATCATGTAGGTGGTATGCATGGATGGAGAACATATTATTGAAAGGTATTCAGGTTTACATCCCATAGTGTTCTTTCAGCTCTTTTCGCTGGAAGCACTTTTTTGGAATCTATATATTGAGTATTTTATGAGTACGATATGCTTTTGTTTTCCTTTTTGCATACAAACCTCTTTCCTCATGAGTTTAAAGCTCATTTGTATTCTCTACATAGCTCTGGAAGTTTCCAGTCGTGGAGTGAAACTGTTTTGAAAGTAGGACAAATTGCTCCTTCCTGCATATGCTAATTTTTCACACTCACATAGGTTGTATACGTTTTATGAATCCTGGCTTGACCTATTCAAGTAGCTGAAAGCCTGTCACCACCTCTAGAAACAAGATTCACACCAATCCAATTCAAATCATTTTTTCCAAAAGAATATGTTCTGGCCGGTCGAAAATGCATCTCACAAAAATAGGCATTTAAAAATGTACTTTGCAGTTTCAGAACACTAACATGACTGTGAAGTGTACACAAGTAAAATGGGACCGTTTCAAAGTACCTAATCCCTCATAAACTTCTGAGAGGAAGCATGTAATAAATCTACCTAATGTTCTGGAAAAGAAAGAGGGAGGATTTTTGTTATCACCTCAGATGGGACTTAATCCCACAATCCCTGGCTTAGGAGGCCAGTACCTTATCCATTAGGCCACTGAGGCACACATGCATAGCTCTTTTCTAGAGGCATTATTTAAATGTATTCTATGGTCAGACACCGGTGTGTGCACACAGGGCATTTCTCACTTCTCTCTATAAGTAAACTTCCCATTTTCATCCTCTTCCATCCCCGACTTTAACGCTCTCTTCTATGCTATAATGGAGACTTTGCAATTTTAGCAAGTGGAGAGAAATTGGAGAACCACTTTCGACTCCACACTTCTTCTTCACTTACTTCTTTTCTCAATATACTCGGCTTAGAAAATGGTATCAAGCCATCCTTATCATCAGTAGGGCACGGAAAGAGGCACCAAGTCTCCTAACCAAGTTCAACCACACTCTGCAACATAACCATTGCACTACAAATTAGGCAACGGGGGCATCAGCAAAGGCAGCCAATGTGCCGATCCTTTATACATTTTGTGTAGTACTTTTCTTACTCGGAGGCAAAATCAGCACTTTAACTGCCCAAATCATACAGATTTTACACATGTAGCACTCTATGCACACATAGGCACACACCTTACAGTTCTTCTACACACACTTAAGCTAAAAACCCATTCTGTCACGTCAAAATTCTGCAAACCTATTACATATTCAGTGCGTCGGCATAGAAGCACTTTTTAATGCCACAAAATGCACAAGTAGTTAGACTGAAGATGCAACCTGAATGAGTTTACAGTATGTACTCCACTTTATTAATGATTAGTAATGAGAGAGTGAGGACTACAAGAGTATTGGAAAAGACTTTTTCCACTCTGAATGTAAAGCAGATTGTGTGACCATTGGCCAAAAACGACCACGAAGGGACTCGAACCCTCAATCTTCCGATCCGAAGTCAGACGCCTTATCCATTAGGCCACGCGGTCATCCGTACACCGGAGATGATTTTTATCATGTAGGTGGTATGCATGGATGGAGAACATATTATTGAAAGGTATTCAGGTTTACATCCCATAGTGTTCTTTCAGCTCTTTTCGCTGGAAGCACTTTTTTGGAATCTATATATTGAGAATTTTATGAGTACGATATGCTTTTGTTTTCCTTTTTCCATACAAACCTCTTTCCTCATGAGTTTAAAGCTCATTTGTATTCTCTACATAGCTCTGGAAGTTTCCAGACGTGGAGTGAAACTGTTTTGAAAGTAGGACAAATTGCTCCTTCCTGCATATGCTAATTTTTCACACTCACATAGGTTGTATACGTTTTATGTATCCTGGCTGGACCTATTCAAGTAGCTGAAAGCCTGTCACCACCTCTAGAAACAAGATTCACACCAATCCAATTCAAATCATTTTTTCCAAAGGAATATGTTCTGGCCGGTCGAAAATGCATCTCACAAAAATAGGCATTTAAAAATATACTTTGCAGTTTCAGAACACTAACATGACTGTGAAGTGTACACAAGTAAAATGGGACTGTTTCAAAGTAACTAATCCCTCATAAACTTCTGAGAGGAAGCATGTAATAAATCTACCTAATTTTCTGGAAAAGGTAGAGGGAGGATTTTTGTTATCACCTCAGATGGGACTCAAACCCACAATCCCTGGCTTAGGAGGCCAGTGCCTTATCCATTAGGCCACTGGGGCACACATGCATAGCTCTTTTCTAGAGGCATTATTTAAATGTATTCTATGGTCAGACACAGGTGTGTGCACACAGGGCATTTCTCACTTCTCTCTATAAAGTAAACTTCCCATTTTCATCCTCTTCCATCCCCGACTTTAACGCTCTCTTCTATGCTATAATGGAGACTTTGCAATTTTAGCAAGTGGAGAGAAATTGGAGAACCACTTTCGACTCCACACTTCTTCTTCACTTACTTCTTTTCTCAATATACTGGGCTTAGAAAATGGTATCAAGCCATCCTTATCATCAGCAGGACACGGAAAGAGGCACCAAGTCTCCTAACCAAGTTCAACCACACTCTGCAACTTAACCATTGCACTACAAATTAGGCAACGGGGGCATCAGCAAAGGCAGCCAATGTGCCGATCCTTTATACATTTTGTGTAGTACTTTTCTTACTCGGAGGCAAAATCAGCACTTTAACTGCCCAAATCATACAGATTTTACACATGTAGCACTCTATGCACACATAGGCACACACCTTGCAGTTCTTCTACACACACTTAAGCTAAAAACCCATTCTGTCACGTCAAAATTCTGCTAACCTATTACATATTGAGTGCGTCGGCATAGAAGCACTTTTTAATGCCACTAAAATGCACAAGTAGTTAAACTGAAGATGCAACCTGAATGAGTTTACAGTATGTACTCCACTTTATTAATGATTAGTAATGAGAAAGTGAGGACTACAAGAGTATTGGAAAAGACTATTTCCACTCTGAATGTAAAGCAGATTGTGTGACCATTGGCCAAAAACAACCACGAAGGGACTCGAACCCTCAATCTTCTGATCCGAAGTCAGACACCTTATCCATTAGGTCACGCGGTCATCCGTTCACCTGAGATGATATTTATCATGTAGGTGGTATGCATGGATGGAGAACATATTATTGAAAGGTATTCAGGTTTACATTCCATAGTGTTCTTTCAGCTCTTTTCGCTGGAAGCACTTTTTTGGAATCTATATATTGAGAATTGTATGAGTACGATATGCTTTTGTTTCCTTTTTGCATGCAAACCTCTTTCCTCATGAGTTTAAAGCTCATTTGTATGCTCTACATAGCTCTGGACGTTTCCAGACGTGGAGTGAATCTGTTTTGAAAGCAGTACAAATTGCTCCTTCCTGCATATGCTAATTTTTCACACTCACATAGGTTGTATAAGTTTTATGAATCCTGGCTTGACCTATTCAAGTAGCTGAAAGCCTGTCACCACCTCTAGAAACAAGATTCACACCAATCCAATTCAAATCATTTTTTCCAAAGGAATATGTTCTGGCCGGTTGAAAATGCATCTCGCAAAAAAAGGCATTTAAAAAAATACTTTGAAGTTTCAGAACACTAACATGACTGTGAAGTGTACACAAGTAAAATGGGACCGTTTCAAAGTACCTAATCCCTCATAAACTTCTGAGAGGAAGCATGTAATAAATCTACCTAATTTTCTGGAAAAGAAAGAGGGAGGATTTTTGTTATCACCTCAGACGGGACTCGAACCCACAATCCCTGGCTTAGGAGGCCAGTGCCTTATCCTTTAGGCCACTGAGACACACATGCATAGCTCTTTTCTAGAGACATTATTCAAATGTATTCTATGGTCAGACACCGGTGTGTGCACACAGGGCATTTCTCACTTCTCTCTATAGGTAAACTTCCCATTTTCATCCTCTTCCATCCCCGACTTTAACGCTCTCTTCTATGCTATAATGGAGACTTTGCAATTTTAGCAAGTGGAGAGAAATTGGAGAACCACTTTCGACTCCACACTTCTTCTTCACTTACTTCTTTTCTCAATATACTGGGCTTAGAAAATGGTATCAAGCCATCCTTATCATCAGCAGAACACGGAAAGAGGCACCAAGTCTCCTAACCAAGTTCAACCACACTCTGCAACTTAACCATTGCACTACAAATTAGGCAACGGGGGCATCAGCAAAGGCAGCCAATGTGCCGATCCTTTATACATTTTTTGTAGTACTTTTCTTACTCGGAGGCAAATTCAGCACTTTAACTGCCCAAATCATACAGACTTTACACATGTAGCACTCTATGCACACATAGGCACACACCTTGCAGTTCTTCTGCACACACTTAAGCTAAAAACCCATTCTGTCACGTCAAAATTCTGCAAACCTGTTACATATTCAGTGCGTCGGCATAGAAGCACTTTTTAATGCCACTAAAATGCACAAGTAGTTAGACTGAAGATGCAACCTGAATGAGTTTACAGTATGTACTCCACTTTATTAATGATTAGTAATGAGAAAGTGAGGACTACAAGAGTATTGGAAAATACTTTTTCCACTCTGAATGTAAAGCAGATTGTGTGACCATTGGCCAAAAACGACCATGAAGGGACTCGAACCCTCAATCATCTGATCCGAAGTCAGACGCCTTATCCATTAGGCCACGCGGTCATCTGTTCACCTGAGATGATTTTTATCATGTAGGTGGTATGCATGGATGGAGAACATATTATTGAAAGGTATTCAGGTTTACATCCCATAGTGGTCTTTCAGCTCTTTTCGCTGGAAGCACTTTTTTGGAATCTATATATTGAGTATTTTATGAGTACGATATGCTTTTGTTTTCTTTTTTGCATACAAACCTATTTCCTCATGAGTTTAAAGCTCATTTGTATTCTCTACATAGCTCTGGAAGTTTCCAGACGTGGAGTGAAACTGTTTTGAAAGTAGGACAAATTTCTCCTTCCTGCATATGCTAATTTTTCACACTCACATAGGTTGTATACGTTTTATGAATCCTGGCTTGACCTATTCAAGTAGCTGAAAGCCTGTCACCACCTCTAGAAACAAGATTCACACCAATCCAATTCAAATCATTTTTTCCAAAGGAATATGTTCTGGCCGGTCGAAAATGCATCTCACAAAAATAGGCATTTTCAGAACACTAACATGACTGTGAAGTGTACACAAGTAAAATGGGACCGTTTCAAAGTAACTAATCCCTCATAAACTTCTGAGAGGAAGCATGTAATAAATCTACCTAATTTTCTGGAAAAGATAGAGGGAGGATTTTTGTTATCACCTCAGATGGGACATCGAACCCACAATCCCTGGCTTAGGAGGCCAGTGCCTTATCCATTAGGCCACTGAGGCACAAATGCATCGCTCGTTTCTAGAGACATTATTTAAATGTATTCTATGGTCAGACACCGGTGTGTGCACACGGGGCATTTCTCACTTCTCTCTATAAGTAAACTTCCCATTTTCATCCTCTTCCATCCCCGACTTTAACACTCTCTTCTATGCTATAATGGAGACTTTGCAATTTTAGCAAGTGGAGAGAAATTGGAGAACCACTTTCAACTCCACACTTCTTCTTCACTTACTTCTTTTCTCAATATACTGGGCTTAGAAAATGGTATCAAGTATCCTTATCATCAGCAGGACACGGAAAGAGGCACCAAGTCTCCTAACCAAGTTCAAACACACTCTGCAACTTAACCATTGCACTACAAATTAGGCAACGGGGGCATCAGCAAAGGCAGCCAATGTGCCGATCCTTTATACATTTTTTGTAGTACTTTTCTTACTCGGAGGCAAAATCAGCACTTTAACTGCCCAAATCATACAGACTTTACACATGTAGCACTCTATGCACACATAGGCACACACCTTGCAGTTCTTCTACACACACTTAAGCTAAAAACCCATTCTGTCACGTCAAAATTCTGCAAACCTATTACATATTCAGTGCGTCGGCATAGAAGCACTTTTTAATGCCACTAAAATGCACAAGTAGTTAGACTGAAGATGCAACCTGAATGAGTTTACAGTATGTACTCCACTTTATTAATGATTAGTAATGAGAAAGTGAGGACTACAAGAGTATTGGAAAATACTTTTTCCACTCTGAATGTAAAGCAGATTGTGTGACCATTGGCCAAAAACGACCACGAAGGGACTCTAACCCTCAATCTTCTGATCCGAAGTCAGACGCCTTATCCATTAGGCCACGCGGTCATCCGTTCACATGAGATGATTTTTATCATGTAGGTGGTATGCATGGATGGAGAACATATTATTGAAAGGTATTCAGGTTTACATCCCATAGTGTTCTTTCAGCTCTTTTCGCTGGAAGCACTTTTTTGGAATCTATATATTGAGTATTTTATGAGTACGATATGCTTTTGTTTTCCTTTTTGCATACAAACCTCTTTCCTCATGAGTTTAAAGCTCATTTGTATTCTCTACATAGCTCTGGAAGTTTCCAGACGTGGAGTGAAACTGTTTTGAAAGTAGGACAAATTGCTCCTTCCTGCATATGCTAATTTTTCACACTCACATAGGTTGTATACGTTTTATGAATCCTGGCTTGACCTATTGAAGTAGCTGAAAGCCTGTCACCACCTCTAGAAACAAGATTCACACCAATCCAATTCAAATAATTTTTTCCAAAGGAATATGTTCTGGCCGGTCAAAAATGCATCTCACAAAAATAGGCATTTAAAAATATACTTTGCAGTTTCATGACTGTGAAGTGTACACAAGTAAAATGGGACCGTTTCAAAGTAACTAATCCCTCATAAACTTCTGAGAGGAAGCATGTAATAAATCTCCCTAATTTTCTGGAAAAGATAGAGGGAGGATTTTTGTTATCACCTCAGATGGGACTCAAACCCACAATCCCTGGCTTAGGAGGCCAGTGCCTTATCCATTAGGCCACTGAGGCACACATGCATATCTCTTTTCTAGAGACATTATTTAAATGTATTCTATGGTCAGACACCGGTGTGTGCACACAGGGCATTTCTCACTTCTCTCTATAAGTAAACTTCCCATTTTCATCCTCTTCCATCCTCGACTTTAACGCTCTCTTCTATGCTATAACGGAGACTTTGCAATTTTAGCAAGTGGAGAGAAATTGGAGAACCACTTTCGACTCCACACTTCTTCTTCACTTACTTCTTTTCTCAATATACTGGGCTTAGAAAATGGTATCAAGCCATCCTTATCATCAGCAGGACACGGAAAGAGGCACCAAGTCTCCTAACCAAGTTCAACCACACTCTGCAACTTAACCATTGCACTACAGATTAGGCAACGGGGGCATCAGCAAAGGCAGCCAATGTGCCGATCCTTTATACATTTTTTGTAGTACTTTTCTAACTCGGAGGCAAAATCAGCACTTTAACTGCCCAAATCATACAGACTTTACACATGTAGCACTCTATGCACACATAGGCACACACCTTGCAGTTCTTCTACACACACTTAAGCTAAAAACCCATTCTGTCACGTCAAAATTCTGCAAACCTATTACATATTCAGTGCGTCGGCATAGAAGCACTTTTTAATGCCACTAAAATGCACAAGTAGTTAGACTGAAGATGCAACCTGAATGAGTTTACAGTATGCACTCCACTTTATTAATGATTAGTAATGAGAAAGTGAGGACTACAAGAGTATTGGAAAAGACTTTTTCCACTCTGAATGTAAAGCAGATTGTGTGACCATTGGCCAAAAACGACCACGAAGGGACTCGAAACCTCAATGTTCTGATCCGAAGTCAGACGCCTTATCCATTAGGCCACGCGGTCATCCGTCCACCTGAAATGATTTTTATCATGTAGGTGGTATGCATGGATGGAGAACATATTATTGAAAGGTATTCAGGTTTACATCCCATAGTGTTCTTTCAGCTCTTTTCGCTGGAAGCACTTTTTTGGAATCTATATATTGAGAATTTTATGAGTACGATATGCTTTTGTTTTCCTTTTTCCATACAAACCTCTTTCCTCATGCGTTTAAAGCTCATTTGTATTCTCTACATAGCTCTGGAAGTTTCCAGATGTGGAGTGAAACAGTTTTGAAAGTAGTACAAATTGCTCCTTCCTGCATATGCTAATTTTTCACACTCACATAGGTTGTATAAGTTTTATGAATCCTGGCTTGACCTATTCAAGTAGCTGAAAGCCTGTCACCACCTCTAGAAACAAGATTCACACCAATCCAATTCAAATCATTTTTTCCAAAGGAATATGTTCTGGCCGGTCGAAAATGCATCTCACAAAAATAGGCATTTAAAAATCTACTTTGCAGTTTCAGAACACTAACATGACTGTGAAGTGTACACAAGTAAAACGGGACAGTTTCAAAGTACCTAATCCCTCATAAACTTCTGAGAGGAAGCATGTAATAAATCTACCTAATTTTCTGGAAAAGAAAGAGGGAGGATTTTTGTTATCACCTCAGATGGGACTCGAACCCACAATCCCTGGCTTAGGAGGCCAGTACCTTATCCATTAGGCCACTGAGGCACACATGCATAGTTCTTTTCTAGAGGCATTATTTAAATGTATTCTATGGTCAGACACCGGTGTGTGCACACAGGGCATTTCTCACTTCTCTCTATAAGTAAACTTCCCATTTTCATCCTCTTCCATCCCCGACTTTAACGCTCTCTTCTATGCTATAATGGAGACTTTGCAATTTTAGCAAGAGGAGAGAAATTGGAGAACCACTTTGGACTCCACACTTCTTCTTCACTTACTTCTTTTCTCAATATACTGGGCGTAGAAAATGGTATCAAGCCATCCTTATCATCAGTAGGACATGGAAAGAGGCACTAAGTCTCCTAACCAAGTTCAACCACACTCTGCAACTTAACCATTGCACTACAAATTAGGCAACGGGGGCATCAGCAAAGGCAGCCAATGTGCCGATCCTTTATACATTTTGTGTAGTACTTTTCTTACTCGGAGGCAAAATCAGCACTTTAACTGCCCAAATCATACAGATTTTACACATGTAGCACTCTATGCACACATAGGCACACACCTTGCAGTTCTTCTACACACACTTAAGCTAAAAACCCATTCTGTCACGTCAAAATTCAGGAAACCTATTACATATTCAGTGCGTCGGCATAGAAGCACTTTTTAATGCCACTAAAATGCACAAGTAGTTAGACTGAAGATGTAACCTGAATAAGTTTACAGTATGTACTCCACTTTATTAATGATTAGTAATGAGAAAGTGAGGACTACAAGAGTATTGGAAAAGACTTTTTCCACTCTGAATGTAAAGCAGATTGTGTGACCATTAGCCAAAAACGACCACGAAGGGACTCGAACCCTCAATCTTCTGATCCAAAGTCAGACGCCTTATCCATTAGGCCACGCGGTCATCCGTCCACCTGAGATGATTTTTATCATGTAGGTGGTATGCATGGATGGAGAACATATTATTGAAAGGTATTCAGGTTTACATCCCATAGTGTTCTTTCAGCTCTTTTCGCTGGAAGCACTTTTTTGGAATCTATATATTGAGAATTTTATGAGTACGATATGCTTTTGTTTTCCTTTTTCCATACAAACCTCTTTCCTCATGAGTTTAAAGCTCATTTGTATGCTCTACATAGCTCTGGACGTTTCCAGACGTGGAGTGAAACTGTTTTGAAAGTAGTACAAATTGCTCCTTCCTGCATATGCTAATTTTTCACACTCACATAAGTTGTATAAGTTTTATGAATCCTGGCTTGACCTATTCAAGTAGCTGAAAGCCTGTCACCACCTCTAGAAAAAAGATTCACACCAATCCAATTCATATCATTTTTTCCAAAGGAATATGTTCTGGCCGGTCGAAAATGCATCTCACAAAAATAGGCATTTAAAAATCTACTTTGCAGTTTCAGAACACTAACATGACTGTGAAGTGTACACAAGTAAAATGGGACCGTTTCAAAGTAGCTAATCCCTCATAAACTTCTGAGAGGAAGCATGTAATAAATCTTCCTAATTTTCTGGAAAAGAAAGAGGGAGGATTTTTGTTATCACCTCAGATGGGACTTGAACCCACAATCCCTGGCTTAGGAGGCCAGTGCCTTATTCATTAGGCCACTGAGGCACACATGCATATCTCTTTTCTAGAGGCATTATTTAAATGTATTCTATGGTCAGACACCGGTGTGTGCACACAGGGCATTTCTCACTTCTCTCATAAGTAAACTTCCATTTTCATCCTCTTCCATCCCCGACTTTAACGCTCTCTTCTATGCTATAATGGAGACTTTGCAATTTTAGCAAGTGGAGAGAAATTGGAGAACCACTTTCGACTCCACACTTCTTCTTCACTTAATTCTTTTCTCAATATACTGGGCTTAGAAAATGGTATCAAGCCATCCTTATCATCAGCAGGACACGGAAAGAGGCACCAAGTCTCCTAACCAAGTTCAACCACACTCTGCAACTTAACCATTGCACTACAAATTAGGCAACGGGGGCATCAGCAAAGGCAGCCAATGTGCCGATCCTTTATACATTTTGTGTAGTACTTTTCTTACTCGGAGGCAAAATCAGCACTTTAACTGCCCAAATCATACAGATTTTACACATGCACCACTCTATGCACACATAGGCACACACCTTGCAGTACTTCTACACACACTTAAGCTAAAAACCCATTCTGTCACGTCAAAATTCAGGAAACCTATTACATATTCAGTGCGTCGGCATAGAAGCACTTTTTAATGCCACTAAAATGCACAAGTAGTTAGACTGAAGATGCAACCTGAATGAGTTTACAGTATGTACTCCACTTTATTAATGATTAGTAATGAGAAAGTGAGGACTACAAGAGTATTGGAAAAGACTTTTTCCACTCTGAATGTAAAGCAGATTGTGTGACCATTGTCCA
>NC_140585.1:136005703-136018203 GCF_964204655.1 Triturus cristatus
CCTCGACTTTAACGCTCTCTTCTATGCTATAATGGAGACTTTGCAATTTTAGCAAGTGGAGAGAAATTGGAGAACCACTTTCGACTCCACACTTCTTCTTCACTTACTTCTTTTCTCAATATACTGGGCTTAGAAAATGGTATCAAGCCATCCTTATCATCAGCAGGACACGGAAAGAGGCACCAAGTCTCCTAACCAAGTTCAACCACACTCTGCAACTTAACCATTGCACTACAGATTAGGCAACGGGGGCATCAGCAAAGGCAGCCAATGTGCCGATCCTTTATACATTTTTTGTAGTACTTTTCTAACTCGGAGGCAAAATCAGCACTTTAACTGCCCAAATCATACAGACTTTACACATGTAGCACTCTATGCACACATAGGCACACACCTTGCAGTTCTTCTACACACACTTAAGCTAAAAACCCATTCTGTCACGTCAAAATTCTGCAAACCTATTACATATTCAGTGCGTCGGCATAGAAGCACTTTTTAATGCCACTAAAATGCACAAGTAGTTAGACTGAAGATGCAACCTGAATGAGTTTACAGTATGCACTCCACTTTATTAATGATTAGTAATGAGAAAGTGAGGACTACAAGAGTATTGGAAAAGACTTTTTCCACTCTGAATGTAAAGCAGATTGTGTGACCATTGGCCAAAAACGACCACGAAGGGACTCGAACCCTCAATCTTCTGATCCAAAGTCAGACGCCTTATCCATTAGGCCACGCGGTCATCTGTTCACCTGAGATGATTTTTATCATGTAGGTGGTATGCATGGATGGAGAACATATTATTGAAAGGTATTCAGGTTTACATCCCATAGTGTTCTTTCAGCTCTTTTCGCTGGAAGCACTTTTTTGGAATCTATATATTGAGAATTTTATGAGTACGATATGCTTTTGTTTTCCTTTTTCCATACAAACCTCTTTCCTCATGAGTTTAAAGCTCATTTGTATGCTCTACATAGCTCTGGACGTTTCCAGACGTGGAGTGAAACTGTTTTGAAAGTAGTACAAATTGCTCCTTCTTGCATATGCTAATTTTTCACACTCACATAGGTTGTATAAGTTTTATGAATCCTGGCTTGACCTATTCAAGTAGCTGAAAGCCTGTCACCACCTCTAGAAACAAGATTCACACCAATCCAATTCATATCATTTTTTCCAAAGGAATATGTTCTGGCCGGTCGAAAATGCATCTCACAAAAATAGGCATTTAAAAATCTACTTTGCAGTTTCAGAACACTAACATGACTGTGAAGTGTACACAAGTAAAATGGGAAAGTTTCAAAGTAGCTAATCCCTCATAAACTTCTGAGAGGAAGCATGTAATAAATCTACCTAATTTTCTGGAAAAGAAAGAGGGAGGATTTTTGTTATCACCTCAGATGGGACTTGAACCCACAATCCCTGGCTTAGGAGGCCAGTGCCTTATTCATTAGGCCACTGAGGCACACATGCATATCTCTTTTCTAGAGGCATTATTTAAATGTATTCTATGGTCAGACACCGGTGTGTGCACACAGGGCATTTCTCACTTCTCTCATAAGTAAACTTCCATTTTCATCCTCTTCCATCCCCGACTTTAACGCTCTCTTCTATGCTATAATGGAGACTTTGCAATTTTAGCAAGTGGAGAGAAATTGGAGAACCACTTTCGACTCCACACTTCTTCTTCACTTAATTCTTTTCTCAATATACTGGGCTTAGAAAATGGTATCAAGCCATCCTTATCATCAGCAGGACACGGAAAGAGGCACCAAGTCTCCTAACCAAGTTCAACCACACTCTGCAACTTAACCATTGCACTACAAATTAGGCAACGGGGGCATCAGCAAAGGCAGCCAATGTGCCGATCCTTTATACATTTTGTGTAGTACTTTTCTTACTCGGAGGCAAAATCAGCACTTTAACTGCCCAAATCATACAGATTTTACACATGCACCACTCTATGCACACATAGGCACACACCTTGCAGTACTTCTACACACACTTAAGCTAAAAACCCATTCTGTCACGTCAAAATTCAGGAAACCTATTACATATTCAGTGCGTCGGCATAGAAGCACTTTTTAATGCCACTAAAATGCACAAGTAGTTAGACTGAAGATGCAACCTGAATGAGTTTACAGTATGTACTCCACTTTATTAATGATTAGTAATGAGAAAGTGAGGACTACAAGAGTATTGGAAAATACTTTTTCCACTCTGAATGTAAAGCAGATTGTGTGACCATTGTCCAAAAACGACCACGAACGGACTCGAACACTCAATCTTCTGATCTGAAGTCAGACGCCTTATCCATTAGGCCACGCGGTCATCCGTTCACCTGAGATGATTTTTATCATGTAGGTGGTATGCATGGATGGAGAACATATTATTGAAAGGTATTCAGGTTTACATCCCATAGTGTCCTTTCAGCTCTTTTCGCTGGAAGCACTTTTTTGGAATCTATATATTGAGAATTTTATGAGTACGATATGCTTTTGTTTTCCTTTTTGCATACAAACCTCTTTCCTCATGAGTTTAAAGCTCATTTGTATGCTCTACATAGCTCTGGACGTTTCCAGACGTGGAGTGAAACTGTTTTGAAAGTAGTACAAATTGCTCCTTCCTGCATATGCTAATTTTTCACACTCACATAGGTTGTATAAGTTTTATGAATCCTGGCTTGACCTATTCAAGTAGCTGAAAGCCTGTCACCACCTCTAGAAACAAGATTCACACCAATCCAATTCATATCATTTTTTCCAAAAGAATATGTTCTGGCCGGTCGAAAATGCATCTCACAAAAATAGGCATTTAAAAATCTACTTTGCAGTTTCAGAACACTAACATGACTGTGAAGTGTACACAAGTAAAATGGGACAGTTTCAAAGTACCTAATCCCTCATAAACTTCCGAGAGGAAGCATGTAATAAATCTACCTAATTTTCTGGAAAAGAAAGAGGGAGGATTTTTGTTATCACCTCAGATGGGACTCGAACCCACAATCCCTGGCTTAGGAGGCCAGTGCCTTATCCATTAGGCCACTGAGGCACACATGCATAGCTCTTTTCTAGAGGCATTATTTAAATGTATTCTATGGTCAGACACCGGTGTGTGCACACAGGGCATTTCTCACTTCTCTCTATAAGTAAACTTCCCATTTTCATCCTCTTCCATCCCCGACTTTAACGCTTTCTTCTATGCTATAATGGAGACTTTGCAATTTTAGCAAGTGGAGAGAAATTGGAGATCCACTTTCGACTCCACACTTCTTCTTCACTTACTTCTTTTCTCAATATACTGGGCTTAGAAAATGGTATCAAGCCATCCTTATCATCAGTAAGACACGGAAAGAGGCACTAAGTCTCCTAACCAAGTTCAACCACACTCTGCATCTTAACCATTGCACTACAAATTAGGCAACGGGGGCATCAGCAAAAGCAGCCAATGTGCCGATCCTTTATACATTTTGTGTAGTACTTTTCTTACTCGGAGGCAAAATCAGCACTTTAACTGCCCAAATCATACAGACTTTACACATGTAGCACTCTATGCACACATAGGCACACACCTTGCAGTTCTTCTACACACACTTAAGCTAAAAACCCATTCTGTCACGTCAAAATTCTGCAAACCTATTACATATTCAGTGCGTCGGCATAGAAGCACTTTTTAATGCCACTAAAATGCACAAGTAGTTTAGACTGAAGATGCAACCTGAATGAGTTTACAGTATGCACTCCACTTTATTAATGATTAGTAATGAGAAAGTGAGGACTACAAGAGTATTGGAAAAGAATTTTTCCACTCTGAATGTAAAGCAGATTGTGTGACCATTGGCCAAAAACGACCACAAAGGGACTCGAACCCTAAATCTTCTGATCCGAAGTCATACGCCTTATCCATTAGGCCACGCGGTCATCCATTCACCTGAGATGATTTTTATCATGTAGGTGGTATGCATGGATGGAGAACATATTATTGAAAGGTATTCAGGTTTACATCCCATAGTGTTCTTTCAGCTCTTTTCGCTGGAAGCACTTTTTTGGAATCTATATATTGAGAATTTTATGAGTACGATATGCTTTTGTTTTCCTTTTTGCATACAAACCTCTTTCCTCATGAGTTTAAAGCTCATTTGTATGCTCTACATAGCTCTGGACGTTTCCAGACGTGGAGTGAAACTGTTTTGAAAGTAGTACAAATTGCTCCTTCCTGCATATGCTAATTTTTCACACTCACATAGGTTGTATAAGTTTTATGAATCCTGGCTTGACCTATTCAAGTAGCTGAAAGCCTGTCACCACCTCTAGAAACAAGATTCACACCAATCCAATTCAAATCATTTTTTCCAAAGGAATATGTTCTGGCCGGTCGAAAATGCATCTCACAAAAATAGGCATTTAAATATCTACTTTGCAGTTTCAGAACACTAACATGACTGTGAAGTGTACACAAGTAAAACGGGACAGTTTCAAAGTACCTAATCCCTCCTAAACTTCTGAGAGGAAGCATGTAATAAATCTACCTAATTTTCTGGAAAAGAAAGAGGAAGGATTTTTGTTATCACCTCAGATGGGACTTGAACCCACAATCCCTGGCTTAGAAGGCCAGTGCCTTATCCATTAGGCCACTGAGGCACACATGAATAGCTCTTTTCTAGAGGCATTATTTAAATGTATTCTATGGTCAGACACCGGTGTGTGCACACAGGGCATTTCTCACTTCTCTCTATAAGTAAACTTCCCATTTTCATCCTCTTCCATCCCCGACTTTAACGCTCTCTTCTATGCTATAATGGAGACTTTGCAATTTTAGCAAGTGGAGAGAAATTGGAGAACCCCTTTCGACTCCACACTTCTTCTTCACTTACTTCTTTTCTCAATATACTGGGCTTAGAAAATGGTATCAAGCCATCCTTATCATCAGTAGGACACGTAAAGAGGCACTAAGTCTCCTAACCAATTTCAACCACACTCTGCAACTTAACCATTGCACTACAAATTAGGCAACGGGGGCATCAGCAAAGGCAGCCAATGTGCCGATCCTTTATACATTTTGTGTAGTACTTTTCTTACTCGGAGGCAAAATCAGCACTTTAACTGCCCAAATCATACAGATTTTACACATGTAGCACTCTATGCACACATAGGCACACACCTTGCAGTTCTTCTACACACACTTAAGCTAAAAACCATATCTGTCACGTCAAAATTCTGCTAACCTATTACATATTCAGTGCGTCGGCATAGAAGCACTTTTTAATGCCACTAAAATGCACAAGTAGTTAGACTGAAGATGCAACCTCAATGAGTTTACAGTATGTACTCCACTTTATTAATGATTAGTAATGAGAAAGTGAGGACTACAAGAGTATTGGAAAAGACTTTTTCCACTCTGAATGTAAAGCAGATTGTGTGACCATTGGCCAAAAACGACCACGAAGGGACTCGAACCCTCAATCTTCTGATCCAAAGTCAGACGCCTTATCCATTAGGCCACGCGGTCATCCGTTTACCTGAGATGATTTTTATCATGTAGGTGGTATGCATGGATGGAGAACATATTATTGAAAGGTATTCAGGTTTTCATCCCATAGTGTTCTTTCAGCTCTTTTCGCTGGAAGCACTTTTTTGGAATCTATATATTGAGAATTTTATGAGTACGATATGCTTTTGTTTTCCTTTTTGCATACAAACCTCTTTCCTCATGAGTTTAAAGCTCATTTGTATGCTCTACATAGCTCTGGACGTTTCCAGACGTGGAGTGAAACTGTTTTGAAAGTAGTACAAATTGCTCCTTCCTGCATATGCTAATTTTTCACACTCACATAGGTTGTATAAGTTTTATGAATCCGGGCTTGACCTATTCAAGTAGCTGAAAGCCTGTCACCACCTCTAGAAACAAGATTCACACCAATCCAATTCATATCATTTTTTCCAAAGGAATATGTTCTGGCCGGTCGAAAATGCATCTCACAAAAATAGGCATTTAAAAATCTACTTTGCAGTTTCAGAACACTAACATGACTGTGAAGTGTACACAAGTAAAATGGGACCGTTTCAAAGTACCTAATCCCTCATAAACTTCTGAGAGGAAGCATGTAATAAATCTACCTAATTTTCTGGAAAAGAAAGAGGGAGGATTTTTGTTATCACCTCAAATGGGACTTGAACCCACAATCCCTGGCTTAGGAGGCCAGTGCCTTATCCATTAGGCCACTGAGGCACACATGCATAGCTCTTTTCTAGAGGCATTATTTAAATGTATTCTATGGTCAGACACCGGTGTGTGCACACAGGGCATTTCTCACTTCTCTCTATTAGTAAACTTCCCATTTTCATCCTCTTCCATCCCCGACTTTAACGCTCTCTTCTATGCTATAATGGAGACTTTGCAATTTTAGCAAGTGGAGAGAAATTGGAGAACCACTTTCGACTCCACACTTCTTCTTCACTTACTTCTTTTCTCAATATACTGGGCTTAGAAAATGGTATCAAGCCATCCTTATCATCAGTAGGACACGGAAAGAGGCACTAAGTCTCCTAACCAAGTTCAACCACACTCTGCAACTTAACCATTGCACTACAAATTAGGCAACGGGGGCATCAGCAAAGGCAGCCAATGTGCCAATCCTTTATACATTTTGTGTAGTACTTTTCTTACTCGGAGGCAAAATCAGCACTTTAACTGCCCAAATCATACAGATTTTACACATGTACCACTCTATGCACACATAGGCACACACCTTGCAGTTCTTCTACACACACTTAAGCTAAAAACCCATTCTGTCACGTCAAAATTCTGCAAACCTATTACATATTCAGTGCGTCGGCATAGAAGCACTTTTTAATGCCACTAAAATGCACAAGTAGTTAGACTGAAGATGCAACCTGAATGAGTTTACAGTATGTACTCCACTTTATTAATGATTAGTAATGAGAAAGTGAGGACTACAAGAGTATTGGAAAAGACTTTTTCCACTCTGAATGTAAAGCAGATTGTGTGACCATTGGCCAAAAACGACCACGAAGGGACTCGAACCCTCAATCTTCTGATCCGAAGTCAGACGCCTTATCCATTAGGCCACGCGGTCATCTTTACCTGAGATGATTTTTATCATGTAGGTGGTATGCATGGATGGAGAACATATTATTGAAAGGTATTCAGGTTTACATCCCATAGTGTTCTTTCAGCTCTTTTCGCTGGAAACACTTTTTTGGAATCTATATATTGAGAATTTTATGAGTACGATATGCTTTTGTTTTCCTTTTTGCATACAAACCTCTTTCCTCATGAGTTTAAAGCTCATTTGTATGCTCTACATAGCTCTGGACGTTTCCAGACGTGGAGTGAAACTGTTTTGAAAGTAGTACAAATTGCTCCTTCCTGCATATGCTAATTTTTCACACTCACATAGGTTGTATAAGTTTTATGAATCCTGGCTTGACCTATTCAAGTAGCTGAAAGCCTGTCACCACCTCTAGAAACAAGATTCACACTAATCCAATTCATATCATTTTTTCCAAAGGAATATGTTCTGGCCGGTCGAAAATGCATCTCACAAAAATAGGCATTTAAAAATCTACTTTGCAGTTTCAGAACACTAGCATGACTGTGAAGTGTACACAAGTAAAATGGGACCGTTTCAAAGTACCTAATCCCTCATAAACTTCTGAGAGGAAGCATGTAATAAATCTACCTAATTTTCTGGAAAAGAAAGAGGGAGGATTTTTGTTATCACCTCAGATGGGACTTGAACCCACAAACCCTGGCTTAGGAGGCCAGTGCCTTATCCATTAGGCCACTGAGGTACACATGCATAGCTCTTTTCTAGAGGCATTATTTAAATGTATTCTATGGTCAGACACCGGTGTGTGCACACAGGGCATTTCTCACTTCTTTCTATAAGTAAACTTCCCATTTTCATCCTCTTCCATCCCCGAATTTAACGCTCTCTTCTATGCTATAATGGAGACTTTGCAATTTTAGCAAGTGGAGAGAAATTGGAGAACCACTTTCGACTCCACACTTCTTCTTCACTTACTTCTTTTCTCAATATACTGGGCTTAGAAAATGGTATCAAGCCATCCTTCTCATCAGTAGGACACGGAAAGAGGCACTAAGTCTCCTAACCAAGTTCAACCACACTCTGCAACTTAACCATTGCACTACAAATTAGGCAACGGGGGCATCAGCAAAGGCAGCCAATGTGCCAATCCTTTATACATTTTGAGTAGTACTTTTCTTACTCGGAGGAAAAATCAGCACTTTAACTGCCCAAATCATACAGATTTTACACATGTAGCACTCTATGCACACATAGGCACACACCTTGCAGTTCTTCTACACACACTTAAGCTAAAAACCCATTCTGTCACATCAAAATTCTGCAAACCTATTACATATTCAGTGCGTCGGCATAGAAGCACTTTTTAATGCCACTAAAATGCACAAGTAGTTAGACTGAAGATGCAACCTGAATGAGTTTACAGTATGTACTCCACTTTATTAATGATTAGTAATGAGAAAGTGAGGACTACAAGAGTATTGGAAAAGACTTTTTCCACTCTGAATGTAAAGCAGATTGTGTGACCATTGGCCAAAAACGACCACGAAGGGACTCGAACCCTCAATCTTCTGATCCGAAGTCAGACGCCTTATCCATTAGGCCACGCGGTCATCCGTTCGTCTGAGATGATTTTTATCATGTAGGTGGTATGCATGGATGGAGAAAATATTATTGAAAGGTATTCAGGTTTACATCCCATAGTGTTCTCTCAGCTCTTTTCGCTGGAAGCACTTTTTTGGAATCTATATATTGAGAATTTTATGAGTACGATATGCTTTTGTTTTCCTTTTTGCATACAAACCTGTTTCCTCATGAGTTTAAAGCTCATTTGTATGCTCTACATAGCTCTGGACGTTTCCAGACGTGGAGTGAAAGTACCTAATCCCTCATAAACTTCTGAGAGGAAGTATGTAATAAATCTACCTAATTTTCTGGAAATGAAAGAGGGCGAATTTTTGTTCTCTCCTCAGATGGGACTTGAACCCACAATCCCTGGCTTAGGAGGCCAGTGCCTTATCCATTAGGCCACTGAGGCACACATGCATAGCTCTTTTCTAGAGACATTATTTAAATGTATTCTATGGTCAGACACCGGTGTGTGCACACAGGGCATTTCTCACTTCTCTCTATAAGTAAACTTCCCATTTTCATCCTCTTCCATCCCCGACTTTAACGCTCTCTTCTATGCTATAATGGAGACTTTGCAATTTTAGCAAGTGGAGAGAAATTGGAGAACAACTTTCGACTCCACACTTCTTCTTCACTTACTTCTTTTCTCAATATACTGGGCTTAGAAAATGGTATCAAGCCATCCTTATCATCAGCAGGACACGGAAAGAGGCACCAAGTCTCCTAACCAAGTTCAACCACACTCTGCAACTTAACCATTGCACTACAAATTAGGCAATGGGGGCATCAGCAAAGGCAGACAATGTGCCGATCCTTTATACATTTTTTGTAGTACTTTTCTTACTCGGAGGCAAAATCAGCACTTTAACTGCCCAAATCATACAGACTTTACACATGTAGCACTCTATGCACACATAGGCACACACCTTGCAGTTCTTCTACACACACTTAAGCTAAAAACCCATTCTGTCACGTCAAAATTCTGCAAACCTATTACATATTCAGTGCGTCGGCATAGAAGCACTTTTTAATGCCACTAAAATGCACAAGTAGTTAGACTGAAGATGCAACCTGAATGAGTTTACAGTATGTACTCCACTTTATTAATGATTAGTAATGAGAAAGTGAGGACTACAAGAGTATTGGAAAAGACTTTTTCCACTCTGAATGTAAAGCAGATTGTGTGACCATTGGCCAAAAACGACCACGAATGGACTCAAACCCTCAATCATCTGATCCGAAGTCAGACGCCTTATCCATTAGGCCACGCTGTTATTCATCCACCTGAGATGATTTTTATCATGTAGGTGGCATGCATGGATGGAGAACATATTATTGAAAGGTATTCAGGTTTACATCCCATAGTGTTCTTTCAGCTCTTTTCGCTGGAAGCACTTTTTTGGAATCTATATATTGAGAATTTTATGAGTACGATATGCTTTTGTTTTCCTTTTTCCATACAAACCTCTTTCCTCATGAGTTTAAAGCTCATTTGTATGCTCTACATAGCTCTGGACGTTTCCAGACGTGGAGTGAAACTGTTTTGAAAGTAGTACAAATTGCTCCTTCCTGCATATGCTAATTTTTCACACTCACATAGGTTGTATAAGTTTTATGAATCCTGGCTTGACCTATTCAAGTAGCTGAAAGCCTGTCACCACCTCTAGAAACAAGATTCACACCAATCCAATTCATATCATTTTTTCCAAAGGAATATGTTCTGGCCGGTCGAAAATGCATCTCACAAAAATAGGCATTTAAAAATCTACTTTGCAGTTTCAGAACACTAACATGACTGTGAAGTGTACACAAGTAAAACGGGACAGTTTCAAAGTACCTAATCCCTCATAAACTTCTGAGAGGAAGCATGTAATAAATCTACCTACTTTTCTGGAAAAGAAAGTGGGAGGAATTTTGTTATCACCTCAGATGGGACTCAAACCCACAATCCCTGGCTTAGGAGGCAAGTGCCTTATCCATTAGGCCACTGAGGTACACATGCATAGCCCTTTTCTAGAGGCATTATTTAAATGTATTCTATGGTCAGACACCGGTGTGTGCACACAGGGCATTTCTCACTTCTCTCTATAAGTAAACTTCCCATTTTCATCCTCTTCCATCCCCGACTTTAACGCTCTCTTCTATGCTATAATGGAGACTTTGCAATTTTAGCAAGTGGAGAGAAATTGGAGAACCACTTTCGACTCCACACTTCTTCTTCACTAACTTCTTTTCTCAATATACTGGGCTTAGAAAATGGTATCAAGCCATCCTTATCATCAGTAGGACACGGAAAGAGGCACTAAGTCTCCCAACCAAGTTCAACCACACTCTGCAACTTAACCATTGCACTACAAATTAGGCAACGGGGGCATCAGCAAAGGCAGCCAATGTGCCGATCCTTTATACATTTTGTGTAGTACTTTTCTTACTCGGAGGCAACATCAGCACTTTAACTGCCCAAATCATACAGATTTTACACATGTACCACTCTATGCACACATAGGCACACACCTTGCAGTTCTTCTACACACACTTAAGCTAAAAACCCATTCTGTCACGTCAAAACTCTGCAAACCTATTACATATTCAGTGCGTCGGCATAGAAGCACTTTTTAATGCCACTAAAATGCACAAGTAGTTAGACTGAAGATGCAACCTGAATGAGTTTACAGTATGTACTCCACTTTATTAATGATTAGTAATGAGAAAGTGAGGACTACAAGAGTATTGGAAAAGACTTTTTCCACTCTGAATGTAAAGCAGATTGTGTGACCATTGGCCAAAAACGACCATGAAGGGACTCCAACCCTCAATCTTCTGATCCGAAGTCAGACACCTTATCCATTAGGCCACGCGGTCATCCGTTCACCTGAGATGATTTTTATCATGTAGGTGGTATGCATGGATGGAGAACATATTATTGAAAGGTATTCAGGTTTACATCCCATAGTGTTCTTTCAGCTCTTTTCGCTGGAAGCACTTTTTTGGAATCTATATATTGAGAATTTTATGAGAACGATATGATTTTGTTTTCCTTTTTGCATACAAACCTCTTTCCTCATGAGTTTAAAGCTCATTTGTATGCTCTACATAGCTCTGGACGTTTCCAGACGTGGAGTGAAACTGTTTTGAAAGTAGTACAAATTGCTCCTTCCTGCATATGCTAATTTTTCACACTCACATAGGTTGTATAAGTTTTATGAATCCTGGCTTGACCTATTCAAGTAGCTGAAAGCCTGTCACCACCTCTAGAAACAAGATTCACACCAATCCAATTCATATCATTTTTTCCAAAAGAATATGTTCTGGCCGGTCGAAAATGCATCTCACAAAAATAGGCATTTAAAAATCTACTTTGCAGTTTCAGAACACTAACATGACTGTGAAGTGTACACAAGTAAAATGGGACTGTTTCAAAGTACCTAATCCCTCATAAACTTCTGAGAGGAAGCATGTAATAAATCTACCTAATTTTCTGGAAAAGAAAGAGGGAGGATTTTTGTTATCACCTCAGATGGGACTTGAACCCACAAACCCTGGCTTAGGAGGCCAGTGCCTTATCCATTAGGCCACTGAGGTACACATGCATAGCTCTTTTCTAGAGGCATTATTTAAATGTATTCTATGGTCAGACACCGGTGTGTGCACACAGGGCATTTCTCACTTCTCTCTATAAGTAAACTTCCCATTTTCATCCTCTTCCATCCCCGACTTTAACGCTCTCTTCTATGCTATAATGGAGACTTTGCAATTTTAGCAAGTGGAGAGAAATTGGAGAACCACTTTCGACTCCACACTT
>NC_140585.1:136095703-136098203 GCF_964204655.1 Triturus cristatus
TTGTTATCACCTCAGATGGGACTCAAACCCACAATCTCTGGCTTAGGAGGCCAGTGCCTTATCCATTAGGCCACTGAGGCACACATGCATAGCTCTTTTCTAGAGACATTATTTAAATGTATTCTATGGTCAGACACTGGTGTGTGCACACAGGGCATTTCTCACTTCTCTCTATAAGTAAACTTCCCATTTTCATCCTCTTCCATCCCCGACTTTAACGCTCTCTTCTAAGCTATAATGGAGACTTTGCAATTTTAGCAAGTGGAGAGAAATTGGAGAACCACTTTGGACTCCACATTTCTTCTTCACTTACTTCTTTTCTCAATATACTGGGCTTAGAAAATGGTATCAAGCCATCCTTATCATCAGCAGGACACGGAAAGAGGCACCAAGTCTCCTAACCAAGTTCAACCACACTCTGCAACTTAACCATTGCACTACAAATTAGGCAACGGGGGCATCAGCAAAGGCAGCCCATGTGCCGATCCTTTATACATTTTGTGTAGTAATTTTCTTACTTGGAGCCAAAATCAGCACTTTAACTGCCCAAATCATACAGACTTTACACATGTAGCACTCTATGCACACATAGGCACACACCTTGCAGTTCTTCTACACACACTTAAGCTAAAAACCCATTCTGTCACGTCAAAATTCTGCAAACCTATTACATATTCAGTGCGTCGGCATAGAAGCACTTTTTAATGCCACTAAAATGCACAAGTAGTTAGACTGAAGATGCAACCTGAATGAGTTTACAGTATGTACTCCACTTTATTAATGATTAGTAATGAGAAAGTGAGGACTACAAGAGTATTGGAAAAGACTTTTTCCACTCTGAATGTAAAACAGATTGTGTGACCATTGGCCAAAAATGACCACGAAGGGACTCGAACCCTCAATCTTCTGATCCGAAGTCAGACGCCTTATCCATTAGGCCACGCGTTCATCCATTCACCTGAGATGATTTTTATCATGTAGGTGGTATGCATGGATGGAGAACATATTATTGAAAGGTATTCAGGTTTACATCCCATAGTGTTCTTTCAGCTCTTTTCGCTGGAAGCACTTTTTTGGAAGCTATATATTGAGTAGTTTATGAGTACGATATGCTTTTGTTTTCCTTTTTGCATACAAACCTCTTTCCTCATGAGTTTAAAGCTCATTTGTATTCTCTACATAGCTCTGGAAGTTTCCAGACGTGGAGTGAAACTGTTTTGAAAGTAGGACAAATTGCTCCTTCCTGCATATGCTAATTTTTCACACTCACATAGGTTGTATACGTTTTATGAATCCTGGCTTGACCTATTCAAGTAGCTGAAAGCCTGTCACCACCTCTAGAAACAAGATTCACACCAATCCAATTCATATCATTTTTTCCAAAGGAATATGTTCTGGCCGGTCGAAAATGCATCTCACAAAAATAGGCATTTAAAAATCTACTTTGCAGTTTCAGAACACTAACATGACTGTGAAGTGTACACAAGTAAAACGGGACAGTTTCAAAGTACCTAATCCCTCATAAACTTCTGAGAGGAAGCATGTAATAAATCTACCTAATTTTCTGGAAAAGAAAGAGGGAGGATTTTTGTTATCACCTCAGATGGGACTCGAACCCACAATCCCTGGCTTTGGAGGCCAGAGCCTTATCCATTAGGCCACTGAGACACACATGCATAGCTCTTTTCTAGAGGCATTATTTAAATGTATTCTATGGTCAGACACTGGTGTTTGCACACAGGGCATTTCTCACTTCTCTCTATAAGTAAACTTCCCATTTTCATCCTCTTCCATCCCCGACTTTAACGCTCTCTTCTATGCTATAATGGAGACTTTGCAATTTTAGCAAGTGGAGAGAAATTGGAGAACCACTTTCGACTCCACACTTCTTCTTCACTTACTTCTTTTCTCAATATACTGGGCTTAGAAAATGGTATCAAGCCATCCTTATCATCAGCAGGACACGGAAAGAGGCACCAAGTCTCCTAACCAAGTTCAACCACACTCTGCAACTTAACCATTGCACTACAAATTAGGCAACGGGGGCATCAGCAAAGGCAGCCAATGTGCCGATCCTTTATACATTTTTTGTAGTACTTTTCTTACTCGGAGGGAAAATCAGCACTTTAACTGCCCAAATCATACAGACTTTACACATGTAGCACTCTATGCACACATAGGCACACACATTGCAGTTCTTCTACACACACTTAAGCTAAAAACCCATTCTGTCCCGTCAAAATTCTGCAAACCTATTACATATTCAGTGCGTCGGCATAGAAGCACTTTTTAATGCCACTAAAATGCACAAGTAGTTAGACTGAAGATGCAACCTGAATGAGTTTACAGTATGTACTCCACTTTATTAATGATTAGTACTGAGAAAGTGAGGACTACAAGAGTATTGGAAAAGACTTTTTCCACTCTGAATGTAAAGCAGATTGTGTGACCATTGGCCAAAAACGACCATGAAGGGACTCGAACCCTCTATCTTCTGATC
>NC_140585.1:136113203-136115703 GCF_964204655.1 Triturus cristatus
AGGAGGCCAGTGCCTTATCCATTAGGCCACTGAGGCACACATGCATAGCTCTTTTCTAGAGGCATTATTTAAATGTATTCTATGGTCAGACACCGGTGTGTGCACACAGGTCATTTCTCACTTCTCTCTATAAGTAAACTTCCCATTTTCATCCTCTTCCATCCCCGACTTTAACGCTCTCTTCTATGCTATAATGGAGACTTTGCAATTTTTGCAAGTGGAGAGAAATTGGAGAACCACTTTCGACTCCACACTTCTTCTTCACTTACTTCTTTTCTCAATATACTGGGCTTAGAAAATGGTATCAAGCCATCCTTATCATCAGTAGGACACGGAAAGAGGCACTAAGTCTCCTAACCAAGTTCAACCACACTCTGCAACTTAACCATTGCACTACAAATTAGGCAACGGGGGCATCAGCAAAGGCAGCCAATGTGCCGATCCTTTATACATTTTGTGTAGTACTTTTCTTACTCGGAGGCAAAATCAGCACTTTAACTGCCCAAATCATACAGATTTTACACATGTAGCACTCTATGCACACATAGGCACACACCTTGCAGTTCTTCTACACACACTTAAGCTAAAAACCCATTCTGTCACGTCAAAATTCTGCAAACCTATTACATATTCAGTGCGTCGGCATAGAAGCACTTTTTAATGCCACTAAAATGCACAAGTAGTTAGACTGAAGATGCAACTTGAATGAGTTTACAGTATGTACTCCACTTTATTAATGATTAGTACTGAGAAAGTGAGGACTACAAGAGTATTGGAAAAGACTTTTTCCACTCTGAATGTAAAGCAGATTGTGTGACCATTGGCCAAAAACGACCACGAAGGGACTCGAACCCTCAATCTTCTGATCCGAAGTCAGACGCCTTATCCATTAGGCCACGCGGTCATCCGTCCACCTGAGATGATTTTTATCATGTAGGTGGTATGCATGGATGGAGAACATATTATTGAAAGGTATTCAGGTTTACATCCCATAGTGTTCTTTCAGCTCTTTTCACTGGAAGCCCTTTTTTGGAATCTATATATTGAGTATTTTATGAGTATGATATGCTTTTGTTTTCCTTTTTGCATACAAACCTCTTTCCTCATGAGTTTAAAGCTCATTTGTATTCTCTACATAGCTCTGGAAGTTTCCAGACGTGGAGTGAAACTGTTTTGAAAGTAGGACAAATTGCTCCTTCCTGCATATGCCAATTTTTCACACTCACATAGGTTGTATACTTTTTATGAATCCTGGCTTGACCTATTCAAGTAGCTGAAAGCCTATCACCACCTCTAGAAACAAGATTCACACCAATCCAATTCAAATCATTTTTTCCAAAGGAATATGTTCTGGCCGGTCGAAAATGCATCTCACAAAAATAGGCATTTAAAAATATACTTTGCAGTTTCAGAACACTAACATGACTGTGAAGTGTACACAAGTAAAATGGGACAGTTTCAAAGTACCTAATCCCTCATAAACTTCCGAGAGGAAGCATGTAATAAATCTACCTAATTTTCTGGAAAAGAAAGAGGGAGGATTTTCGTTATCACCTCAGATGGGACTTGAACCCACAATCCCTGGCTTAGGAGGCCAGTGCCTTATCCATTAGGCCACTGAGGCACACATGCATAGCTCTTTTCTAGAGGCATTATTTAAATGTATTCTATGGTCAGACACCGGTGTGTGCACACAGGGCATTTCTCACTTCTCTCTATAAGTAAACTTCCCATTTTCATCCTCTTCCATCCCCGACTTTAACGCTCTCTTCTATGCTATAATGGAGACTTTGCAATTTTTGCAAGTGGAGAGAAATTGGAGAACCACTTTCGACTCCACACTTCTTCTTCACTTACTTCTTTTCTCAATATACTGGGCTTAGAAAATGGTATCAAGCCATCCTTATCATCAGTAGGACACGGAAAGAGGCACTAAGTCTCCTAACCAAGTTCAACCACACTCTGCAACTTAACCATTGCACTACAAATTAGGCAACGGGGGCATCAGCAAAGGCAGCCAATGTGCCGATCCTTTATACATTTTGTGTAGTACTTTTCTTACTCGGAGGCAAAATCAGAACTTTAACTGCCCAAATCATACAGATTTTACACATGTAGCACTCTATGCACACATAGGCACACACCTTGCAGTTCTTCTACACACACTTAAGCTAAAAACCCATTCTGTCACGTCAAAATTCTGCAAACCTATTACATATTCAGTGCGTCGGCATAGAAGCACTTTTTAATGCCACTAAAATGCACAAGTAGTTAGACTGAAGATGCAACCTGAATGAGTTTACAGTATGTACTCCACTTTATTAATGATTAGTACTGAGAAAGTGAGGACTACAAGAGTATTGGAAAAGACTTTTTCCACTCTGAATGTAAAGCAGATTGTGTGACCATTGGCCAAAAACGACCACGAAGGGACTCGAACCCTCAATCTTCTGATCCGAAGTCAGACGCCTTATCCATTAGGCCACACGGTCATCCGTCC
>NC_140585.1:136128203-136130703 GCF_964204655.1 Triturus cristatus
CTCTGAATGTAAAGCAGATTGTGTGACCATTGGCAAAAAATGACCACGAAGGGACTCGAACCCTCAATCTTCTGATCTGAAGTCAGAAGCCTTATCCATTAGGCCACGCGGTCATCCGTTCACCTGAGATGATTTTTATCATGTAGGTGGTATGCATGGATGGAGAACATATTATTGAAAGGTATTCAGGTTTACATCCCATAGTGTTCTTTCACCTCTTTTCGCGGGAAGCACTTTTTTGGAATCTATATATTGAGTATTTTATGAGTACAATATGCTTTTGTTTTCCTTTTTGCATACAAACCTCTTTCCTCATGAGTTTAAAGCTCATTTGTATTCTCTACATAGCTCTGGAAGTTTCCAGACGTGGAGTGAAACTGTTTTGAAAGTAGGACAAATTGCTCCTTCCTGCATATGCTAATTTTTCACACTCACATAGGTTGTATACGTTTTATGAATCCTGGCTTGACCTATTCAAGTAGCTGAAAGCCTGTCACCACCTCTAGAAACAAGATTCACACCAATCCAATTCAAATCATTTTTTCCAAAGGAATATGTTCTGGCCGGTCGAAAATGCATCTCACAAAAATAGGCATTTAAAAATATACTTTGCAGTTTCAGAACACTAACATGACTGTGAAGTGTACACAAGTAAAATGGGACCGTTTCAAAGTAACTAATCCCTCATAAACTTCTGAGAGGAAGCATGTAATAAATCTACCTAATTTTCTGGAAAAGATAGAGGGAGGATTTTTGTTATCACCTCAGATGGGACTCGAACCCACAATCCCTGGCTTAGGAGGCCAGTGCCTTATCCATTAGGCCACTGAGGCACACATACATAGCTCTTTTCTAGAGACATTATTTAAATGTATTCTATGGTCAGACACCGGTGTGTGCACACAGGGCATTTCTCACTTCTCTCAATAAGTAAACTTCCCATTTTCATCCTCTTCCATCCCCGACTTTAACGCTCTCTTCTATGCTATAATGGAGACTTTGCAATTTTAGCAAGTGAAGAGAAATTGGAGAACCACTTTCGACTCCACACTTCTTCTTGACTTACTTCTTTTCTCAATATACTGGGCTTAGAAAATGGTATCAAGCCATCCTTATCATCAGCAGGACACGGAAAGAGGCACCAAGTCTCCTAACCAAGTTCAACCACACTCTGCAACTTAACCATTGCACTACAAATTAGGCAACGGGGGCATCAGCAAAGGCAGCCAATGTGCCGATCCTTTATAAATTTTTTGTAGTACTTTTCTTACTCGGAGGCAAAATCAGCACTTTAACTGCCCAAATCATACAGACTTTACACATGTAGCACTCTATGCACACATAGGCACACACCTTGCAGTTCTTCTACACACACTTAAGCTAAAAACCCATTCTGTCACGTCAAAATTCTGCAAACCTATTACATATTCAGTGCGTCGGCATAGAAGCACTTTTTAATGCCACTAAAATGCACAAGTAGTTAGACTGAAGATGCAACCTGAATGAGTTTACAGTATGTACTCCACTTTATTAATGATTAGTAATGAGAAAGTGAGGACTACAAGAGTATTGGAAAAGACTTTTTCCACTCTGAATGTAAAGCAGATTGTGTGACCATTGGCCAAAAATGACCGCAAAGGGACTCGAACCCTCAATCTTCTGATCCAAAGTCAGACGCCTTATCCATTAGGCCACGCGGTCATCCGTTCACCTGAGATGATTTTTATCATGTAGGTGGTATGCATGGATGGAGAACATATTATTGAAAGGTATTCAGGTTTATATCCCATAGTGTTCTTTCAGCTCTTTTCGCTGGAAGCACTTTTTTGGAATCTATATATTGAGTATTTTATGAGTACGATATGCTTTTGTTTTCCTTTTTGCATACAAACCTCTTTCCTCATGAGTTTAAAGCTCATTTGTATTCTCTACATAGCTCTGGAAGTTTCCAGACGTGGAGTGAAACTGTTTTGAAAGTAGGACAAATTGCTCCTTCCTGCATATGCTAATTTATCACACTCACATAGGTTGTATACGTTTTATGAATCCTGGCTTGACCTATTCAAGTAGCTGAAAGCCTGTCACCACCTCTAGAAACAAGATTCACACCAATCCAATTCAAATCATTTTTTCCAAAGGAATATGTTCTGGCCGGTCGAAAATGCATCTCACAAAAATAGGCATTTAAAAATATACTTTGCAGTTTCAGAACACTAACATGACTGTGAAGTGTACACAAGTAAAATGGGACCGTTTCAAAGTAACTAATCCCTCATAAACTTCTGAGAGGAAGCATGTAATAAATCTACCTGATTTTCTGGAAAAGATAGAGGGAGGATTTTTGTTATCACCTCAGATGGGACTCGAACCCACAATCCCTGACTTAGGAGGCCAGTGCCTTATCCATTAGGCCACTGAGGCTCACATGCATAGCTCTTTTCTAGAGACATTATTTAAATGTATTCTATGGTCAGACACCGGTGTGTGCACACAGGGCATT
>NC_140585.1:136133203-136135703 GCF_964204655.1 Triturus cristatus
TATGCTTTTGTTTTCCTTTTTGCATACAAACCTCTTTCCTCATGAGTTTAAAGCTCATTTGTATTCTCTACATAGCTCTGGAAGTTTCCAGACGTGGAGTGAAACTGTTTTGAAAGTAGGACAAATTGCTCCTTCCTGCATATGCTAATTTTTCACACTCACATAGGTTGTATAAGTTTTATGAATCCTGGCTTGACCTATTCAAGTAGCTGAAAGCCTGTCACCACCTCTAGAAACAAGATTCACACCAATCCAATTCAAATCATTTTTTCCAAAGGAATATGTTCTGGCCGGTCGAAAATACATCTCACAAAAATAGGCATTTAAAAATATACTTTGCAGTTTCAGAACACTAACATGACTGTGAAGTGTACACAAGTAAAATGGGACCGTTTCAAAGTAACTAATCCCTCATAAACTTCTGAGAGGAAGCATGTAATAAATCTACCTAATTTTCTGGAAAAGATAGAGGGAGGATTTTTGTTATCACCTCAGATGGGACTCGAACCCACAATCCCTGGCTTAGGAGGCCAGTGCCTTATCCATTAGGCCACTGAGGCACACATGCATAGCTCTTTTCTAGAGACATTATTTAAATGTATTCTATGGTCAGACACCGGTGTGTGCACACAGGGCATTTCTCACTTCTCTTTATAAGTAAACTTCCCATTTTCATCCTCTTCCATCCCCGACTTTAACGCTCTCTTCTATGCTATAATGGAGACTTTGCAATTTTAGCAAGTGGAGAGAAATTGGAGAACCACTTTCGACTCCACACTTCTTCTTCACTTACTTCTTTTCTCAATATACTGGGCTTAGAAAATGGTATCAAGCCATCCTTATCATCAGCAGGACACGGAAAGAGGCACCAAGACTCCTAACCAAGTTCAACCACACTCTGCAACTTAACCATTGCACTACAAATTAGGCAACGGGGGCATCAGCAAAGGCAGCCAATGTGCCGATCCTTTATACATTTTTTGTAGTACTTTTCTTACTCGGAGGCAAAATCAGCACTTTAACTGCCCAAATCATACAGACTTTACACATGTAGCACTCTATGCACACATAGGCATACACCTTGCAGTTCTTCTACACACACTTAAGCTAAAAACCCATTCTGTCACGTCAAAATTCTGCAAACCTATTACATATTCAGTGCGTCGGCATAGAAGCACTTTTTAATGCCACTAAAATGCACAAGTAGTTAGACTGAAGATGCAACCTGAATGAGTTTACAGTATGTACTCCACTTTATTAATGATTAGTAATGAGAAAGTGAGGACTACAAGAGTATTGGAAAAGACTTTTTCCACTCTGAATGTAAAGCAGATTGTGTGACCATTGGCCAAAAACAACCACGAAGGGACTCGAACCCTCAATCTTCTGATCCGAAGTCAGACACCTTATCCATTAGGCCACGCGGTCATCCGTTCACCTGAGATGATTTTTATCATGTAGGTGGTATGCATGGATGGAGAACATATTATTGAAAGGTATTCAGGTTTACATCCCATAGTGTTCTTTCAGCTCTTTTCGCTGGAAGCACTTTTTTGGAATCTATATATTGAGTATTTTATGAGTACGATATGCTTTTGTTTTCCTTTTTGCATACAAACCTCTTTCCTCATGCGTTTAAAGCTCATTTGTATTCTCTACATAGCTCTGGAAGTTTCCAGACGTGGAGTGAAACTGTATTGAAAGTAGGACAAATTGCTCCTTCCTGCATATGCTAATTTTTCACACTCACATAGGTTGTATACGTTTTATGAATCCTGGCTTGACCTATTCAAGTAGCTGAAAGCCTGTCACCACCTCTAGAAACAAGATTCACACCAATCCAATTCAAATCATTTTTTCCAAAGGAATATCTTCTGGCTGGTCGAAAATGCATCTCACAAAAAATAGGCATTTAAAAATATACTTTGCAGTTTCAGAACACTAACATGACTGTGAAGTGTACACAAGTAAAATGGGACCGTTTCAAAGTAACTAATCCCTCATAAACTTCTGAGAGGAAGCATGTAATAAATCTACCTAATTTTCTGGAAAAGATAGAGGAAGGATTTTCGTTATCACCTCAGATGGGACTTGAACCCACAATCCCTGGCTTAGGAAGCCAGTGCCTTATCCATTAGGCCACTGAGGCACACATGGAAAGTTCTTTTCTAGTGTGTGCACACAGGGCATTTCTCACTTCTATCTATAAGTAAACTTCCCATTTTCATCCTCTTCCATCCCCGACTTTAACGCTCTCTTCTATGCTATAATGGAGACTTTGCAATTTTAGCAAGTGGAGAGAAATTGGAGAACCACTTTCGACTCCACACTTCTTCTTCACTTACTTCTTTTCTCAATATACTGGGCTTAGAAAATGGTATCAAGCCATCCTTATCATCAGCAGGACACGGAAAGAGGCACCAAGTCTCCTAACCAAGTTCAACCACACTCTGCAACTTAACCATTGCACTACAAAATAGGCAACGGGGGCATCAGCAAA
>NC_140585.1:136140703-136143203 GCF_964204655.1 Triturus cristatus
TGCCACTAAAATGCACAAGTAGTTAGACTGAAGATGCAACCTGAATGAGTTTACAGTATGTACTCCACTTTATTAATGATTAGTAATGAGAAAGTGAGGACTACAAGAGTATTGGAAAATACTTTTTCCACTCTGAATGTAAAGCAGATTGTGTGACCATTGGCAAAAAATGACCACGAAGGGACTCTTACCCTCAATCTTCTGATCCGAAGTCAGAAGCCTTATCCATTAGGCCACGCGGTCATCCGTTCACCTGAGATGATTTTTATCATGTAGGTGGTATGCATGGATGGAGAACATATTATTGAAAGGTATTCAGGTTTACATCCCATAGTTTTCTTTCAGCTCTTTTCGCTGGAAGCACTTTTTTGGAATCTATATATTGAGTATTTTATGAGTACGATATGCTTTTGTTTTCCTTTTTGCATACAAACCTCTTTCCTCATGAGTTTAAAGCTCATTTGTATTCTCTACATAGCTCTGGAAGTTTCCAGACGTGGAGTGAAACTGTTTTGAAAGTAGGACAATTTGCTCCTTCCTGCATATGCTAATTTTTCACACTCACATAGGTTGTATACGTTTTATGAATCCTGGCTTGACCTATTCAAGTAGCTGAAAGCCTGTCACCACCTCTAGAAACAAGATTCACACCAATCCAATTCAAATCATTTTTTCCAAAGGAATATGTTCTGGCCGGTCGAAAATGCATCTCACAAAAATAGGCATTTAAAAATATACTTTGCAGTTTCAGAACACTAACATGACTGTGAAGTGTACACAAGTAAAATGGGACCGTTTCAAAGTAACTAATCCCTCATAAACTTCTGAGGGGAAGCATGTAATAAATCTACCTAATTTTCTGGAAAAGATAGAGGGAGGATTTTTGTTATCACTTCAGATGGGACTCGAACCCACAATCCCTGGCTTAGGAGGCCAGTGCATTATCCATTAGGCCACTGAGGCACACATACATAGCTCTTTTCTAGAGACATTATTTAAATGTATTCTATGGTCAGACACCGGTGTGTGCACACAGGGCATTTCTCACTTCTCTCTATAAGTAAACTTCCCATTTTCATCCTCTTCCATCCCCAACTTTAACGCTCTCTTCTATGCTATAATGGAGACTTTGCAATTTTAGCAAGTGGAGAGAAATTGGAGAACCACTTTCGACTCCACACTTCTTCTTGACTTACTTCTTTTCTCAATATACTGGGCTTAGAAAATGGTATCAAGCCATCGTTATCATCAGCAGGTCACGGAAAGAGGCACCAAGTCTCCTAACCAAGTTCAACCACACTCTGCAACTTAACCATTGCACTACAAATTAGGCAACGGGGGCATCAGCAAAGGCAGCCAATGTGCCGATCCTTTATACATTTTGTGTAGTACTTTTCTTACTCAGAGGCAAAATCAGCACTTTAACTGCCCAAATCATACAGATTTTATCAATGTAGCACTCTATGCACACATAGGCACACACCTTGCAGTTCTTCTACACACACTTAAGCTAAAAACCCATTCTGTCACGTCAAAATTCTGCTAACCTATTACAGATTCAGTGCGTCGGCATAGAAGCACTTTTTAATGCCACTAAAATGCACAAGTAGTTAGACTGAAGATGCAACCTGAATGAGTTTACAGTATGTACTCCACTTTATTAATGATTAGTAATGAGAAAGTGAGGACTACAAGAGTATTGGAAAAGACTTTTTCCACTCTGAATGTAAAGCAGATTGTGTGACCATTGGCCAAAAACGACCACGAAGGGACTCGAAGCCTCAATCTTCTGATCCGAAGTCAGACGCCTTATCCATTAGTCCACGCGGTCATCCGTTCACCTGAAATGATTTTTATCATGTAGGTGGTGGAGAACATATTATTGACAGGTATTCAGGTTTACATTCCATAGTCTTCTTTCAGCTCTTTTCACTGGAAGCACTTTTTTGGAATCTATATATTGAGAATTTTATGAGTACGATATGCTTTTGTTTTCCTTTTTGCATGCAAACCTCTTTCCTCATGAGTTTAAAGCTCATTTGTATGCTCTACATAGCTCTGGACGTTTCCAGACGTGGAGTGAATCTGTTTTGAAAGCAGTACAAATTGCTCCTTCCTGCATATGCTAATTTTTCACACTCACATAGGTTGTATAAGTTTTATGAATCCTGGCTTGACCTATTCAAGTAGCTGAAAGCCTGTCACCACCTCTAGAAACAAGATTCACACCAATCCAATTCAAATCATTTTTACCAAAGGAATATGTTCTGGCCGGTTGAAAATACATCTCGCAAAAATAGGCATTTAAAAAAATACTTTGAAGTTTCAGAACACTAACATGACTGTGAAGTGTACACAAGTAAAATGGGACCGTTTCAAAGTACCTAATCCCTCATAAACTTCTGAGAGGAAGCATGTAATAAATCTACCTAATTTTCTGGAAAAGAAAGAGGGACGATTTTTGTTATCACCTCAGATGGGACTCGAACCCACAATCCCT
>NC_140585.1:136160703-136165703 GCF_964204655.1 Triturus cristatus
CATAAACTTCCGAGAGGAAGCATGTAATAAATCTACCTAATTTTCTGGAAAAGAAAGAGGGAGGATTTTCGTTATCACCACAGATGGGACTTAAACCCACAATCCATGGCTTAGGAGGCCAGTGCCTTATCCATTAGGCCACTGAGGCACACATGCATAGCTCTTTTCTAGAGGCATTATTTAAATGTATTCTATGGTCAGACACCGGTGTGTGCACACAGGGCATTTCTCACTTCTCTCTATAAGTAAACTTCCCATTTTCATCCTCTTCCATCCCCGACTTTAACGCTCTCTTCTATGCTATAATGGAGACTTTGCAATTTTAGCAAGTGGAGAGAAATTGGAGAACCACTTTCGACTCCACACTTCTTCTTCACTTACTTCTTTTCTCAATATACTGGGCTTAGAAAATGGTATCAAGCCATCCTTATCATCAGCAGGACACGGAAAGAGGCACCAAGTCTCCTAACCAAGTTCAACCACACTCTGCAACTTAACCATTGCACTACAAATTAGGCAACGGGGGCATCAGCAAAGGCAGCCAATGTGCCGATCCTTTATACATTTTTTGTAGTACTTTTCTTACTCGGAGGCAAAATCAGCACTTTAACTGCCCAAATCATACAGACTTTAAACATGTAGCACTCTATGCACACATAGGCACACACCTTGCAGTTCTTCTACACACACTTAAGCTAAAAACCCATTCTGTCACGTCAAAATTCTGCAAACCTATTACATATTCAGTGCGTCGGCATAGAAGCACTTTTTAATGCCACTAAAATGCACAAGTAGTTAGACTGAAGATGCAACCTGAATGAGTTTACAGTATGTACTCCACTTTATTAATGATTAGTAATGAGAAAGTGAGGACTACAAGAGTATTGGAAAAGACTTTTTCCACTCTGAATGTAAAGCAGATTGTGTGACCATTGGCCAAAAATGACCACGAAGGGACTCGAACCCTCAATCTTCTGATCCGAAGTCAGACGCCTTATCCATTAGGCCACGCGGTCATCCGTTCACCTGACATGATTTTTATCATGTAGGTGGTATGCATGGATGGAGAACATATTATTGAAAGGTATTCAGGTTTACATCCCATAGTGTTCTTTCAGCTCTTTTCGCTGGAAGCACTTTTTTGGAATCTATATATTGAGTATTTTATGAGTACGATATGCTTTTGTTTTCCTTTTTGCATACAAACCTCTTTCCTCATGAGTTTAAAGCTCATTTGTATTCTCTACATAGCTCTGGAAGTTTCCAGACGTGGAGTGAAACTGTTTTGAAAGTAGGACAAATTGCTCCTTCCTGCATATGCTAATTTATCACACTCACATAGGTTGTATACGTTTTATGAATCCTGGCTTGACCTATTCAAGTAGCTGAAAGCCTGTCACCACCTCTAGAAACAAGATTCACACCAATCCAATTCAAATCATTTTTTCCAAAGGAATATGTTCTGGCCGGTCGAAAATGCATCTCACAAAAATAGGCATTTAAAAATATACTTTGCAGTTTCAGAACACTAACATGACTGTGAAGTGTACACAAGTAAAATGGGACAGTTTCAAAGTACCTAATCCCTCATAAACTTCCGAGAGGAAGCATGTAATAAATCTACCTAATTTTCTGGAAAAGAAAGAGGGAGGATTTTTGTTATCACCTCAGATGGGACTTGAACCCACAATCCCTGGCTTAGGAGGCCAGTGCCTTATCCATTAGGCCACTGAGGCACACATGCATAGCTCTTTTCTAGAGGCATTATTTAAATGTATTCTATGGTCAGACACCGGTGTGTGCACACAGGGCATTTCTCACTTCTCTCTATAAGTAAACTTCCCATTTTCATCCTCTTCCATCCCCGACTTTAATGCTCTCTTCTATGCTATAATGGAGACTTTGCAATTTTTGCAAGTGGAGAGAAATTGGAGAACCACTTTCGACTCCACACTTCTTCTTCACTTACTTCTTTTCTCAATATACTGGGCTTAGAAAATGGTATCAAGCCATCCTTATCATCAGTAGGACACGGAAAGAGGCACTAAGTCTCCTAACCAAGTTCAACCACACTCTGCAACTTAACCATTGCACTACAAATTAGGCAACGGGGGCATCAGCAAAGGCAGCCAATGTGCCGATCCTTTATACATTTTGTGTAGTACTTTTCTTACTCGGAGGCAAAATCAGCACTTTAACTGCCCAAATCATACAGATTTTACACATGTAGCACTCTATGCACACATAGGCACACACCTTGCAGTTCTTCTACACACACTTAAGCTAAAAACCCATTCTGTCACGTCAAAATTCTGCAAACCTATTACATATTCAGTGCGTCGGCATAGAAGCACTTTTTAATGCCACTAAAATGCACAAGTAGTTAGACTGAAGATGCAACCTGAATGAGTTTACAGTATGTACTCCACTTTATTAATGATTAGTACTGAGAAAGTGAGGACTACAAGAGTATTGGAAAATACTTTTTCCACTCTGAATGTAAAGCAAATTGTGTGACCATTGGCCAAAAACGACCACGAAGGGACTCGAACCCTCAATCTTCTGATCCGAAGTCAGACGCCTTATCCATTAGGCCACGCGGTCACCCTTCCACCTGAGATGATTTTTATCATGTAGGTGGTATGCATGGATGGAGAACATATTATTGAAAGGTATTCAGGTTTACATCCCATAGTATTCTTTCAGCTCTTTTCGCTGGAAGCACTTTTTTGGAATCTATATATTGAGTATTTTATGAGTACGATATGCTTTTGTTTTCCTTTTTGCATACAAACCTCTTTCCTCATGCGTTTAAAGCTCATTTGTATTCTCTACATAGCTCTGGAAGTTTCCAGACGTGGAGTGAAACTGTTTTGAAAGTAGGACAAATTGCTCCTTCCTGCATATGCTAATTTTTCACACTCACATAGGTTGTATACTTTTTATGAATCCTGGCTTGACCTATTCAAGTAGCTGAAAGCCTGTCACCACCTCTAGAAACAAGATTCACACCAATCCAATTCAAATCATTTTTTCCGAAGGAATATGTTCTGGCCGGTCGAAAATGCATCTCACAAAAATAGGCATTTAAAAATATACTTTGCAGTTTCAGAACACTAACATGTCTGTGAAGTGTACACAAGTAAAATGGGACCGTTTCAAAGTAACTAATCCCTCGTAAACTTCTGAGAGGAAGCATGTAATAAATCTACCTAATTTTCTGGAAAAGATAGAGGGAGGATTTTTGTTATCACCTCAGATGGGACTTGAACCCACAATCCCTGGCTTAGGAGGCCAGTGCCTTATCCATTAGGCCACTGAGGCACACATGCATAGCTCTTTTCTAGAGACATTATTTAAATGTATTCTTTGGTCAGACACTGGTGTGTGCACACTGGGCATTTCTCACTTCTCTCTATAAGTAAACTTCCCATTTTCATCCTCTTCCATCCCCGACTTTAACGCTCTCTTCTATGCTATAATGGAGACTTTGCAATTTTAGCAAGTGGAGAGAAATTGGAGAACCACTTTCGACTCCACACTTCTTCTTCACTAACTTCTTTTCTCAATATACTGGGCTTAGAAAATGGTATCAAGCCATCCTTATCATCAGCAGGACAGGGAAAGAGGCACCAAGTCTCCTAACCAAGTTCAACCACACTCTGCAACTTAACCATTGCACTACAAATTAGGCAACGGGGGCATCAGCAAAGGCAGCCAATGTGCCGATCCTTTATACATTTTTTGTAGTACTTTTCTTACTCGGAGGCAAAATCAGCACTTTAACTGCCCAAATCATACAGACTTTACACATGTAGCACTCTATGCACACATAGGCACACACCTTGCAGTTCTTCTACACACACTTAAGCTAAAAACCCATTCTGTCACGTCAAAATTCTGCAAACCTATTACATATTCAGTGCGTCGGCATAGAAGCACTTTTTAATGCCACTAAAATGCCAAGTAGTTAGACTGAAGATGCAACCTGAATGAGTTTACAGTATGTACTCCACTTTATTAATGATTAGTACTGAGAAAGTGAGGACTACAAGAGTATTGGAAAATACTTTTTCCACTCTGAATGTAAAGCAGATTGTGTGACCATTGGCCAAAAACGACCACGAAGGGACTCGAACCCTCAATCTTCTGATCCGAAGTCAGACGCCTTATCCATTAGGCCACGCGGTCATCCGTCCACCTGAGGTGATTTTTATCATGTAGGTGGTATGCATGGATGGAGAACATATTATTGAAAGGTATTCAGGTTTACATCCCATAGTGTTCTTTCAGCTCTTTTCGCTGGAAGCCCTTTTTTGGAATCTATATATTGAGTATTTTATGAGTACGATATGCTTTTGTTTTCCTTTTTGCATACAAACCTCTTTCCTCATGAGTTTAAAGCTCATTTGTATTCTCTACATAGCTCTGGAAGTTTCCAGACGTGGAGTGAAACTGTTTTGAAAGTAGGACAAATTGCTCCTTCCTGCATATGCTAATTTTTCACACTCACATAGATTGTATACTTTTGATGAATCCTGGCTTGACCTATTCAAGTAGCTGAAAGCCTGTCACCACCTCTAGAAACAAGATTCACACCAATCCAATTCAAATCATTTTTTCCAAAGGGATATGTTCTGGCCGGTCGAAAATGCATCTCACAAAAATAGGCATTTAAAAATCTACTTTGCAGTTTCAGAACACTAACATGACTGTGAAGTGTACACAAGTAAAATGGGACAGTTTCAAAGTACCTAATCCCTCATAAACTTCCGAGAGGAAGCATGTAATAAATCTACCTAATTTTCTGGAAAAGAAAGAGGGAGGATTTTCGTTATCACCTCAGATGGGACTTAAACCCACAATCCATGGCTTAGGAGGCCAGTGCCTTATCCATTAGGCCACTGAGGCACACATGCATAGCTCTTTTCTAGAGGCATTATTTAAATGTATTCTATGGTCAGACACCGGTGTGTGCACACAGGACATTTCTCACTTCT
>NC_140585.1:136168203-136170703 GCF_964204655.1 Triturus cristatus
ATATATTGAGTAGTTTATGAGTACGATATGCTTTTGTTTTCCTTTTTGCATACAAACCTCTTTCCTCATGCGTTTAAAGCTCATTTGTATTCTCTACATAGCTCTGGAAGTTTCCAGACGTGGAGTGAAACTGTTTTGAAAGTAGGACAAATTGCTCCTTCCTGCATATGCTAATTTTTCACACTCACATAGGTTGTATACGTTTTATGAATCCTGGCTTGACCTATTCAAGTAGCTGAAAGCCTGTCACCACCTCTAGAAACAAGATTCACACCAATCCAATTCAAATCATTTTTTCCAAAGGAATATGTTCTGGCCGGTCGAAAATGCATCTCACAAAAATAGGCATTTAAAAATATACTTGGCAGTTTCAGAACACTAACATGACTGTGAAGTGTACACAAGTAAAATGGGACCGTTTCAAAGTAACTAATCCCTCATAAACTTCTGAGAGGAAGCATGTAATAAATCTACCTAATTTTCTGGAAAAGATAGAGGGGGGATTTTTGTTTTCTCCTCAGATGGGACTCGAACCCACAATCCCTGGCTTAGGAGGCCAGTGCCTTATCCATTAGGCCACTGAGGCACACATGCATAGCTCTTTTCTAGAGACATTATTTAAATGTATTCTATGGTCAGACACCGGTGTGTGCACACAGGGCATTTCTCACTTCTCTCTATAAGTAAACTTCCCATTTTCATCCTCTTCCATCCCCGACTTTAACGCTCTCTTCTATGCTATAATGGAGACTTTGCAATTTTAGCAAGTGGAGAGAAATTGGAGAACCACTTTCGACTCCACACTTCTTCTTCACTTACTTCTTTTCTCAATATACTGGGCTTAGAAAATGGTATCAAGCCATCCTTATCATCAGCAGGACACGGAAAGAGGCACCAAGTCTCCTAACCAAGTTCAACCACCTCTGCAACTTAACCATTGCACTACAAATTAGGCAACGGGGGCATCAGCAAAGGCAGCCAATGTGCCGATCCTTTATACATTTTTTGTAGTACTTTTCTTACTCGGAGGCAAAATCAGCACTTTAACTGCCCAAATCATACAGACTTTACACATGTAGCACTCTATGCACACATAGGCACACACCTTGCAGTTCTTCTACACACACTTAAGCTAAAAACCCATTCTGTCACGTCAAAATTCTGCAAACCTATTACATATTCAGTGCGTCGGCATAGAAGCACTTTTTAATGCCACTAAAATGCACAAGTAGTTAGACTGAAGATGCAACCTGAATGAGTTTACAGTATGTACTCCACTTTATTAATGAATAGTAATGAGAAAGTGAGGACTACAAGAGTATTGGAAAAGACTTTTTCCACTCTGAATGTAAAGCAGATTGTGTGACCATTGGCCAAAAATGACCACGAAGGGACTCGAACCCTCAATCTTCTGATCCGAAGTCAGACACCTTATCCATTAGGCCACGCGGTCATCCGTTCACCTGAGATGATTTTTATCATGTAGGTGGTATGCATGGATGGAGAACATATTATTGAAAGGTATTCAGGTTTACATCCCATAGTGTTCTTTCAGCTCTTTTCGCTGGAAGCACTTTTTTGGAATCTATATATTGAGTATTTTATGAGTACGATATGCTTTTGTTTTCCTTTTTGCATACAAACCTCTTTCCTCATGAGTTTAAAGCTCATTTGTATTCTCTACATAGCTCTGGAAGTTTCCAGACGTGGAGTGAAACTGTTTTGAAAGTAGGACAAATTGCTCCTTCCTGCATATGCTAATTTTTCACACTCACATAGGTTGTATACGTTTTATGAATCCTGGCTTGACCTATTCAAGTAGCTGAAAGCCTGTCACCACCTCTAGAAACAAGATTCACACCAATCCAATTCAAATCATTTTTTCCAAAGGAATATGTTCTGGCCGGTCGAAAATGCATCTCACAAAAAATAGGCATTTAAAAATATACTTTGCAGTTTCAGAACACTAACATGACTGTGAAGTGTACACAAGTAAAATGGGACCGTTTCAAAGTAACTAATCCCTCATAAACTTCTGAGAGGAAGCATGTAATAAATCTACCTACTTTTCTGAAAAAGATAGAGGGAGGATTTTCGTTATCACCTCAGATGGGACTTGAACCCACAATCCCTGGCTTAGGAGGCCAGTGCCTTATCCATTAGGCCACTGAGGCACACATGCATAGCTTTTTTCTAGAGGCATTATTTAAATGTATTCTATGGTCAGACACCGGTGTATGCACACAGGGCATTTCTCACTTCTCTCTATAAGTAAACTTCCCATTTTCATCCTCTTCCATCCCCGACTTTAACGCTCTCTTCTATGCTATAATGGAGACTTTGCAATTTTAGCAAGTGGAGAGAAATTGGAGAACCACTTTCGACTCCACACTTCTTCTTCACTTACTTCTTTTCTCAATATACTGGGCTTAGAAAATGGTATCAAGCCATCCTTATCATCAGTAGGACACGGAAAGAGGCACTAAGTCTCCTAACCAAG
>NC_140585.1:136180703-136185703 GCF_964204655.1 Triturus cristatus
TTCACCTGAGATGATTTTTATCATGTAGGTGGTATGCATGGATGGAGAACATATTATTGAAAGGTATTCAGGTTAACATCCCATAGTGTTCTTTCAGCTCATTTCGCTGGAAGCACTTTTTTGGAATCTATATATTGAGAATTTTATGAGTACGATATGCTTTTGTTTTCCTTTTTGCATACAAACCTCTTTCCTCATGAGTTTAAAGCTCATTTGTATGCTCTACATAGCTCTGGACGTTTCCAGACGTGGAGTGAAACTGTTTTGAAAGTAGTACAAATTGCTCCTTCCTGCATATGCTAATTTTTCACACTCACATAGGTTGTATAAGTTTTATGAATCCTGGCTTGACCTATTCAAGTAGCTGAAAGCCTGTCACCACCTCTAGAAACAAGATTCACACCAATCCAATTCAAATCATTTTTTCCAAAGGAATATGTTCTGGCCGGTCGAAAATGCATCTCACAAAAATAGGCATTTAAAAATCTACTTTGCAGTTTCAGAACACTAACATGACTGTGAAGTGTACACAAGTAAAACGGGACAGTTTCAAAGTACCTAATCCCTCATAAACTTCTGAGAGGAAGCATGTAATAAATCTACCTAATTTTCTGGAAAAGAAAGAGGGAGGATTTTTGTTATCACTTCAGATGGGACTCGAACCCACAATCCCTGGCTTAGGAGGCCAGTGCCTTATCCATTAGGCCACTGAGGTACACATGCATAGCTCTTTTCTAGAGGCATTATTTAAATGTATTCTATGGTCAGACACCGGTGTGTGCACACAGGGCATTTCTCACTTCTCTCTATAAGTAAACTTCCCATTTTCATCCTCTTCCATCCCCGACTTTAACGCTCTCTTCTATGCTATAATGGAGACTTTGCAATTTTAGCAAGTGGAGAGAAATTGGAGAACTACTTTTGACTCCACACTTCTTCTTCACTTACTTCTTTTCTCAATATACTGGGCTTAGAAAATGGTATCAAGCCATCCTTATCATCAGCAGGACACGGAAAGAGGCACCAAGTCTCCTAACCAAGTTCAACCACACTCTGCAACTTAACCATTGCACTACAAATTAGGCAACGGGGGCATCAGCAAAGACAGCCAATGTGCCGATCCTTTATACCTTTTGTGTAGTACTTTTCTTACTCGGAGGCAAAATCGGCACTTTAACTGCCCAAATCATACAGACTTTACACACGTAGCACTCTATGCACACATAGGCACACACCTTGCAGTTCTTCTACACACACTTAAGCTAAAAACCCATTCTGTCACGTCAAAATTCTGCAAACCTATTACATATTCAGTGCGTCGGCATAGAAGCACTTTTTAATGCCACTAAAATGCACAAGTAGTTAGACTGAAGATGCAACCTGAATGAGTTTACAGTATGTACTCCACTTTATTAATGATTAGTAATGAGAAAGTGAGGACTACAAGAGTATTGGAAAAGACTTTTTCCACTCTGAATGTAAAGCAGATTGTGTGACCATTGGCCAAAAACGACCACGAAGGGACTCGAACCCTTAATCTTCTGATCTGAAGTCAGACGCCTTATCCATTAGGCCACGCGGTCATCCGTCCACCTGAGCTGATTTTTATCATGTAGGTGGTATGCATGGATGGAGAACATATTATTGAAAGGTATTCAGGTTTACATCCCATAGTGTTCTTTCAGCTCTTTTCGCTGGAAGCACTTTTTTGGAATCTATATATTGAGAATTTTATGAGTACGATATGCTTTTGTTTTCCTTTTTCCATACAAACCTCTTTCCTCATCAGTTTAAAGCTCATTTGTATGCTCTACATAGCTCTGGACGTTTCCAGACGTGGAGTGAAACTGTTTTGAAAGTAGTACAAATTGCTCCTTCCTGCATATGCTAATTTTTCACACTCACATAGGTTGTATAAGTTTTATGAATCCTGGCTTGACCTATTCAAGTAGCTGAAAGCCTGTCACCACCTCTAGAAACAAGATTCACACCAATCCAATTCATATCATTTTTTCCAAAGGAATATGTTCTGGCCGGTCGAAAATGCATCTCACAAAAATAGGCATTTAAAAATCTACTTTGCAGTTTCAGAACACTAACATGACTGTGAAGTGTACACAAGTAAAATGGGACCGTTTCAAAGTACCTAATCCCTCATAAACTTCTGAGAGGAAGCATGTAATAAATCTACCTAATTTTCTGGAAAAGAAAGAGGGAGGATTTTTGTTATCACCTCAGATGGGACTTGAACCCACAATCCCTGGCTTAGGAGGCCAGTGCCTTATCCATTAGGCCACTGAGGCACACATGTATAGCTCTTTTCTAGAGGCATTATTTAAATGTATTCTATGGTCAGACACCGGTGTGTGCACACAGGGCATTTCTCACTTCTCTCTATAAGTAAACTTCCCATTTTCATCCTCTTCCATCCCCGACTTTAACGCTCTCTTCTATGGTATAATGGAGACTTTGCAATTTTAGCAAGTGGAGAGAAATTGGAGAACCACTTTCGACTCCACACTTCTTCTTCACTTACTTCTTTTCTCAATATACTGGGCTTAGAAAATGGTATCAAGCCATCCTTATCATCAGTAGGACACGGAAAGAGGCACTAAGTCTCCTAACCAAGTTCAACCACACTCTGCAATGCAGCCAATGTGCCGATCCTTTATACATTTTGTGTAGTACTTTTCATACTCGGAGGCAAAATCAGCACTTTAACTGCCCAAATCATACAGATTTTACACATGTACCACTCTATGCACACATAGGCACACACCTTGCAGTTCTTCTACACACACTTAAGCTAAAAACCCATTCTGTCACGTAAAAATTCTGCAAACCTATTACATATTCAGTGCGTCGGCATAGAAGCACTTTTTAATGCCACTAAAATGCACAAGTAGTTAGACTGAAAATGCAACCTGAATGAGTTTACAGTATGTACTCCACTTTATTAATGATTAGTAATGAGAAAGTGAGGACTACAAGAGTATTGGAAAAGACTTTTTCCACTCTGAATGTAAAGCAGATTGTGTGACCATTGGCCAAAAACGACCACGAAGGGACTCGAACCCTCAACCTTCTGATCTGAAGTCAAACGCCTTATCCATTAGGCCACGCGGTCATCCGTTCACCTGAGATGATTTTTATCATGTAGGTGGTATGCATGGATGGAGAACATATTATTGAAAGGTATTCCGGTTTACATCCCATAGTGTTCTTTCAGCTCTTTTCGCTGGAAGCACTTTTTTGGAATCTATATATTGAGAATTTTATGAGTACGATATGCTTTTGTTTTCCTTTTTGCATACAAACCTCTTTCCTCATGAGTTTAAAGCTCATTTGTATGCTCTACATAGCTCTGGACATTTCCAGACGTGGAGTGAAACTGTTTTGAAAGTAGTACAAATTGCTCCTTCCTGCATATGCTAATTTTTCACACTCACATAGGTTGTATACGTTTTATGAATCCTGGCTTGACCTATTCAAGTAGCTGAAAGCCTGTCACCACCTCTAGAAACAAGATTCACACCAATCCAATTCATATCATTTTTTCCAAAGGAATATGTTCTGGCCGGTCGAAAATGAATCTCACAAAAATAGGCATTTAAAAATCTACTTTGCAGTTTCAGAACACTAACATGACTGTGAAGTGTACACAAGTAAAATGGGACAGTTTCAAAGTACCTAATCCCTCATAAACTTCTGAGAGGAAGCATGTAATAAATCTACCTAATTTTCTGGAAAAGAAAGAGGGTGGATTTTTGTTATCACCACAGATGGGACTCGAACCCACAATCCCTGGCGTAGGAGGCCAGTCCCTTATCCATTAGGCCACTGAGCCACACATGCATAGCTCTTTTCTAGAGGCATTATTTAAATGTATTCTATGGTCAGACACCGGTGTGTGCACACAGGGCATTTCTCACTTCTCTCTATAAGTAAACTTCCCATTTTCATCCTCTTCCATCCCCGACTTTAACGCTCTCGTCTATGCTATAATGGAGACTTTGCAATTTTAGCAAGTGGAGAGAAATTGGAGAACCACTTTCGACTCTACACTTCTTCTTCACTTACTTCTTTTCTCAATATACTGGGCTTAGAAAATGGTATCAAGCCATCCTTATCATCAGTAGGACACGGAAAGAGGCACTAAGTCTCCTAACCAAGTTCAACCACACTCTGCAACTTAACCATTGCACTACAAATTAGGCAACGGGGGCATCAGCAAAGGCAGTCAATGTGCCGATCCTTTATACATTTTGTGTAGTACTTTTCTTACTCGGAGGCAAAATCAGCACTTTAACTGCCCAAATCATACAGATTTTACACATGTACCACTCTATGCACACATAGGCACACACCTTGCAGTTCTTCTACACACACTTAAGCTAAAACCCCATTGTGTCACGTCAAAATTCTGCAAACCTATTACATATTCAGTGCGTCGGCATAGAAGCACTTTTTAATGCCACTAAAATGCACAAGTAGTTAGACTGAAGATGCAACCTGAATGAGTTTACAGTATGTACTCCACTTTATTAATGATTAGTAATGAGAAAGTGAGGACTACAAGAGTATTGGAAAAGACTTTTTCCACTCTGAATGTAAAGCAGATTGTGTGACCATTGGCCAAAAACGACCACGAAGGGACTCGAACCCTCAATCTTCTGATCTGAAGTCAGACGCCTTATCCATTAGGCCACGCGGTCATCCGTCCACCTGAGATGATTTTTATCATGTAGGTGGTATGCATGGATGGAGAACATATTATTGAAAGGTATTCAGGTTTACATCCCATAGTGTTCTTTCAGCTCTTTTCGCTGGAAGCACTTTTTTGGAATCTATATATTGAGAATTTTATGAGTACGATATGCTTTTGTTTTCCTTTTTCCATACAAACCTCTTTCCTCATGAGTTTAAAGCTCATTTGTATGCTCTACATAGCTCTGGACGTTTCCAGACGTGGAGTGAAACTGTTTTGAAAGTAGTACAAA
>NC_140585.1:136190703-136240703 GCF_964204655.1 Triturus cristatus
GAAGTGTACACAAGTAAAATGGGACCGTTTCAAAGTACCTAATCCCTCATAAACTTCTGAGAGGAAGCATGTAATAAATCTTCCTAATTTTCTGGAAAAGAAAGAGGGAGGATTTTGGTTATCACCTCAGATGGGACTCAAACCCACAACCCTTGGCTTAGGAGGCCAATGCCTTATCCATTAGGCCACTAAGCACACATGCATAGCTCTTTTCTAGAGGCATTATTTAAATGTATTCTATGGTCAGACACCGGTGTGTGCACACAGGGCATTTCTCACTTCTCTCTATAAGTAAACTTCCCATTTTCATCCTCTTCCATCCCCGACTTTAACGCTCTCTTCTATGCTATAATGGAGACTTTGCAATTTTAGCAAGTGGAGAGAAATTGGAGAACCACTTTGGACTCCACACTTCTTCTTCACTTACTTCTTTTCTCAATATACTGGGCTTAGAAAATGGTATCAAGCCATCCTTATCATCAGCAGGACCCGGAAAGAGGCACCAAGTCTCCTAACCAAGTTCAACCACACTCTGCAACTTAACCATTGCACTACAAATTAGGCAACGGGGGCATCAGCAAAGGCAGCCAATGTGCCGATCCTTTATACATTTTTTGTAGTACTTTTCTTACTCGGAGGTAAAATCAGCGCTTTAACTGCCCAAATCATACAGACTTTACACATGTAGCACTCTATGCACACATAGGCACACACCTTGCAGTTCTTCTACACACACTTAAACTAAAAACCCATTCTGTCACGTCAAAATTCTGCAAACCTATTACATATTCAGTGCGTCGGCATAGAAGCACTTTTTAATGCCACTAAAATGCACAAGTAGTTAGACTGAAGATGCAACCTGAATGAGTTTACAGTATGTACTCCACTTTATTAATGATTAGTAATGAGAAAGTGAGGACTACAAGAGTATTGGAAAAGACTTTTTCCACTCTGAATGTAAAGCAGATTGTGTGACCATTGGCCAAAAACGACCACGAAGGGACTCGAACCCTCAATTTTCTGATCCGAAGCCAGACGCCTTATCCATTAGGCCATGCGGTCATCCGTTCACCTGAGGTGTTTTTTATCATGTAGGTGGTATGCATGGATGGAGAACATATTATTGAAAGGTATTCAGGTTTACATCCCATAGTGTTCTTTCAGCTCTTTTCGCTGGAAGCACTTTTTTGGAATCTATATATTGAGAATTTTATTAGTACGCTATGCTTTTGTTTTCCTTTTTGCATACAAATCTCTTTCCTCATGAGTTTAAAGCTCATTTGTATTCTCTACATAGCTCTGGACGTTTCCAGACGTGGAGTGAAACTGTTTTGAAAGTAGGACAAATTGCTCCTTCCTGCATATGCTACTTTTTCACACTCACATAGGTTGTATACGTTTTATGAATCCTGGCTTGACCTATTCAAGTAGCTGAAAGCCTGTCACCACCTCTAGAAACAAGATTCACACCAATCCAATTCAAATCATTTTTTCCAAAGGAATATGTTCTGGCCGGTGGAAAATGCATCTCACAAAAATAGGCATTTAAAAATCTACTTTGCAGTTTCAGAACACTAACATGACTGTGAAGTGTACACAAGTAAAATGGGACCGTTTCAAAGTACCTAATCCCTCATAAACTTCTGAGAGGAAGCATGTAATAAATCTACTTAATTTTCTGGAAAAGAAAGAGGGAGGATTTTTGTTATCACCTCAGATGGGACTCAAACACACAACCCTTGGCTTAGGAGGCCAGTGCCTTATCCATTAGGCCACTGAGGCACACATGCATAGCTCTTTTCTAGAGGCATTATTTAAATGTATTCTATGGTCAGACACCGGTGTGTGCACACAGGGCATTTCTCACTTCTCTCTATAAGTAAACTTCCCATTTTCATCCTCTTCCATCCCCGACTTTAACGCTCTCTTCTATGCTATAATGGAGACTTTGCAATTTTAGCAAGTGCAGAGAAATTGGAGAACCACTTTGGACTCCACACTTCTTCTTCACTTACTTCTTTTCTCAATATACTGGGCTTAGAAAATGGTATCAAGCCATCCTTATCATCAGCAGGACCCGGAAAGAGGCACCAAGTCTCCTAACCAAGTTCAACCACACTCTGCAACTTAACCATTGCACTACAAATTAGGCAACGGGGGCATCAGCAAAGGCAGCCAATGTGCCGATCCTTTATACATTTTTTGTAGTACTTTTCTTACTCGGAGGTAAAATCAGCACTTTAACTGCCCAAATCATACAGATTTTACCAATGTAGCAATCTATGCACACATAGGCACACACCTTGCAGTTCTTCTACACACACTTAAGCTAAAACCCATTCTGTCACGTCAAAATTCTGCAAACCTATTACATATTCAGTGCGTCGGCATAGAAGCACTTTTTAATGCCACTAAAATGCACAAGTAGTTAGACTGAAGATGCAACCTGAATGAGTTTACAGTATGTACTCCACTTTATTAATTATTAGTAATGAGAAAGTGAGGACTACAAGAGTATTGGAAAATACTTTTTTCACTCTGAATGTAAAGAAGATTGTGTGACCATTGGCCAAAAATGACCACGAAGGGACTCGAACCCTCAATCTTCTGATCCGAAGTCAGACGCCTTATCCATTAGGCCACGCAGTCATCCGTTCACCTGAGAGGATTTTTATCATGTAGGTGGTATGCATGGATGGAGAACATATTATTGAAAGGTATTCAGGTTTACATCCCATAGTGTTCTTTCAGCTCTTTTCGCTGGAAGCACTTTTTTGGAATCTATATATTGAGAATTTTATGAGTACGATATGCTTTTGTTTTCCTTTTTGCATACAAACCTCTTTCCTCGTGAGTTTAAAGCTCATTTGTGTGCTCTACATAGCTCTGGACGTTTCCAGATGTGGAGTGAAACTGTTTTGAAAGTAGTACAAATTGCTCCTTCCTGCATATGCTAATTTTTCACACTCACATAGGTTGTATAAGTTTTATGAATACTGGCTTGACCTATTCAAGTAGCTGAAAGCCTGTCACCACCTCTAGAAACAAGATTCACACCAATCCAATTCATATCATTTTTTCCAAAGGAATATGTTCTGGCCGGTCGAAAATGCATCTCACAAAAATAGGCATTTAAAAATCTACTTTGCAGTTTCAGAACACTAACATGACTGTGAAGTGTACACAAGTAAAATGGGACCGTTTCAAAGTACCTAATCCCTCATAAACTTCTGAGAGGAAGCATATAATAAATCTACCTAATTTTCTGGAAAAGAAAGAGGGAGATTTTTGTTATCACCTCAGATGGGACTCGAACCCACAATACCTGGCTTAGGAGGCAGTGCCTTATCCATTAGGCCACCGAGGCACACATGCATAGCTCTTTTCTAGAGGCATTATTTAAATGTATTCTATGGTCAGACACCGGTGTGTGCACACAGGGCATTTCTCACTTCTCTCTATAAGTAAACTTCCCATTTTCATCCTCTTCCATCCGCGACTTTAACGCTCTCTTCTATGCTATAATGGAGACTTTGCATTTTTAGCAAGTGGAGAGAAATTGGAGAACTACTTTCGACTCCACACTTCTTCTTCACTTCTTTTCTCAATATACTGGGCTTAGAAAATGGTATCAAGCCATCCTTATCATCAGCAGGACACGGAAAGAGGCACCAAGTCTCCTAACCAAGTTCAACCACACTCTGCAACTTAACCATTGCACTACAAATTAGGCAACGGTGGCATCAGCAAAGGCAGCCAATGTGCTGATCCTTTATACATTTTGTGTAGTACTTTTCTTACTCGGAGGCAAAATCAGCACTTTAACTGCCCAAATCATACAGATTTTACACATGTAGCACTCTATGCACACATAGGCACACACCTTGCAGTTCTTCTACACACACTTAAGCTAAAAACCCATTCTGTCACGTCAAAATTCTGCAAACCTATTACATATTCAGTGCGTCGGCATAGAAGCACTTTTTAATGCCACTAAAATGCACAAGTAGTTAGACTGAAGATGCAACCTGAATGAGTTTACAGTATGTACTCCACTTTATTAATGATTAGTAATGAGAAAGTGAGGACTACAAGAGTATTGGAAAATACTTTTTCCACTCTGAATGTAAAGCAGATTGTGTGACCATTGGCCAAAAACGACCACGAAGGGACTCGAACCCTCAATCTTCTGATCCGAAGTCAGACGCCTTATCCATTAGGCCACGCGGTCATCCGTCCACCTGAGATGATTTTTATCATGTAGGTGGTATGCATGGATGGAGAACATATTATTGAAAGGTATTCAGGTTTACATCCCATAGTGTTCTTTCAGCTCTTTTAGCTGGAAGCACTTTTTTGAAATCTATATATTGAGAATTTTATGAGTACGATATGCTTTTGTTTTCCTTTTTGCATACAAACCTCTTTCCTCATGAGTTTAAAGCTCATTTGTATGCTCTACATAGCTCTGGACGTTTCCAGACGTGGAGTGAAACTGTTTTGAAAGTAGTACAAATTGCTCCTTCCTGCATATGCTAATTTTTCACACTCACATAGGTTGTATAAGTTTTATGAATCCTGGCTTGACCTATTCAAGTAGCTGAAAGCCTGTCACCACCTCTAGAAACAAGATTCACACCAATCCAATTCAAATCATTTTTTCCAAAGGAATATGTTCTGGCCGGTCGAAAATGCATCTCACAAAAATAGGCATTTAAAAATCTACTTTGCAGTTTCAGAACACTAACATGACTGTGAAGTGTACACAAGTAAAATGGGACCGTTTCAAAGTACCTAATCCCTCATAAACTTCTGAGAGGAAGCATGTAATAAATCTACCTAATTTTCTGGAAAAGAAAGAGGGAGGATTTTTGTTATCACCTCAGATGGGACTCAAACCCACAACCCTTGGCTTAGGAGGCCAATGCCTTATCCATTAGGCCACTAAGCACACATGCATAGCTCTTTTCTAGAGGCATTATTTAAATGTATTCTATGGTCAGACACCGGTGTGTGCACACAGGGCATTTCTCACTTCTCTCTATAAGTAAACTTCCCATTTTCATCCTCTTCCATCCCCGACTTTAACGCTCTCTTCTATGCTATAATGGAGACTTTGCAATTTTAGCAAGTGGAGAGAAATTGGAGAACCACTTTGGACTCCACACTTCTTCTTCACTTACTTCTTTTCTCAATATACTGGGCTTAGAAAATGGTATCAAGCCATCCTTATCATCAGCAGGACCCGGAAAGAGGCACCAAGTCTCCTAACCAAGTTCAACCACACTCTGCAACTTAACCATTGCACTACAAATTAGGCAACGGGGGCATCAGCAAAGGCAGCCAATGTGCCGATCCTTTATACATTTTTTGTAGTACTTTTCTTACTCGGAGGTAAAATCAGCGCTTTAACTGCCCAAATCATACAGACTTTACACATGTAGCTCTCTATGCACACATAGGCACACACCTTGCAGTTCTTCTACACACACTTAAACTAAAAACCCATTCTGTCACGTCAAAATTCTGCAAACCTATTACATATTCAGTGCGTCGGCATAGAAGCACTTTTTAATGCCACTAAAATGCACAAGTAGTTAGACTGAAGATGCAACCTGAATGAGTTTACAGTATGTACTCCACTTTATTAATGATTAGTAATGAGAAAGTGAGGACTACAAGAGTATTGGAAAAGACTTTTTCCACTCTGAATGTAAAGCAGATTGTGTGACCATTGGCCAAAAACGACCACAAAGGGACTCGAACCCTCAATTTTCTGATCCGAAGCCAGACGCCTTATCCATTAGGCCATGTGGTCATCCGTTCACCTGAGGTGATTTTTATCATGTAGGTGGTATGCATGGATGGAGAACATATTATTGAAACGTATTCAGGTTTACATCCCATAGTGTTCTTTCAGCTCTTTTCGCTGGAAGCACTTTTTTGGAATCTATATATTGAAAATTTTATTAGTACAATATGCTTTTGTTTTCCTTTTTGCATACAAATCTCTTTCCTCATGAGTTTAAAGCTCATTTGTATTCTCTACATAGCTCTGGACGTTTCCAGACGTGGAGTGAAACTGTTTTGAAAGTAGGACAAATTGCTCCTTCCTGCATATGCTAATTTTTCACACTCACATAGGTTGTATACGTTTTATGAATCCTGGCTTGACCTATTCAAGTAGCTGAAAGCCTGTCACCACCTCTAGAAACAAGATTCACACCAATCCAATTCAAATCATTTTTTCCAAAGGAATATGTTCCGGCCGGTCGAAAATGCATCTCTCAAAAATAGGCATTTAAAAATATACTTTGCAGTTTCAGAACACTAACATGACTGTGAAGTGTACACAAGTAAAACGGGACGTTGCAAAGTACCTAATCCCTCATAAACTTCTGAGAGGAAGCATGTAATAAATCTACCTAATTTTCTGGAAAAGGAAGAGGGAGGATTTTTGTTATCACCTCAGATGGGACTCCACTCGAACCCACAATCCCTGGCTTAGGAGGCCAGTGCCTTATCCATTAGGCCACTGAGGCACACATGCATATCTCTTTTCTAGAGGCATTATTTAAATGTATTCTATGGTCAGACACCGGTGTGTGCACACAGGGCATTTCTCACTTCTCTCTATAAGTAAACTTCCCATTTTCATCCTCTTCCATCCCCGACTTTAACGCTGTCTTCTATGCTATAATGGAGACTTTGCAATTTTAGCAAGTGGAGAGAAATTGGAGAACCACTTTCGACTCCACACTTCTTTTTCACTTACTTCTTTTCTCAATATATTGGGCTTAGAAAATGTTATCAAGCCATCCTTATCATCAGCAGTACGCGGAAAGAGGCACCAAGTTTCCTAACCAAGTTCAACCACACTCTGCAACTTAACCATTGCACTACAAATTAGGCAACGGTGGCATCAGCAAAGGCAGCCAATGTGCTGATCCTTTATACATTTTGTGTAGTACTTTTCTTACTCGGAGGCAAAATCAGCACTTTAACTGCCCAAATCATACAGATTTTACACATGTAGCACTCTATGCACACATAGGCACACACCTTGCAGTTCTTCTACACACACTTAAGCTAAAAACCCATTCTGTCACGTCAAAATTCTGCAAACCTATTACATATTCAGTGCGTCGGCATAGAAGCACTTTTTAATGCCACTAAAATGCACAAGTAGTTAGACTGAAGATGCAACCTGAATGAGTTTACAGTATGTACTCCACTTTATTAATGATTAGTAATGAGAAAGTGAGGACTACAAGAGTATTGGAAAATACTTTTTCCACTCTGAATGTAAAGCAGATTGTGTGACCATTGGCCAAAAACGACCACAAAGGGACTCGAACCCTCAATCTTCTGATCCGAAGTCAGACGCCTTATCCATTAGGCCACGCGGTCATCTGTTCACCTGAGAAGATTTTTATCATGGAGGTGGTATGCATGGATGGAGAACATATTATTGAAAGGTATTCAGGTTTACATCCCATAGTGTTCTTTCAGCTCTTTTCGCTGGAAGCACTTTTTTGGAATCTCTATATTGAGAATTTTATGAGTACGATATGCTTTTGTTTTCCTTTTTGCATACAAACCTCTTTCCTCATGAGTTTAAAGCTCATTTGTATGCTCTACATAGCTCTGGACGTTTCCAGACGTGGACTGAAACTGTTTTGAAAGTAGTACAAATTGCTCCTTCCTGCATATGCTAATTTTTCACACTCACATAGGTTGTATAAGTTTTATGAATCCTGGCTTGAACTATTCAAGTAGCTGAAAGCCTGTCACCACCTCTAGAAACAAGATTCACACCAATCCAATTCAAATCATTTTTTCCAAAGGAATATGTTCTGGCCGGTGGAAAATGCATCTCACAAAAATAGGCATTTAAAAATCTACTTTGCAGTTTCAGAACACTAACATGACTGTGAAGTGTACACAAGTAAAATGGGACCGTTTCAAAGTACCTAATCCCTCATAAACTTCTGAGAGGAAGCATGTAATAAATCTACCTAATTTTCTGGAAAAGAAAGAGGGAGGATTTTTGTTATCACCTCAGATGGGACTCAAACACACAACCCTTGGCTTAGGAGGCCAGTGCCTTATCCATTAGGCCACTGAGGCACACATGCATAGCTCTTTTCTAGAGGCATTATTTAAATGTATTCTATGGTCAGACACCGGTGTGTGCACACAGGGCATTTCTCACTTCTCTCTATAAGTAAACTTCCCATTTTCATCCTCTTCCATCCCCGACTTTAACGCTCTCTTCTATGCTATAATGGAGACTTTGCAATTTTAGCAAGTGGAGAGAAATTGGAGAACTACTTTCGACACCACACTTCTTCTTCACTTACTTCTTTTCTCAATATACTGGGCTTAGAAAATGGTATCAAGCCATCCTTATCATCAGCAGGACACGGAAAGAGGCACCAAGTCTCCTAACCAAGTTCAACCACACTCTGCAACTTAACCATTGCACTACAAATTAGGCAACGGGGGCATCAGCAGAGGCAGCCAATGTGCCGATCCTTTATACATTTTGTGTAGTCCTTTTCTTACTCGGAGGCAAAATCAGCACTTTAACTGCCCAAATCATACAGATTTTACACATGTAGCACTCTATGCACACATAGGCACACACCTTGCAGTTCTTCTACACACACTTAAGCTAAAACCCATTCTGTCATGTCAAAATTCTGCAAACCTATTACATATTCAGTGCGTCGGCATAGAAGCACTTTTTAATGCCACTAAAATGCACAAGTAGTTAGACTGAAGATGCAACCTGAATGAGTTTACAGTATGTACTCCACTTTATTGATGATTAGTAATGAGAAAGTGAGGACTACAAGAGTATTGGAAAAGACTTTTTCCACTCTGAATGTAAAGCAGATTGTGTGACCATTGGCCAAAAACGACCACGAAGGGACTCGAACCCTCAATCTTCTGATCCGAAGTCAGACGCCTTATCCATTAGGCCACGCGGTCATCCGTTCACCTGAGATGATTTTTATCATGTAGGTGGTATGCATGGATGGAGAACATATTATTGAAAGGTATTCAGGTTTACATCCCATAGTGTTCTTTCAGCTCTTTTAGCTGGAAGCACTTTTTTGAAATCTATATATTGAGAATTTTATGAGTACGATATGCTTTTGTTTTCCTTTTTGCATACAAACCTCTTTCCTCATGAGTTTAAAGCTCATTTGTATGCTCTACATAGCTCTGGACGTTTCCAGACGTGGAGTGAAACTGTTTTGAAAGTAGTACAAATTGCTCCTTCCTGCATATGCTAATTTTTCACACTCACATAGGTTGTATAAGTTTTATGAATCCTGGCTTGACCTATTCAAGTAGCTGAAAGCCTGTCACCACCTCTAGAAACAAGATTCACACCAATCCAATTCAAATCATTTTTTCCAAAGGAATATGTTCTGGCCGGTCGAAAATGCATCTCACAAAAATAGGCATTTAAAAATCTACTTTGCAGTTTCAGAACACTAACATGACTGTGAAGTGTACACAAGTAAAATGGGACCGTTTCAAAGTACCTAATCCCTCATAAACTTCTGAGAGGAAGCATGTAATAAATCTACCTAATTTTCTGGAAAAGAAAGAGGGAGGATTTTTGTTATCACCTCAGATGGGACTCAAACCCACAACCCTTGGCTTAGGAGGCCAATGCCTTATCCATTAGGCCACTAAGCACACATGCATAGCTCTTTTCTAGAGGCATTATTTAAATGTATTCTATGGTCAGACACCGGTGTGTGCACACAGGGCATTTCTCACTTCTCTCTATAAGTAAACTTCCCATTTTCATCCTCTTCCATCCCCGACTTTAACGCTCTCTTCTATGCTATAATGGAGACTTTGCAATTTTAGCAAGTGGAGAGAAATTGGAGAACCACTTTGGACTCCACACTTCTTCTTCACTTACTTCTTTTCTCAATATACTGGGCTTAGAAAATGGTATCAAGCCATCCTTATCATCAGCAGGACCCGGAAAGAGGCACCAAGTCTCCTAACCAAGTTCAACCACACTCTGCAACTTAACCATTGCACTACAAATTAGGCAACGGGGGCATCAGCAAAGGCAGCCAATGTGCCGATCCTTTATACATTTTTTGTAGTACTTTTCTTACTCGGAGGTAAAATCAGCGCTTTAACTGCCCAAATCATACAGACTTTACACATGTAGCACTCTATGCACACATAGGCACACACCTTGCAGTTCTTCTACACACACTTAAACTAAAAACCCATTCTGTCACGTCAAAATTCTGCAAACCTATTACATATTCAGTGCGTCGGCATAGAAGCACTTTTTAATGCCACTAAAATGCACAAGTAGTTAGACTGAAGATGCAACCTGAATGAGTTTACAGTATGTACTCCACTTTATTAATGATTAGTAATGAGAAAGTGAGGACTACAAGAGTATTGGAAAATACTTTTTCCACTCTGAATGTAAAGCAGATTGTGTGACCATTGGCCAAAAACGACCACGAAGGGACTCGAACCCTCAATTTTCTGATCCGAAGCCAGACGCCTTATCCATTAGGCCATGCGGTCATCCGTTCACCTGAGGTGATTTTTATCATGTAGGTGGTATGCATGGATGGAGAACATATTATTGAAAGGTATTCAGGTTTACATCCCATAGTGTTCTTTCAGCTCTTTTCGCTGGAAGCACTTTTTTGGAATCTATATATTGAGAATTTTATTAGTACGATATGCTTTTGTTTTCCTTTTTGCATACAAATCTCTTTCCTCATGAGTTTAAAGCTCATTTGTATTCTCTACATAGCTCTGGACGTTTCCAGACGTGGAGTGAAACTGTTTTGAAAGTAGGACAAATTGCTCCTTCCTGCATATGCTACTTTTTCACACTCACATAGGTTGTATACGTTTTATGAATCCTGGCTTGACCTATTCAAGTAGCTGAAAGCCTGTCACCACCTCTAGAAACAAGATTCACACCAATCCAATTCAAATCATTTTTTCCAAAGGAATATGTTCTGGCCGGTGGAAAATGCATCTCACAAAAATAGGCATTTAAAAATCTACTTTGCAGTTTCAGAACACTAACATGACTGTGAAGTGTACACAAGTAAAATGGGACCGTTTCAAAGTACCTAATCCCTCATAAACTTCTGAGAGGAAGCATGTAATAAATCTACTTAATTTTCTGGAAAAGAAAGAGGGAGGATTTTTGTTATCACCTCAGATGGGACTCAAACACACAACCCTTGGCTTAGGAGGCCAGTGCCTTATCCATTAGGCCACTGAGGCACACATGCATAGCTCTTTTCTAGAGGCATTATTTAAATGTATTCTATGGTCAGACACCGGTGTGTGCACACAGGGCATTTCTCACTTCTCTCTATAAGTAAACTTCCCATTTTCATCCTCTTCCATCCCCGACTTTAACGCTCTCTTCTATGCTATAATGGAGACTTTGCAATTTTAGCAAGTGGAGAGAAATTGGAGAACTACTTTCGACTCCACACTTCTTCTTCACTTACTTCTTTTCTCAATATACTGGGCTTAGAAAATGGTAACAAGCCATCCTTATCATCAGTAGGACACGGAAAGAGGCACCAAGTCTCCTAACCAAGTTCAACCACACTCTGCAACTTAACCATTGCACTACAAATTAGGCAACGGGGGCATCAGCAGAGGCAGCCAATGTGCCGATCCTTTATACATTTTGTGTAGTCCTTTTCTTACTCGGAGGCAAAATCAGCACTTTAACTGCCCAAATCATACAGATTTTACACATGTAGCACTCTATGCACACATAGGCACACACCTTGCAGTTCTTCTACACACACTTAAGCTAAAACCCATTCTGTCACGTCAAAATTCTGCAAACCTATTACATATTCAGTGCGTCGGCATAGAAGCACTTTTTAAAGCCACTAAAATGCACAAGTAGTTAGACTGAAGATGCAACCTGAATGAGTTTACAGTATGTACTCCACTTTATTGATGATTAGTAATGAGAAAGTGAGGACTACAAGAGTATTGGAAAAGACTTTTTCCACTCTGAATGTAAAGCAGATTGTGTGACCATTGTCCAAAAACGACCACGAAGGGACTCGAACCCTTAATCTTCTGATCCGAAGTCAGACGCCTTATCCATTAGGCCACGCAGTCATCCGTTCACCTGAGATGATTTTTATCATGTAGGTGGTATGCATGGATGGAGAACATATTATTGAAAGGTATTCAGGTTTAGATCCCATAGTGTTCTTTCAGCTCTTTTAGCTGGAAGCACTTTTTTGAAATCTATATATTGAGAATTTTATGAGTACGATATGCTTTTGTTTTCCTTTTTGCATACAAACCTCTTTCCTCATGAGTTTAAAGCTCATTTGTATGCTCTACATAGCTCTGGACGTTTCCAGACGTGGAGTGAAACTGTTTTGAAAGTAGTACAATTTGCTCCTTCCTGCATATGCTAATTTTTCACACTCACATAGGTTGTATAAGTTTTATGAATCCTGGCTTGACCTATTCAAGTAGCTGAAAGCCTGTCACCACCTCTAGAAACAAGATTCACACCAATCCAATTCAAATCATTTTTTCCAAAGGAATATGTTCTGGCCGGTCGAAAATGCATCTCACAAAAATAGGCATTTAAAAATCTACTTTGCAGTTTCAGAACACTAACATGACTGTGAAGTGTACACAAGTAAAATGGGACCGTTTCAAAGTACCTAATCCCTCATAAACTTCTGAGAGGAAGCATGTAATAAATCTACCTAATTTTCTGGAAAAGAAAGAGGGAGGATTTTTGTTATCACCTCAGATGGGACTCAAACACACAACCCTTGGCTTAGGAGGCCAGTGCCTTATCCATTAGGCCACTGAGGCACACATGCATAGCTCTTTTCTAGAGGCATTATTTAAATGTATTCTATGGTCAGACACCGGTGTGTGCACACAGGGCATTTCTCACTTCTCTCTATAAGTAAACTTCCCATTTTCATCCTCTTCCATCCCCGACTTTAACGCTCTCTTCTATGCTATAATGGAGACTTTGCAATTTTAGCAAGTGGAGAGAAATTGGAGAACTACTTTCGACACCACACTTCTTCTTCACTTACTTCTTTTCTCAATATACTGGGCTTAGAAAATGGTATCAAGCCATCCTTATCATCAGCAGGACACGGAAAGAGGCACCAAGTCTCCTAACCAAGTTCAACCACACTCTGCAACTTAACCATTGCACTACAAATTAGGCAACGGGGGCATCAGCAGAGGCAGCCAATGTGCCGATCCTTTATACATTTTGTGTAGTCCTTTTCTTACTCGGAGGCAAAATCAGCACTTTAACTGCCCAAATCATACAGATTTTACACATGTAGCACTCTATGCACACATAGGCACACACCTTGCAGTTCTTCTACACACACTTAAGCTAAAACCCATTCTGTCACGTCAAAATTCTGCAAACCTATTACATATTCAGTGCGTCGGCATAGAAGCACTTTTTAATGCCACTAAAATGCACAAGTAGTTAGACTGAAGATGCAACCTGAATGAGTTTACAGTATGTACTCCACTTTATTGATGATTAGTAATGAGAAAGTGAGGACTACAAGAGTATTGGAAAAGACTTTTTCCACTCTGAATGTAAAGCAGATTGTGTGACCATTGGCCAAAAACGACCACGAAGGGACTCGAACCCTCAATCTTCTGATCCGAAGTCAGACGCCTTATCCATTAGGCCACGCGGTCATCCGTTCACCTGAGATGATTTTTATCATGTAGGTGGTATGCATGGATGGAGAACATATTATTGAAAGGTATTCAGGTTTACATCCCATAGTGTTCTTTCAGCTCTTTTAGCTGGAAGCACTTTTTTGAAATCTATATATTGAGAATTTTATGAGTACGATATGCTTTTGTTTTCCTTTTTGCATACAAACCTCTTTCCTCATGAGTTTAAAGCTCATTTGTATGCTCTACATAGCTCTGGACGTTTCCAGACGTGGAGTGAAACTGTTTTGAAAGTAGTACAAATTGCTCCTTCCTGCATATGCTAATTTTTCACACTCACATAGGTTGTATAAGTTTTATGAATCCTGGCTTGACCTATTCAAGTAGCTGAAAGCCTGTCACCACCTCTAGAAACAAGATTCACACCAATCCAATTCAAATCATTTTTTCCAAAGGAATATGTTCTGGCCGGTCGAAAATGCATCTCACAAAAATAGGCATTTAAAAATCTACTTTGCAGTTTCAGAACACTAACATGACTGTGAAGTGTACACAAGTAAAATGGGACCGTTTCAAAGTACCTAATCCCTCATAAACTTCTGAGAGGAAGCATGTAATAAATCTACCTAATTTTCTGGAAAAGAAAGAGGGAGGATTTTTGTTATCACCTCAGATGGGACTCAAACCCACAACCCTTGGCTTAGGAGGCCAATGCCTTATCCATTAGGCCACTAAGCACACATGCATAGCTCTTTTCTAGAGGCATTATTTAAATGTATTCTATGGTCAGACACCGGTGTGTGCACACAGGGCATTTCTCACTTCTCTCTATAAGTAAACTTCCCATTTTCATCCTCTTCCATCCCCGACTTTAACGCTCTCTTCTATGCTATAATGGAGACTTTGCAATTTTAGCAAGTGGAGAGAAATTGGAGAACCACTTTGGACTCCACACTTCTTCTTCACTTACTTCTTTTCTCAATATACTGGGCTTAGAAAATGGTATCAAGCCATCCTTATCATCAGCAGGACCCGGAAAGAGGCACCAAGTCTCCTAACCAAGTTCAACCACACTCTGCAACTTAACCATTGCACTACAAATTAGGCAACGGGGGCATCAGCAAAGGCAGCCAATGTGCCGATCCTTTATACATTTTTTGTAGTACTTTTCTTACTCGGAGGTAAAATCAGCGCTTTAACTGCCCAAATCATACAGACTTTACACATGTAGCACTCTATGCACACATAGGCACACACCTTGCAGTTCTTCTACACACACTTAAACTAAAAACCCATTCTGTCACGTCAAAATTCTGCAAACCTATTACATATTCAGTGCGTCGGCATAGAAGCACTTTTTAATGCCACTAAAATGCACAAGTAGTTAGACTGAAGATGCAACCTGAATGAGTTTACAGTATGTACTCCACTTTATTAATGATTAGTAATGAGAAAGTGAGGACTACAAGAGTATTGGAAAATACTTTTTCCACTCTGAATGTAAAGCAGATTGTGTGACCATTGGCCAAAAACGACCACGAAGGGACTCGAACCCTCAATTTTCTGATCCGAAGCCAGACGCCTTATCCATTAGGCCATGCGGTCATCCGTTCACCTGAGGTGATTTTTATCATGTAGGTGGTATGCATGGATGGAGAACATATTATTGAAAGGTATTCAGGTTTACATCCCATAGTGTTCTTTCAGCTCTTTTCGCTGGAAGCACTTTTTTGGAATCTATATATTGAGAATTTTATTAGTACGATATGCTTTTGTTTTCCTTTTTGCATACAAATCTCTTTCCTCATGAGTTTAAAGCTCATTTGTATTCTCTACATAGCTCTGGACGTTTCCAGACGTGGAGTGAAACTGTTTTGAAAGTAGGACAAATTGCTCCTTCCTGCATATGCTACTTTTTCACACTCACATAGGTTGTATACGTTTTATGAATCCTGGCTTGACCTATTCAAGTAGCTGAAAGCCTGTCACCACCTCTAGAAACAAGATTCACACCAATCCAATTCAAATCATTTTTTCCAAAGGAATATGTTCTGGCCGGTGGAAAATGCATCTCACAAAAATAGGCATTTAAAAATCTACTTTGCAGTTTCAGAACACTAACATGACTGTGAAGTGTACACAAGTAAAATGGGACCGTTTCAAAGTACCTAATCCCTCATAAACTTCTGAGAGGAAGCATGTAATAAATCTACTTAATTTTCTGGAAAAGAAAGAGGGAGGATTTTTGTTATCACCTCAGATGGGACTCAAACACACAACCCTTGGCTTAGGAGGCCAGTGCCTTATCCATTAGGCCACTGAGGCACACATGCATAGCTCTTTTCTAGAGGCATTATTTAAATGTATTCTATGGTCAGACACCGGTGTGTGCACACAGGGCATTTCTCACTTCTCTCTATAAGTAAACTTCCCATTTTCATCCTCTTCCATCCCCGACTTTAACGCTCTCTTCTATGCTATAATGGAGACTTTGCAATTTTAGCAAGTGGAGAGAAATTGGAGAACTACTTTCGACTCCACACTTCTTCTTCACTTACTTCTTTTCTCAATATACTGGGCTTAGAAAATGGTAACAAGCCATCCTTATCATCAGTAGGACACGGAAAGAGGCACCAAGTCTCCTAACCAAGTTCAACCACACTCTGCAACTTAACCATTGCACTACAAATTAGGCAACGGGGGCATCAGCAGAGGCAGCCAATGTGCCGATCCTTTATACATTTTGTGTAGTCCTTTTCTTACTCGGAGGCAAAATCAGCACTTTAACTGCCCAAATCATACAGATTTTACACATGTAGCACTCTATGCACACATAGGCACACACCTTGCAGTTCTTCTACACACACTTAAGCTAAAACCCATTCTGTCACGTCAAAATTCTGCAAACCTATTACATATTCAGTGCGTCGGCATAGAAGCACTTTTTAAAGCCACTAAAATGCACAAGTAGTTAGACTGAAGATGCAACCTGAATGAGTTTACAGTATGTACTCCACTTTATTGATGATTAGTAATGAGAAAGTGAGGACTACAAGAGTATTGGAAAAGACTTTTTCCACTCTGAATGTAAAGCAGATTGTGTGACCATTGTCCAAAAACGACCACGAAGGGACTCGAACCCTTAATCTTCTGATCCGAAGTCAGACGCCTTATCCATTAGGCCACGCAGTCATCCGTTCACCTGAGATGATTTTTATCATGTAGGTGGTATGCATGGATGGAGAACATATTATTGAAAGGTATTCAGGTTTAGATCCCATAGTGTTCTTTCAGCTCTTTTAGCTGGAAGCACTTTTTTGAAATCTATATATTGAGAATTTTATGAGTACGATATGCTTTTGTTTTCCTTTTTGCATACAAACCTCTTTCCTCATGAGTTTAAAGCTCATTTGTATGCTCTACATAGCTCTGGACGTTTCCAGACGTGGAGTGAAACTGTTTTGAAAGTAGTACAATTTGCTCCTTCCTGCATATGCTAATTTTTCACACTCACATAGGTTGTATAAGTTTTATGAATCCTGGCTTGACCTATTCAAGTAGCTGAAAGCCTGTCACCACCTCTAGAAACAAGATTCACACCAATCCAATTCAAATCATTTTTTCCAAAGGAATATGTTCTGGCCGGTCGAAAATGCATCTCACAAAAATAGGCATTTAAAAATCTACTTTGCAGTTTCAGAACACTAACATGACTGTGAAGTGTACACAAGTAAAATGGGACCGTTTCAAAGTACCTAATCCCTCATAAACTTCTGAGAGGAAGCATGTAAAGAATCTACCTAATTTTCTGGAAAAGAAAGAGGGAGAATTTTTGTTTTCACCTCAGATGGGACTCAAACCCACAACCCTTGGCTTAGGAGGCCAATGCCTTATCCATTAGGCCACTAAGCACACATGCATAGCTCTTTTCTAGAGGCATTATTTAAATGTATTCTATGGTCAGACACCGGTGTGTGCACACAGGGCATTTCTCACTTCTCTCTATAAGTAAACTTCCCATTTTCATCCTCTTCCATCCCCGACTTTAACGCTCTCTTCTATGCTATAATGGAGACTTTGCAATTTTAGCAAGTGCAGAGAAATTGGAGAACCACTTTGGACTCCACACTTCTTCTTCACTTACTTCTTTTCTCAATATACTGGGCTTAGAAAATGGTATCAAGCCATCCTTATCATCAGCAGGACCCGGAAAGAGGCACCAAGTCTCCTAACCAAGTTCAACCACACTCTGCAACTTAACCATTGCACTACAAATTAGGCAACGGGGGCATCAGCAGAGGCAGCCAATGTGCCGATCCTTTATACATTTTGTGTAGTCCTTTTCTTACTCGGAGGCAAAATCAGCACTTTAACTGCCCAAATCATACAGATTTTACACATGTAGCACTCTATGCACACATAGGCACACACCTTGCAGTTCTTCTACACACACTTAAGCTAAAACCCATTCTGTCACGTCAAAATTCTGCAAACCTATTACATATTCAGTGCGTCGGCATAGAAGCACTTTTTAATGCCACTAAAATGCACAAGTAGTTAGACTGAAGATGCAACCTGAATGAGTTTACAGTATGTACTCCACTTTATTGATGATTAGTAATGAGAAAGTGAGGACTACAAGAGTATTGGAAAAGACTTTTTCCACTCTGAATGTAAAGCAGATTGTGTGACCATTGGCCAAAAACGACCACGAAGGGACTCGAACCCTCAATTTTCTGATCCGAAGTCAGACGCCTTATCCATTAGGCCACGCGGCCATCCGTTCACCTGAGATGATTTTTATCATGTAGGTGGTATGCATGGATGGAGAACATATTATTGAAAGGTATTCAGGTTTACATCCCATAGTGTTCTTTCAGCTCTTTTCGCTGGAAGCACTTTTTTGAAATCTATATATTGAGAATTTTATGAGTACGATATGTTTTTGTTTTCCTTTTTGCATACAAACCTCTTTCCTCATGAGTTTAAAGCTCATTTGTATGCTCTACATAGCTCTGGACGTTTCCAGACGTGGAGTGAAACTGTTTTGAAAGTAGTAAAAATTGCTCCTTCCTGCATATGCTAATTTTTCACACTCACATAGGTTGTATAAGTTTTATGAATCCTGGCTTGACCTATTCAAGTAGCTGAAAGCCTGTCACCACCTCTAGAAACAAGATTCACACCAATCCAATTCAAATCATTTTTTCCAAAGGAATATGTTCTGGCCGGTCGAAAATGCATCTCACAAAAATAGGCATTTAAAAATCTACTTTGCAGTTTCAGAAGACTAAGATGACTGTGAAGTGTACACAAGTAAAATGGGACCGTTTCAAAGTACCTAATCCCTCATAAACTTCTGAGAGGAAGCATGTAATAAATCTACCTAATTTTCTGGAAAAGAAAGAGGGAGAATTTTTGTTATCACCTCAGATGGGACTCAAACCCACAACCCTTAGCTTAGGAGGCCAATGCCTTATCCATTAGGCCACTAAGCACACATGCATAGCTCTTTTCTAGAGGCATTATTTAAATGTATTCTATGGTCAGACACCGGTGTGTGCACACAGGGCATTTCTTACTTCTCTCTATAAGTAAACTTCCCATTTTCATCCTCTTCCATCCCCGACTTTAACGCTCTCTTCTATGCTATAATGGAGACTTTGCAATTTTAGCAAGTGGAGAGAAATTGGAGAACCACTTTGGACTCCACACTTCTTCTTCACTTACTTCTTTTCTCAATATACTGGGCTTAGAAAATGGTATCAAGCCATCCTTATCATCAGCAGGACCCGGAAAGAGGCACCAAGTCTCCTAACCAAGTTCAACCACACTCTGCAACTTAACCATTGCACTACAAATTAGGCAACGGGGGCATCAGCAAAGGCAGCCAATGTGCCGATCCTTTATACATTTTTTTTAGTACTTTTCTTACTCGGAGGTAAAATCAGCGCTTTAACTGCCCAAATCATACAGACTTTACACATGTAGCACTCTATGCACACATAGGCACACACCTTGCAGTTCTTCTACACACACTTAAACTAAAAACCCATTCTGTCACGTGAAAATTCTGCAAACCTATTACATATTCAGTGCGTCGGCATAGAAGCACTTTTTAATGCCACTAAAATGCACAAGTAGTTAGACTGAAGATGCAACCTGAATGAGTTTACAGTATGTACTCCACTTTATTAATGATTAGTAATGAGAAAGTGAGGACTACAAGAGTATTGGAAAAGACTTTTTCCACTCTGAATGTAAAGCAGATTGTGTGACCATTGGCCAAAAACGACCACGAAGGGACTCGAACCCTCAATTTTCTGATCCGAAGCCAGACGCCTTATCCATTAGGCCATGCGGTCATCAGTTCACCTGAGGTGATTTTTATCATGTAGGTGGTATGCATGGATGGAGAACATATTATTGAAAGGTATTCAGGTTTACATCCCATAGTGTTCTTTCAGCTCTTTTTGCTGGAAGCACATTTTTTGGAATCTATATATTGAGAATTTTATGAGTACGATATGCTTTTGTTTTCCTTTTTGCATACAAACCTCTTTCCTCATGAGTTTAAAGCTCATTTGTATGCTCTACATAGCTCTGGACGTTTCCAGACTTGGAGTGAAACTGTTTTGAAAGCAGTACAAATTGCTCCTTCCTGCATATGCTAATTTTTCACACTCACATAGGTTGTATAAGTTTTATGAATCCTGGCTTGACCTATTCAAGTAGCTGAAAGCCTGTCACCACCTCTAGAAACAAGATTCACACCAATCCAATTCATATCATTGTTTCCAAAGGAATATGTTCTGGCCGGTCGAAAATGCATCTCACAAAAATAGGCATTTAAAAATCTACTTTGCAGTTTCAGAACACTAACATGACTGTGAAGTGTACACAAGTAAAATGGGACCGTTTCAAAGTACCTAATCCCTCATAAGCTTCTGAGAGGAAGCATATAATAAATCTACCTAATTTTCTGGAAAAGAAAGAGGGAGATTTTTGTTATCACCTCAGATGGGACTCGAACCCACAATACCTGGCTTAGGAGGCCAGTGCCTTATCCATTAGGCCACCGAGGCACACATGCATAGCTCTTTTCTAGAGGCATTATTTAAATGTATTCTATGGTCAGACACCGGTGTGTGCACACAGGGCATTTCTCACTTCTCTCTATAAGTAAACTTCCCATTTTCATCCTCTTCCATCCGCGACTTTAACGCTCTCTTCTATGCTATAATGGAGACTTTGCATTTTTAGCAAGTGGAGAGAAATTGGAGAACTACTTTCGACTCCACACTTCTTCTTCACTTCTTTTCTCAATATACTGGGCTTAGAAAATGGTATCAAGCCATCCTTATCATCAGCAGGACACGGAAAGAGGCACCAAGTCTCCTAACCAAGTTCAACCACACTCTGCAACTTAACCATTGCACTACAAATTAGGCAACGGGGGCATCATCAGAGGCAGCCAATGTGCCGATCCTTTATACATTTTGTGTAGTACTTTTCTTACTCGGAGGCAAAATTAGCACTTTAACTGCCCAAATCATACAGATTTTACCAATGTAGCACTCTATGCACACATAGGCACACACCTTGCAGTTCGTCTACACACTCTTAAGCTAAAAACCCATTCTGTCACGTCAAAATTCTGCAAACCTATTACATATTCAGTGCGTCGGCATAGAAGCACTTTTTAATGCCACTAAAATGCACAAGTAGTTAGACTGAAGATGCAACCTGAATGAGTTTACAGTATGTACTCCACTTTATTAATGATTAGTAATGAGAAAGTGAGGACTACAAGAGTATTGGAAAATACTTTTTCCACTCTGAATGTAAAGCAGATTGTGTGACCATTGGCCAAAAACTACAACGAAGGGACTCGAACCCTCAATCTTCTGATCCGAAGTCAGACGCCTTATCCATTAGGCCACGCGGTCATCCGTTCACCTGAGATGATTTTTATCATCTAGGTGGTATCCATGGATGGAGAACATATTATTGAAAGGTATTCAGGTTTACATCCCATACTGTTATTTCAGCTCTTTTAGCTGGAAGCACTTTTTTGGAATCTATATATTGAGAATTTTATGAGTACGATATGCTTTTGTTTTCCTTTTTGCATACAAATCTCTTTCCTCATGAGTTTAAAGCTCATTTGTATGCTCTACATAGCTCTGGACGTTTCCAGACGTGGAGTGAAACTGTTTTGAAAGTAGTACAAATTGCTCCTTCCTGCATATGCTAATTTTTCACACTCACATAGGTTGTATAAGTTTTATGAATCCGGGCTTGACCTATTCAAGTAGCTGAAAGCCTGTCACCACCTCTAGAAACAAGATTCACACCAATCCAATTCAAATCATTTTTTCCAAAAGAATATGTTCTGGCCGGTCGAAAGTGCATCTCACAAAAATAGGCATTTAAAAATATACTTTGCAGTTTCAGAACACTAACATGACTGTGAAGTGTACACAAGTAAAATGGGACCGTTTCAAAGTACCTAATCCCTCATAAACTTCTGAGAGGAAGCATTTAATAAATCTACCTCATTTTCTGGAAAAGAAAGAGGGAGGATTTTTGTTATCACCTCAGATGGGACTAGAACCCACAATCCCTGGCTTAGGAGGCCAGTGCCTGATCCGTTAGGCACTGAGGCACACATGCATAGCTGTTTTCTAGAGGCATTATTTAAATGTATTCTATGGTCAGACACCGGTGTGTGCACACAGGGCATTTCTCACTTCTCTCTACAAGTAAACTTCCCATTTTCATCCTCTTCCATCCTCGACTTTAACGTTCTCTTCTATGCTATAATGGAGACTTTGCAATTTTAGCAAGTGGAGAGAAATTGGAGAACCACTTTCGACTCCACACTTCTTCTTCACTTACTTCTTTTCTCAATATACTGGGCTTAGAAAATGGTATCAAGCCATCCTTATCAGCAGGACACGGAAAGAGGCACCAAGTCTCCTATCCAAGTTCAACCACACTCTGCAACTTAACCATTGCACTACAAATTAGGCAACAGGGGCATCAGCAAAGGCAGCCAATGTGCCGATCCTTTATACATTTTGTGTAGTACTTTTCTTACTCGGAGGCAAAATCAGCACTTTAACTGCCCAAATCATACACATTTTACACATGTAGCACTCTATGCACACATAGGCACATACCTTGCAGTTCTTCTACACACACTTAAGCTAAAAACCCATTCTGTCACTTCAAAATTCTGCAAACCTATTACATATTCAGTGCGTCGGCATAGAAGCACTTTTTAATGCCACTAAAATGCACAAGTAGTTAGACTGAAGATGCAACCTGAATGTACTCCACTTTATTAATGATTAGTAATGAGAAAGTGAGGACTACAAGAGTATTGGAAAATACTTTTTCCACTCAGAATGTAAAGCAGATTGTGTAACCATTGGCCAAAAACGACCACAAGGGACTTGAACCCTCAATCTTCTGATCCGAAGTCAGACGCCTTATCCATTAGGCCACGCGGTCATCCGGTCACCTGAGGTGATTTTTATCATGTAGGTGGTATGCATGGATGGAGAACATATTATTGAAAGGTATTCAGGTTCCATCCCATAGTGTTCTTTCAGCTCTTTTCGCTGGAAGCACTTTTTTGGAATCTATATATTGAGAATTTTATGAGTACGATATGCTTTTGTTTTCCTTTTTGCATACAAACCTCTTTCCTCATGAGTTTAAAGCTCATTTGTATGCTCTACATAGCTCTGGACGTTTCCAGACGTGGAGTGAAACTGTTTTGAAAGTAGTACAAATTGCTCCTTCCTGCATATGCTAATTTTTCACACTCACATAGGTTGTATAAGTTTTATGAATCCTGGCTTGACCTATTCAAGTAGCTGAAAGCCTGTCACCACCTCTAGAAACAAGATTCACACCAATCCAATTCAAATAATTTTTTCCAAAGGAATATTTTCTGGCCGGTCGAAAATGCATCTCACAAAAATAGGCATTTAAAAATATACTTTACAGTTTCAGAACACTAACATGACTGTGAAGTGTACACAAATAAATGGGACTGTTTCAAAGTACCTAATACCTCATAAACTTCTGAGAGGAAGCATGTAATAAATCTACCTAATTTTCTGAAAAAGAAAGAGGGAGGATTTTTGTTATCACCTCAGACTGGGACTCAAACCCACAATCCCTGGCTTAGGATGCCAGTGCCTTATCCATTAGGCCACTGAGACACACATGCATAGCGCTTTTCTAGAGGCATTATTTAAATGTATTCTATGGTCAGACACCGGTGAGTGCACACAGGGCATTTCTCACTTCTCTCTATAAGTAAACTTCCCATTTTCATCCTCTTCCATCCCCGACTTTAACGCTCTCTTCTATGCTATAATGGAGACTTTGCAATTTTAGCAAGTGGAGAGAAATTGGAGAACCACTTTCGACTCCACACTTCTTCTTCACTTACTTCTTTTCTCAATATACTGGGCTTAGCAAATGGTATCAAGCCATCCTTATCATCAGCAGGACACGGAAAGAGGCACCAAGTCTCCTAACCAAGTTCAACCACACTCTGCAACTTAACCATTGCACTACAAATTAGGCAACGGGGGCATCAGCAAAGGCAGCCAATGTGCCGATCCTTTATACATTTTGTGTAGTACTTTTCTTACTCGGAGGCAAAATCAGCACTTTAACTGCCCAAATCATACAGATTTTACCAATGTAGCACTCTATGCACACATAGGCACACACCTTGCAGTTCTTCTACACACACTTAAGCTAAAACCCATTCTGTCACGTCAAAATTCTGCAAACCTATTACATATTCAGTGCGTCGGCATAGAAGCACTTTTTAATGCCACTAAAATGCACAAGTAGTTAGACTGAAGATGCAACCTGAATGAGTTTACAGTATGTACTCCACTTTATTAATTATTAGTAATGAGAAAGTGAGGACTACAAGAGTATTGGAAAAGACTTTTTTCACTCTGAATGTAAAGAAGATTGTGTGACCATTGGCCAAAAATGACCACGAAGGGACTCGAACCCTCAATTTTCTGATCCGAAGTCAGCCGCCTTATCCATTAGGCCACGCGGTCATCCGTTCACCTGAGATGATTTTTATCATGTAGGTGGTATGCATGGATGGAGAACATATTATTGAAAGGTATTCAGGTTTACATCCCATAGTGTTCTTTCAGCTCTTTTCGCTGGAAGCACTTTTTTGGAATCTATATATTGAGAATTTTATGAGTACGATATGCTTTTGTTTTCCTTTTTGCATACAAACCTCTTTCCTCGTGAGTTTAAAGCTCATTTGTGTGCTCTACATAGCTCTGGACGTTTCCAGATGTGGAGTGAAACTGTTTTGAAAGTAGTACAAATTGCTCCTTCCTGCATATGCTAATTTTTCACACTCACATAGGTTGTATCAGTTTTATGAATCCTGGCTTGACCTATTCAAGTAGCTGAAAGCCTGTCACCACCTCTAGAAACAAGATTCACACCAATCCAATTCAAATAATTTTTTCCAAAGGAATATGTTCTGGCCGGTCAAAAATGCATCTCACAAAAATAGGCATTTAAAAATATACTTTACAGTTTCAGAACACTAACATGACTGTGAAGTGTATACAAGTAAAATGGGACTGTTTCAAAGTACCTAATAAACTTGTGAGAGGAAGCATGTAATAAATCTACCTAATTTTCTGGAAAAGAAAGAGGGAGGATTTTTGTTATCACCTCAGATGGGACTCGAACCCACAATCCCTGACTTAGGAGGCCAGTGCCTTATCTGGTAGGCACTGAGGCACACATGCGTAGCTGTTTTCTAGAGGCATTATTTAAATGTATTCTATGGTCAGACACCGGTGTGTGCACACAGGGCATTTCTCACTTCTCTCTACAAGTAAACTTCCCATTTTCATCCTCTTCCATCCCCGACTTTAACGCTCTCTTCTATGCTATAATGGAGACTTTGCAATTTTAGCAAGTGGAGAGAAATTGGAGAACCACTTTCGACTCCACACTTCTTCTTCACTTACTTCTTTTCTCAATATACTGGGCTTAGAAAATGGTATCAAGCCATCCTTATCATCAGCAGGACACGGAAAGAGGCACCAAGTCTCCTATCCAAGTTCAACCACACTCTGCAACTTAACCATTGCACTACAAATTAGGCAACGGGGACTTCAGCAAAGGCAGCCAATGTGCCGATCCTTTCTACATTTTGTGTAGTACTTTTCTTACTCGGAGGCAAAATCAGCACTTTAACTGCCCAAATCATACAAATTTTACACATGTAGCACTCTATGCACACATAGGCACATACCTTGCAGTTCTTCTACACACACTTAAGCTAAAAACCCATTCTGTTACTTCAAAATTCTGCAAACCTATTACATATTCAGTGCGTCGGCATAGAAGCACTTTTTAATGCCACTAAAATGCACAAGTAGTTAGACTGAAGATGCAACCTGAATGTACTCCACTTTATTAATGATTAGTAATGAGAAAGTGAGGACTACAAGAGTATTGGAAAATACTTTTTCCACTCAGAATGTAAAGCAGATTGTGTGACCATTGGCCAAAAATGACCATAAGGGACTTGAACCCTCAATCTTCTGATCCGAAGTCAGACGCCTTATCCATTAGGCCACGCGGTCATCCGTTCACGTGAGGTGATTTTTATCATGTAGGTGGTATGCATGGATGGAGAACATATTATTGAAAGGTATTCAGGTTTACATCCCATAGTGTTCTTTCAGCTCTTTTCGCTGGAAGCACTTTTTTGGAATCTATATATTGAGAATTTTATGAGTACGATATGCTTTTGTTTTCCTTTTTGCATACTGTTAGAACCGGCGGTCTCTAGTTGGCAGAGGTATACACTTCTGACAAATAGGGACCAACCAACTCTAGTCAGGGAAAGGGGATTACACACTCAGATAACCCCTGCTACCCCCTTGGTAGCTTGGCAGAGCAGACAGGCTTATCTCAGAGGCAGTGTGTTAAGCATTTATGACCACATACAGTAATAAAGTGAATACACTACAGATGGACACGACACAGAAGTTATTATAAAAATAGAATTTTTATATAAGGCTTAGCACAAGACCAAATAACGACAAAAATATACCACAGTCTTAATAAATACTCTTTGGAAGGAAAAGTAATAGTTCAAGTAAGGTTTCTTCTTGGCAAATAGTTCTTTAGCAAAGTATTCTTCTGAGCACAGTTCTTTGGCAACAATGTAACCCCCACAGGAGTCACACGACGTCGAGTCTACAAGATTCCCAAGGTTCGGCGTCGACCGCGAGGAGCGCTACGTCGAGCCTGGAGTTGCAACAGACCCCACAAGTACAGTACCTTGAGAAACGAAGAAAACGATGATCCACGGCGTCGAGATGTCGGCGTCGAGGTCGGCGTCGATCGTGCCTCGGAGTCGGGTTAATCCGCAGCGGTGTCGAGGGATGTCGGGCCGGAGCAGCGCTCACGGCGTCGAGAAGGGCGTCGAGTCGATGCGATCAGCAGCGGCGTCGGGACGGGGTCGCTTGGAGGTGGAGCCGATACTCACTCCTCACTGGCGTTGATACCGGCGTCGAGACGGGGTCACTTGGAGCCGGGGCCGATACCCACTGCTCACTGGCGTTGCTGCTGGCATCGAGACTGCAGATTTTCCCTTGTGTACTGGAAACACACTTTCCAGCAATTCAGCAAATGGTGAAGTCCTTTGGCCCTGTGACTTCAGCAGGAGACTGGCACTCTTCCAGCCCTTGGAGATTTCCTAGCAAGTGTTCAGAGAGTACACACCAAGTTCCTCTCTCCTTGTTCCTTGGCAAAAATAAAGAAGCAGCTTTCAGGTTCCTCCACAGCAAAACAGCACTCTGGCAGAAAGGGGAGGCAAGTCCTTAGATCAGCAGGCTTCTTGTCCTTGGTACAGGTTTCCTTGTCAGAAGTGATCTGAGTTCTTGGTTCAGGGGTCCTTCTCTTATACCCCTTTTCTCCTTTGTTCCCTTTGTCCAAACAGGGAAATTCCCACCAGCTCAGGTTTGTTGTGGGTGTTGCCAGGCAGAGGCACCTGGCCTATTCACTGAGCAGGGCAGAGTCCTCAGCCGCCCAGCAGGAGGCGGAGCCAGTATTGTCACTGGCAGGAGCAGGGCTATCAGTCGCCCAGCAGGAGGCGGAGCCAGTATTGTGTCAGGCAGGGCAGGCTACTCTTCCCTCACTCTATGTGTAAACGCCCCATTCACCCCACACTGACTCATTCAGACCTCTGGAGCCACCCAGCCCCTGACACACACACCAAACCAGCAGAGACCGGTAGATAGTTGGACAAGAAAATAGCCACTTTCTAAAAGTGCTATTTTCGAACATAGAATTTAAAAACCATCCATCCTAAAGGGTGTGTTATTAAATTCTGAGTTCAGGGATACTAAACTCGACTTGCTACCATGCTCCCTGAGTCAGATAGATTATAATGGAGTTAATAATCAGTCTGCCCAGTCTGGCCTATTGGAGGCAGGTAGCCCTTCAATAGTGAAAACCGAAAATGGCTGTAATTCACTATTAGGTCATGCCACACACATCAGGGCATGACCTACCTTTTACCAACAATGCACCCTGCCCTAGGGCCTACCATAGAGGTGTCTGAAATGTGGCAAAGTGAAGGTTTAGAGACTGGCAAGTAGGTTTCCTTGCCAAGTCGACATGGCAGTCAGGGACTGCACGCAGGCGCTGCGGTGGCAGGCCTGAGACACATTTTACACGCTGCTTCTGTGGGTGGCACAACCAGTGCTGCAAGCCCACCAGCAGTAGTTAACTTACACGCCCTTGGCACACGCAGTGCACTAGACTAGGGTCTGAACAGTAAGTCAACCAAGCCAATCATGGTAACACCAATCAATGCAACAATTTAACATAGGGAGCACTTGCACTGTGGCACTGATCAGCAGTGGCACAGTGCCCAAAGCAATAATCCAGCAAAAACATCGTAAACAGAGGAGGCAAACAGAAAAAAATGGAGGAGAGACTCATGCCAATGATGCCAGGTCTAACACGTGTCCCCTCCAGCTGAAATGTGGGGAGAACTACCCTTCACCCAGGGAGTCCTCATCACTAAGGCGGAAAAATCTGGACAGACCATCAGCATTGGCGTGATCTGTACCAGGGTGGTGTTCCACCGTAAAGTCCATCCCCTGTAGGGAAATGGACCACCTCAACAGCTTTGGGTTCTCACCCCTCATCTGCATTAACCATCTGAGGGGCCTGTGGTCTGTCTGAACCCGGAAGTGAGTCCCAAACAGGTAGGGTCTTAGCTTCTTCAGCGCCCAGACCACAGCAAATGCCTCACGCTCTATCGCACTCCACCTTTGTTCCCTGGGAAGTAACCTCCGGCTGATGAAGGCTACAGGTAAGTCTCGGCCCTCCTCATTCATCTGTGCTAGAACAGCCCCCACACCATGCTCTGAAGCGTCTGTCTGGACAATGAATTCTTTTGAAAAGTCGGGTGCCTGGAGGACCGGTGCTGTACACATTGCAGTTTTCAGGGTGTCAAAGGCGTTCTGACAGGCCTCAGTCCAGATCACAAGTCTCGGCTGCTTCCTGGAAGTCAGCGAGGTCAAGGGGTGCACAATGTTGCCATACCCCTTGACAAACCTCCTGTAGTAACCCGTGAGACCCAAGAAGGCTCTCACCTGAGTCTGGGTTTTGGGCGGTTCCCAAGCCAGGATGGTATCTATCTTGGGTTGCAGGGGGGCCACCTTGCCACTCCCTACTTGGTGGCCCAAGTACACCACTGAACCCTGCCCAATCTGGCACTTACTAGCCTTGATTGTGAGGCCTGCTCTGCGCAGGGCCAACAACACTTCCTGGAGGTGGCGCAAGTGTTCCTCCCAGCTGGCGCTGAACACTGCTATATCGTCCAGGTAGGCGGCGCTGAAATCTTCCAGCCCGGCCAATACCTGGTTAACCAACCTCTGGAATGTGGCAGGGGCATTCTTCATCCCAAAGGGCATCACACGGAACTGGTAGTGCCCATCTGGTGTGGAGAATGCAGACCTCTCTTTTGCCCCATCAGTCAAGGCGATCTGCCAGTACCCAGACGTTAGATCAAACGTACTAAGGTACCGGGCAGCCCCCAACCGATCGATGAGCTCATCAGCTCTGGGGATGGGGTGCGCGTCAGTCTTGGTGACCGAATTGAGTCCTCGGTAATCCACACAGAACCGAAGTTCTGGTGAAGCACCAGGCGCGGCAGCCTTTGGGACCAAGACCACTGGGCTGGCCCAAGGACTGCTAGAGGACTCAACCACCCCTAAGGCAAACATCTTGGAGACCTCCTCCTTGATATATGCTCTGACCTTTTCAGTCACCCTGTAGGCCTTGTGCCTCACAGGAGTGCTGTCCCCAGTGTCCACATCATGGACACACCACTGAGTGACACCAGGGATTAAGGAGAACAGATCAGGGAATTGTACCAACAGATGGCGACAATCTTGCTGCTGCTCAGGGGTCAGTGTGTCAGAGAGGACAACACCATCCACTGACCCATCTTTTTCTTTTGCACACAGGAGGTCAGGAAGAGGCTCACTCTCCTCCTCCATCCCAGCATCTGTGGCAAGGAGCTTGCCCACTTCGGACCTTTCTAAGTGGGGCTTTAACCGGTTGACATGCAGGACCCTTAAGGGGTTCCTGGGAGACTTCAAGTCCACCAAGTAGGTGACATCGCTCTTTTTCTCCACAACCTCAAATGGTCCAGTCCACCTGTCCTTGAGCGCACAAGGTTCCACAGGGGCCATGACCCAAACTTTCTGACCAGGTTGAAGCTCAACCAGAGTGGCATTCTGATCGTACCACCGCTTCATCTCTTCCTGGCTGGCCTCCAGATTTGCCTGAGCAAGATCCCTGAAGCGCCGAGTCTGGTTCCTAAAGGCCAGCATGTAACTATATACATCCTGGGGAGGTTTCCTGGGAGATTGCTCCCAGCCTTCTTTGACCAGACTCAAAGGTCCTCTTACCGGGTGACCATACAAAAGCTCAAAGGGGCTGAACCCTAGAGACTTCTGTGGCACCTCACGGTAAGCAAACAGCAGGCTTTGCAAGAGGACGTCCCATTTACGCCTCATTGGTTCTTCAAGACCCATGATCATGCCTTTTAGGGTCCGGTTGAATCTCTCAACCAGCCCATTACCTTGAGGGTGGTAAGGAGTGGTAAACTTGTAGGTTACCCCACACTCCTTCCACAGAGACTTCATATAATTCGAAATGAAGTTGGTGCCCCGGTCTGACACCACCCATCAGTGCCCGTCCCACCACGGGGGCCGTCACTGTTCGGAGAGGGATGGCTTCCGGGTACCGGGTGGCATGGTCCACCAAGACCAGGATAAACCTGTTGCCCATGGCTGTCTTGGGGTCCAGTGGCCCCACAATGTCAATTCCCACTCGCTCAAAGGGGGTACTGACGACGGGAAAAGGTTGGAGGGGAGCCTTCTGCTTCCGCCCACTTTTCCCACTTGCCTGGCAAGTTTGACAGGTCCTACAATGGATATCTGAATCCCTTCTCATCTGGGGCCAATAAAAATGGGTGACAAGCCTGTCATAGGTCTTGTCCTGCCCCAGATGTCCAGCTAACGGAACGTCATGAGCCAACCCCAGTAGGAAGGCTCTGAAGCGCTGGGGTACCACCAGCACACGGGCTGACCCAGGTTCAGCAGCCTTAGGCTCGCTATACAGGAGGTCGTTCTCCCAGTAGACCCAATGTGATCCTGACTGATCACCTGTCGTTTGGGCTGAGGCCTGCTGCCTCATACCCACAAGAGAAGGGCACACTTTCTGTTCAGCACAAAATTCCTCCCGGGAGGGACCACCATCCTGCTGCCAATGGGTCAGCTCGGGCAGGTCTCCCAGTTCGGCCACTTGTTCTCCTGTCGGTTCCAGGGCATCCCCCTCAGGGTCTGCTCCCTCCTGGACCGCGGGAACGATGGGGGACGGTTTCCCGCGCCCCCTGCCCCTTCTCTTCACGGTTGGGACCTGGGCCATACTTTCAGGCTCCAGGGCCCCATCAACACCCTTACTGACTGACATGGACCGGGTGGTCGCACACACCCACTCAGGCAGACCCAACATTTCCAGATGCGATTTTCTCTCTCATTTGTATGCTCTACATAGCTCTGGACGTTTCCAGACGTGGAGTGAAACTGTTTTGAAAGTAGTACAAATTGCTCTTTCCTGCATATGCTAATTTTTCACACTCACATAGGTTGTATAAGTTTTATGAATCCTGGCTTGACCTATTCAAGTAGCTGAAAGCCTGTCACCACCTCTAGAAACAAGATTCACACCAATCCAATTCAAATAATTTTTTCCAAAGGAATATTTTCTGTCCGGTCGAAAATGCATCTCACAAAAATAGGCATTTAAAAATATACTTTACAGTTTCAGAACACTAACATGACTGTGAAGTGTACACAAATAAATGGGACTGTTTCAAAGTACCTAATACCTCATAAACTTCTGAGAGGAAGCATGTAATAAATCTACCTAATTTTCTGAAAAAGAAAGAGGGAGGATTTTTGTTATCACCTCAGACTGGGACTCAAACCCACAATCCCTGGCTTAGGATGCCAGTGCCTTATCCAGTAGGCCACTGAGACACACATGCATAGCGCTTTTCTAGAGGCATTATTTAAATGTATTCTATGGTCAGACACCGGTGTGTGCACACAGGGCATTTCTCACTTCTCTCTATAAGTAAACTTCCCATTTTCATCCTCTACCGTCCCCGACTTTAACGCTCTCTTCTATGCTATAATGGAGACTTTGCAATTTTAGCAAGTGGAGAGAAATTGGAGAACCACGTTCGCCTCCACACTTCTTCTTCACTTACTTCTTTTCTCAATATACTGGGCTTAGCAAATGGTATCAAGCCATCCTTATCATCAGCAGGACACGGAAAGAGGCACCAAGTCTCCTAACCAAGTTCAAACACACTCTGCAACTTAACCATTGCACTACAAATTAGGCAACGGGGGCATCAGCAAAGGCAGCCAATGTGCCGATCCTTTATACATTTTGTGTAGTACTTTTCTTACTCGGAGGCAAAATCAGCACTTTAACTGCCCAAATCATACAAATTTTACACATGTAGCACTCTATGCACACACAGGCACATACCTTGCAGTTCTTCTACACACACTTAAGCTAAAAACCCATTCTGTCACTTCAAAATTCTGCAAACCTATTACATATTCAGTGCGTCGGCATAGAAGCACTTTTTAATGCCACTAAAATGCACAATTAGTTAGACTGAAGATGCAACCTGAATGTACTCCACTTTATTAATGATTAGTAATGAGAAAGTGAGGACTACAAGAGTATTGGAAAATTCTTTTTCCACTCAGAATGTAAAGCAGATTGTGTGACCATTGGCCAAAAACGACCACAAGGGACTTGAACCCTCAATCTTCTGATCTGAAGTCAGACGCCTTATCCATTAGGGCACGCGGTCATCCGTTCAGCTGAGGTGATTTTTATCATGTAGGTGGTATGCATGGATGGAGAACATATTATTGAAAGGTATTCAGGTTTACATCCCATAGTGTTCTTTCAGCTCTTTTCGCTGGAAGCACTTTTTTGGAATCTATATATTGAGAATTTTATGAGTACGATATGCTTTTGTTTTCCTTTTTGCATACAAACCTCTTTCCTCATGAGTTTAAAGCTCATTTGTGTGCTCTACATAGCTCTGGACGTTTCCAGATGTGGAGTGAAACTGTTTTGAAAGTAGTACAAATTGCTCCTTCCTGCATATGCTAATTTTTCACTCTCACATAGGTTGTATCAGTTTTATGAATCCTGGCTTGACCTATTCAAATAGCTGAAAGCCTGTCACCACCTCTAGAAACAAGATTCACACCAATCCAATTCAAATCATTTTTTCCAAAGGAATATGTTCTAGCCGGTCAAAAATGCATGTCACAAAAATAGGCATTTAAAAATATACTTTACAGTTTCAGAACACTAACATGACTGTGAAGTGTATACAAGTAAAATGGGACTGTTTCAAAGTACCTAATAAACTTGTGAGAGGAAGCATGTAATAAATCTACCTAATTTTCTGGAAAAGAAAGAGGGAGGATTTTTGTTATCACCTCGGATGGGACTCAAACCCACAATCCCTGGTTTAGGAGGCCAGTGCCTTATCCATTAGGCCACTGAGACACACATGCATTGCTCTTTTCTAGAGGCAATATTTAAATGTATTCTATGGTCAGACACCGGTGTGTGCACACAGGGCATTTCTCACTTCTCTCTATAAGTAAACTTCCCATTTTCATCCTCTTCCATCCCCGACTTTAACGCTCTCTTCTATGCTATAATGGAGACTTTGCAATTTTAGCAAGTGGAGAGAAATTGGAGAACCACTTTCGACTCCACACTTCTTCTTCACTTACTTCTTTTCTCAATATACTGGGCTTAGAAAATGTTATCAAGCCATCCTTATCATCAGCAGGACACGGAAAGAGGCACCAAGTCTCCTAACCAAGTTCAACCACACTCTGCAACTTAACCATTGCACTACAAATTAGGCAACGGGGGCATCAGCAAAGGCAGCCAATGTGCCGATCCTTTATACATTTTGTGTAGTACTTTTCTTACTTGGAGGCAAAATCAGCACTTTAACTGCCCAAATCATACAAATTTTACACATGTAGCACTCTATGCACACATAGGCACATACCTTGCAGTTCTTCTACACACACTTAAGCTAAAAACCCATTCTGTCACTTCAAAATTCTGCAAACCTATTACATATTCAGTGCGTCGGCATAGAAGCACTTTTTAATGCCACTAAAATGCACAAGTAGTTAGACTGAAGATGCAACCTGAATGTACTCCACTTTATTAATGATTAGTAATGAGAAAGTGAGGACTACAAGAGTATTGGAAAATACTTTTTCCACTCAGAATGTAAAGCAGATTGTGTGACCATTGGCCAAAAACGACCACAAGGGACTTGAACCCTCAATCTTCTGATCTGAAGTCAGACGCCTTATCCATTAGGCCACGCGGTCATCCGTTCACCTGAGGTGATTTTTATCATGTAGGTGGTATGCATGGATGGAGAACATATTATTGAAAGGTATTCAGGTTTACATCCCATAGTGTTCTTTCAGCTCTTTTCGCTGGAAGCACTTTTTTGGAATCTATATATTGAGAATTTTATGAGTACGATATGCTTTTGTTTTCCTTTTTGCATACAAACCTCTTTCCTCATGAGTTTAAAGCTCATTTGTGTGCTCTACATAGCTCTGGACGTTTCCAGATGTGGAGTGAAACTGTTTTGAAAGTAGTACAAATTGCTCCTTCCTACATATGCTAATTTTTCACTCTCACATAGGTTGTATCAGTTTTATGAATCCTGGCTTGACCTATTCAAGTAGCTGAAAGCCTGTCACCACCTCTAGAAACAAGATTCACACCAATCCAATTCAAATCATTTTTTCCAAAGGAATATGTTCTAGCCGGTCAAAAATGCATGTCACAAAAATAGGCATTTAAAAATATACTTTACAGTTTCAGAACACTAACATGACTGTGAAGTGTATACAAGTAAAATGGGACTGTTTCAAAGTACCTAATGAACTTGTGAGAGGAAGCATGTAATAAATCTACCTAATTTTCTGGAAAAGAAAGAGGGAGGATTTTTGTTATCACCTCGGATGGGACTCGAACCCACAATCCCTGGTTTAGGAGGCCAGTGCCTTATCCATTAGGCCACTGAGACACACATGCATAGCTCTTTTCTAGAGGCAATATTTAAATGTATTCTATGGTCAGACACCGGTGTGTGCACACAGGGCATTTCTCACTTCTCTCTATAAGTAAACTTCCCATTTTCAACCTCTTCCATCCCCGACTTTAACGCTCTCTTCTATGCTATAATGGAGACTTTGCAATTTTAGCAAGTGGAGAGAAATTGGAGAACCACTTTCGACTCCACACTTCTTCTTCACTTACTTCTTTTCTCAATATACTGGGCTTAGGAAATGGTATCAAGCCATCCTTATCATCAGCAGGACACGGAAAAAGGCACCAATTCTCCTAACCAAGTTCAACCACACTCTGCAACTTAACCATTGCACTACAAATTAGGCAACGGGGGCATCAGCAAAGGCAGCCAATGTGCCGATCCTTTATACATTTTGTGTAGTACTTTTCTTACACGGAGGCAAAATCAGCACTTTAACTGCCCAAATCATACAGATTTTACACATGTAGCACTCTATGCACACATAGGCACACACCTTGCAGTTCTTCTACACACACTTAAGCTAAAACCCATTCTGTCACGTCAAAATTCTGCAAACCTATTACATATTCAGTGCGTCGGCATAGAAGCACTTTTTAATGCCACTAAAATGCACAAGTAGTTAGACTGCAGATGCAACCTGAATGAGTTTACAGTATGTACTCCACTTTATTAATGATTAGTAATGAGAAAGTGAGGACTACAAGAGTATTGGAAAATACTTTTTTCACTCTGAATGTAAAGAAGATAGTGTGACCATTGGCCAAAAACGACCACGAAGGGACTCGAACCCTCAATCTTTTGATCCAAAGTCAGACGCCTTATCCATTAGTCCACGAGGTCATTCGTTCACCTGAGATGATTTTTATCATGTAGGTGGTATGCATGGATGGAGAACATATTATTGAAAGGTATTCAGGTTTACATCCCATAGTGTTCTTTCAGCTCTTTTCGCTGGAAGCACTTTTTTGGAATCTATATATTGAGAATTTTATGAGTACGATATGCTTTTGTTTTCCTTTTTGCATACAAACCTCTTTCCTCATGAGTTTAAAGCTCATTTGTATGCACTACATAGCTCTGGACGTTTCCATACGTGGAGTGAAACTGTTTTGAAAGTAGTACAAATTGCTCCTTCCTGCATATGCTAATTTTTCACACTCACATAGGTTGTATAAGTTTTATGAATCCTGGCTTGACCTATTCAAGTAGCTGAAAGCCTGTCACCACCTCTAGAAACAAGATTCACACCAATCCAATTCAAATCATTTTTTCCAAAGGAATATGTTCTGGCCGGTCGAAAATGCATCTCACAAAAATAGGCATTTAAAAATATACTTTGCAGTTTCAGAACACTTACATGACTGTGAAGTGTACACAAGTAAAATGGGACCGTTTCAAAGTACCTAATCCCTCATAAACTTCTGAGAGGAAGCATTTAATAAATCTACCTCATTTTCTGGAAAAGAAAGAGGGAGGATTTTTGTTATCACCTCAGATGGGACTTGAACCCACAATCCCTGGCTTAGGAGGCCAGTGCCTTATCCGTTAGGCACTGAGGCACACATGCGTAGCTGTTTTCTAGAGGCATTATTTAAATGTATTCTATGGTCAGACACCGGTGTGTGCACACAGGGCATTTCTCACTTCTCTCTACAAGTAAACTTCCCATTTTCATCCTCTTCCATCCCCGACTTTAACGCTCTCTTCTATGCTATAATGGAGACTTTGCAATTTTAGCAAGTGGAGAGAAATTGGAGAACCACTTTCGACTCCACACTTCTTCTTCACTTACTTCTTTTCTCAATATACTGGGCTTAGAAAATGGTATCAAGCCATCCTTATCATCAGCAGGACACGGAAAGAGGCACCAAGTCTCCCATCCAAGTTCAACCACACTCTGCAACTTAACCATTGCACTACAAATTAGGCAACGGGGGCATCAGCAAAGGCAGCCAATGTGCCGATCCTTTATACATTTTGTGTAGTACTTTTCTTACTCGGAGGCAAAATCAGCACTTTAACTGCCCAAATCATACAAATTTTACACATGTAGCACTCTATGCACACATAGGCACATACCTTGCAGTTCTTCTACACACACTTAAGCTAAAAACCCATTCTGTCACTTCAAAATTCTGCAAACCTATTACATATTCAGTGCGTCGGCATAGAAGCACTTTTTAATGCCACTAAAATGCACAAGTAGTTAGACTGAAGATGCAACCTGAATGAGTTTACAGTATGTACTCCACTTTATTAATGATTAGTAATGAGAAAGTGAGGACTACAAGAGTATTGGAAAATACTTTTTTCACTCTGAATGTAAAGAAGATTGTGTGACCATTGGCCAAAAACAACCACGAAGGAACTCGAACCCTCAATCTTCTGATCCGAAGTCAGACGCCTTATCCATTAGGCCACGCAGTCATCCGTTCACCTGAGATGATTTTTATCATCTAGGTGGTATCCATGGATGGAGAACATATTATTGAAAGGTATTCAGGTTTACATCCCATAGTGTTCTTTCAGCTCTTTTCGCTGGAAGCACTTTTTTGGAATCTATATATTGAGTAAATTATGAGTACGATATGCTTTTGTTTTCCTTTTTGCATACAAACCTCTTTCCCCATGAGTTTAAAGCTCATTTGTATGGTCTACATAGCTCTGGATTTTTCCAGACGTGGAGTGAAACTGTTTTGAAAGTAGGACAAATTGCTCCTTCCTGCATATGCTAATTTTTCACACTCACATAGGTTGTATAAGTTTTATGAATCCGGGCTTGACCTATTCAAGTAGCTGAAAGCCGGTCACCACCTCTAGAAACTACATTCACACCAATCCAATTCAAATCATTTTTTCCAAAGGAATATGTTCTGGCCGGTCGAAAATGCATCTCACAAAAATAGGCATTTAAAAATATACTTTGCAGTTTCAGAACACTAACATGACTGTGAAGTGTACACAAGTAAAATGGGACCGTTTCAAAGTACCTAATCCCTCATAAACTTCTGAGAGGAAGCATTTAATAAATCTACCTCATTTTATGGAAAAGAAAGAGGGAGGATTTTTGTTATCACCTCAGATGGGACTTGAACCCACAATCCCTGGCTTAGGAGGCCAGTGCCTTATCCGTTAGGCACTGAGGCACACATGCATAGCTGTTTTCTAGAGGCATTATTTAAATGTATTCTATGGTCAGACACCGGTGTGTGCACACCGGGCATTTCTCACTTCTCTCTACAAGTAAACTTCCCATTTTCATCCTCTTCCATCCCCGACTTTAACGCTCTCTTCTATGCTATAATGGAGACTTTGCAATTTTAGCAAGTGGAGAGAAATTGGAGAACCACTTTCGACTCCACATTTCTTCTTCACTTACTTCTTTTCTCAATATACTGGGCTTAGAAAATGGTATCAAGCCATCCTTATCATCAGCAGGACAAGGAAAGAGGCAACAAGTCTCCTATCCAAGTTCAACCACACTCTGCAACTTAACCATTGCACTACAAATTAGGCAACGGGGGCATCAGCAAAGGCAGCCAATGTGCTGATCCTTTATACATTTTGTGTAGTACTTTTCTTACTCGGAGGCAAAATCAGCACTTTAACTGCCCAAATCATACAAATTTTACACATGTAGCACTCTATGCACACATAGGCACATACCTTGCAGTTCTTCTACACACACTTAAGCTAAAAACCCATTCTGTCACTTCAAAATTCTGCAAACCTATTACATATTCAGTGCGTCGGCATAGAAGCACTTTTTAATGCCACTAAAATGCACAAGTAGTTAGACTGAAGATGCAACCTGAATGTACTCCACTTTATTAATGATTAGTAATGAGAAAGTGAGGACTACAAGAGTATTGGAAAATACTTTTTCCACTCAGAATGTAAAGCAGATTGTGTGACCATTGGCCAAAAACGACCACAAGGGACTTGAACCCTCAATCTTCTTATCCGAAGTCAGACGCCTTATCCATTAGGCCACGCGGTCATCCGTTCACCTGTGGTGATTTTTATCATGTAGGTGGTATGCATGGATGGAGAACATATTATTGAAAGGTATTCAGGTTTACATCCCATAGTGTTTTTTCAGCTCTTTTCGCTGGAAGCACTTTTTTGGAATCTATATATTGAGAATTTTATGAGTACGATATGCTTTTGTTTTCCTTTTTGCATACAAACCTCTTTCCTCATGAGTTTAAAGCTCATTTGTATGCTCTACATAGCTCTGGAAATTTCCAGACGTGGAGTGAAACTGTTTTGAAAGTAGTACAAATTGCTCCTTCCTGCATATGCTAATTTTTCACACTCACATAGGTTGTATAAGTTTTATGAATCCTGGCTTGACCTATTCAAGTAGCTGAAAGCCTGTCACCACCTCTAGAAACAAGATTCACACCAATCCAATTCAAATAATTTTTTCCAAAGGAATATTTTCTGGCCGGTCGAAAATGCATCTCACAAAAATAGGCATTTAAAAATATACTTTACAGTTTCAGAACACTAACATGACTGTGAAGTGTACACAAATAAATGGGACTGTTTCAAAGTACCTAATACCTCATAAACTTCTGAGAGGAATCATGTAATAAATCTACCTAATTTTCTGAAAAAGAAAGAGGGAGGATTTTTGTTATCACCTCAGACTAGGACTCAAACCCACAATCCCTGGCTTAGGATGCCAGTGCCTTATCCATTAGGCCACTGAGACACACATGCATAGTGCTTTTCTAGAGGCATTATTTAAATGTATTCTATGGTCAGACACCGGTGTGTGCACACAGGGCATTTCTCACTTCTCTCTATAAGTAAACTTCCCATTTTCATCCTCTTCCGTCCCCGACTTTAACGCTCTCTTCTATGCTATAATGGAGACTTTGCAATTTTAGCAAGTGGAGAGAAATTGGAGAACCACTTTCGCCGCCACACTTCTTCTTCACTTTCTTCTTTTCTCAATATACTGGGCTTAGCAAATGGTATCAAGCCATCCTTATCATCAGCAGGACACGGAAAGAGGCACCAAGTCTCCTAACCAAGTTCAACCACACTCTGCAACTTAACCATTGCACTACAAATTAGGCAACGGGGGCATCAGCAAAGGCAGACAATGTGCCGATCATTTATACATTTTGTGTAGTACTTTTCTTACTCGGAGGCAAAATCAGCACTTTAACTGCCCAAATCATACAGATTTTACCAATGTAGCACTCTATGCACACATAGGCACACACCTTGCAGTTCTTCTATACACACTTAAGCTAAAACCCATTCTGTCACGTCAAAATTCTGCAAACCTATTACATATTCAGTGCGTCGGCATAAAAGCACTTTTTAATGCCACTAAAATGCACAAGTAGTTAGACTGAAGATGCAACCTGAATGAGTTTACAGTATGTACTCCACTTTATTAATTATTAGTAATGAGAAAGTGAGGACTACAAGAGTATTGGAAAATACTTTTTTCACTCTGAATGTAAAGAAGATTGTGTGACCATTGGCCAAAAATGACCACGAAGGGACTCGAACCCTCAATCTTCTGATCCGAAGTCAGACGCCTTATCCATTTGGCCACGCGGTCATCCGTTCACCTGAGATGATTTTTATCATGTAGGTGGTATGCATGGATGGAGAACATATTATTGAAAGGTATTCAGGTTTACATCCCATAGTGTTCTTTCAGCTCTTTTCGCTGGAAGCACTTTTTTGGAATCTATATATTGAGAATTTTATGAGTACGATATGCTTTTGTTTTCCTTTTTGCATACAAACCTCTTTCCTCGTGAGTTTAAAGCTCATTTGTGTGCTCTACATAGCTCTGGACGTTTCCAGATGTGGAGTGAAACTGTTTTGAGAGTAGTACAAATTGCTCCTTCCTGCATATGCTAATTTTTCACACTCACATAGGTTGTATCAATTTTATGAATCCTGGCTTGACCTATTCAAGTAGCTGAAAGCATGTCACCACCTCTAGAAACAAGATTCACACCAATCCAATTCAAATCATTTTTTCCAAAGGAATATGTTCTAGCCGGTCAAAAATGCATCTCACAAAAATAGGCATTTAAAAATATACTTTACAGTTTCAGAACACTAACATGACTGTGAAGTGTACACAAGTAAAATGGGACTGTTTCAAAGTACCTAATAAACTTGTGAGAGGAAGCATGTAACAAATCTACCTAATTTTCTGGAAAAGAAAGAGGGAGGATTTTTGTTATCACCTCAGATGGGACTCGAACCCACTATCCCTGGTTTAGGAGACAAGTGCCTTATCCATTAGGCCACTGAGACACACATGCATAGCTCTTTTCTAGAGGCATTATTTAAATGTATTCTATGGTCAGACACCGGTGTGTGCACACAGGGCATTTCTCACTTCTCTCTATAAGTAAACTTCCCATTTTCATCCTCTTCCATCCCCGACTTTAACGCTCTCTTCTATGCTATAATGGAGACTTTGCAATTTTAGCAAGTGGAGAGAAATTGGAGAACCACTTTCGACTCCACACTTCTTCTTCACTTACTTCTTTTCTCAATATACTGGGCTTAGGAAATGGTATTAAGCCATCCTTATCATCAGCAGGACACGGAAAGAGGCACCAAGTCTCCTAACCAATTTCAACCACACTCTGCAACTTAACCATTGCACTACAAATTAGGCAACGGGGGCATCAGCAAAGGCAGCCAATGTGCCGATCTATTATACATTTTGTGTAGTACTTTTCTTACTCGGAGGCAAAATCAGCACTTTAACTGCCCAAATCATACAGATTTTACACATATAGCACTCTATGCACACATAGGCACACACCTTGCAGTTCTTCTACACACACTTAAGCTAAAAACCCATTGTGTCACGTCAAAATTCTGCAAACCTATTACATATTCAGTGCGTCGGCATAGAAGCACTTTTTAATGCCACTAAAATGCACAAGTAGTTAGTCTGAAGATGCAACCTGAATGAGTTTACAGTATGTACTCCACTTTATTAATGATTAGTAATGAGAAAGTGAGGACTACAAGCGTATTGGAAAATACTTTTTCCACTCTGAATGTAAAGCAGAATGTGTGACCATTGGCCAAAAACGACCACGAAGGGACTCGAACCCTCAATCTTCTGATCCGAAGACAGACGCCTTATCCATTAGGCAACGCGGTCATCCGTTCACTTGAGATGATTTTTATCATCTAGTGGTATCCATGGATGGAGAACATATTATTGAAAGGTATTCAGGTTTACATCCCATAGTGTTCTTTCAGCTCTTTTAGCTGGAAGCACTTTTTTGGAATCTACATATTGAGAATTTTATGAGTACGATATGCTTTTGTTTTCCTTTTTGCATACAAATCTCTTTCCTCATGATTTTAAAGCTAATTTGTATGCTCTACATAGCTCTGGACGTTTCCAGACGTGGAGTGAAACTGTTTTGAAAGTAGTACAAATTGCTCCTTCCTGCATATGCTAATTTTTCACACTCACATAGGTTGTATAAGTTTTATGAATCCTGGCTTGACCTATTCAAGTAGCTGAAAGCCTGTCACCACCTCTAGAAACAAGATTCACACCAATCCAATTCAAATCATTTTTTCCAAAGGAATATGTTCTGGCCGGTCGAAAATGCATCTCACAAAAATAGGCATTTAAAAATATACTTTGCAGTTTCAGAACACTAACATGACTGTGAAGTGTACACAAGTAAAATGGGACCGTTTCAAAGTACCTAATCCCTCATAAACTTCTGAGAAGAAGCATGTAATAAATCTACCTAATTTTCTGGAAAAGAAAGAGGGTGGATTTTTGTTATCACCTCAGATAGGACTCAAACCCACAATCCCTGGCTTAGGAGGCCAGTGCCTTATCCATTAGGCCACTGAGGCACACATGCATAGCTCTTTTCTAGAGACATTACTTAAATGTATTCTATGGTCAGACACCGGTGTGTGCACACAGGGCATTTCTCACTTCTCTCTATAAGTAAACTTCCCATTTTCATCCTCTTCCATCCCCGACTTTAACGCTCTCTTCTATGCTATAATGGAGACTTTGCAATTTTAGCAAGTGGAGAGAAATTGGAGAACCACTTTCGACTCCACACTTCTTCTTCACTTACTTCTTTTCTCAATATACTGGGCTTAGCAAATGGTATCAAGCCATCCTTATCATCGGCAGGACACGGAAAAAGGCACCAATTCTCCTAACCAAGTTCAACCACACTCTGCAACTTAACCATTGCACTACAAATTAGGCAACGGGGGCATCAGCAAAGGCAGCCAATGTGCCGATCCTTTATACATTTTGTGTAGTACTTTTCTTACTCGGAGGCAAAATCAGCACTTTAACTGCCCAAATCATACAGATTTTACACATGTAGCACTCTATGCACACATAGGCACACACCTTGCAGTTCTTCTACACACACTTAAGCTAAAACCCATTCTGTCACGTCAAAATTCTGCAAACCTATTACATATTCAGTGCGTCGGCATAGAAGCACTTTTTAATGCCACTAAAATGCACAAGTAGTTAGACTGCAGATGCAACCTGAATGAGTTTACAGTATGTACTCCACTTTATTAATGATTAGTAATGAGAAAGTGAGGACTACAAGAGTATTGGAAAATACTTTTTCCACTCAGAATGTAAAGCAGATTGTGTGACCATTGGCCAAAAACGACCACAAGGGACTTGAACCCTCAATCTTCTGATCTGAAGTCAGACGCCTTATCCATGAGGCCACGCGGTCATCCGTTCACCTGAGGTGATTTTTATCATGTAGGTCGTATGCATGGATGGAGAACATATTATTGAAAGGTATTCAGGTTTACATCCCATAGTGTTCTTTCAGCTCTTTTCGCTGGAAGCACTTTTTTGGAATCTATATATTGAGAATTTTATGAGTACGATATGCTTTTGTTTTCCTTTTTGCATACAAACCTCTTTCCTCATGAGTTTAAAGCTCATTTGTATGCTCTACATAGCTCTGGACGTTTCCAGACGTGGACTGAAACTGTTTTGAAAGTAGTACAAATTGCTCCTTCCTGCATATGCTAATGTTTCACACTCACATAGGTTGTATAAGTTTTATGAATCCTGGCTTGACCTATTCAAGTAGCTGAAAGCCTGTCACCACCTCTAGAAACAAGATTCACACCAATCCAATTCAAATCATTTTTTCCAAAGGAATATGTTCTGGCCGGTCGAAAATGCATCTCACAAAAATAGGCATTTAAAAATATACTTTGCAGTTTCAGAACACTAACATGACTGTGAAGTGTACACAAGTAAAATGGGACCGTTTCAAAGTACCTAATCCCTCATAAACTTCTGAGAGGAAGCATTTAATAAATCTACCTCATTTTCTGGAAAAGAAAGAGGGAGGATTTTTGTTATCACCTCAGATGGGACTTTAACCCACAATCCCTGGCTTAGGAGGCCAGTGCCTTATCCGTTAGGCACTGAGGCACACATGCGTAGCTGTTTTCTAGAGGCATTATTTAAATGTATTCTATGGTCAGACACCGGTGTGTGCACACAGGGCATTTCTCACTTCTCTCTACAAGTAAACTTCCCATTTTCATCCTCTTCCATCCCCGACTTTAACGCTCTCTTCTATGCTATAATGGAGACTTTGCAATTTTAGCAAGTGGAGAGAAATTGGAGAACCACTTTCGACTCCACACTTCTTCTTCACTTACTTCTTTTCTCAATATACTGGGCTTAGAAAATGGTATCAAGCCATCCTTATCATCAGCAGGACACGGAAAGAGGCACCAAGTCTCCCATCCAAGTTCAACCACACTCTGCAACTTAACCATTGCACTACAAATTAGGCAACGGGGGCATCAGCAAAGGCAGCCAATGTGCCGATCCTTTATACATTTTGTGTAGTACTTTTCTTACTCGGAGGCAAAATCAGCACTTTAACTGCCCAAATCATACAAATTTTACACATGTAGCACTCTATGCACACATAGGCACATACCTTGCAGTTCTTCTACACACACTTAAGCTAAAAACCCATTCTGTCACTTCAAAATTCTGCAAACCTATTACATATTCAGTGCGTCGGCATAGAAGCACTTTTTAATGCCACTAAAATGCACAAGTAGTTAGACTGAAGATGCAACCTGAATGTACTCCACTTTATTAATGATTAGTAATGAGAAAGTGAGGACTACAAGAGTATTGGAAAATACTTTTTCCACTCAGAATGTAAAGCAGATTGTGTGACCATTGGCCAAAAACGACCACAAGGGACTTGAACCCTCAATCTTCTGATCTGAAGTCAGACGCCTTATCCATTAGGCCACGCGGTCATCCGTTCACCTGAGGTGATTTTTATCATGTAGGTGGTATGCATGGATGGAGAACATATTATTGAAAGGTATTCAGGTTTACATCCCATAGTGTTCTTTCAGCTCTTTTCGCTGGAAGCACTTTTTTGGAATCTATATATTGAGAATTTTATGAGTACGATATGCTTTTGTTTTCCTTTTTGCATACAAACCTCTTTCCTCATGAGTTTAAAGCTCATTTGTGTGCTCTACATAGCTCTGGACGTTTCCAGATGTGGAGTGAAACTGTTTTGAAAGTAGTACAAATTGCTCCTTCCTGCATATGCTAATTTTTCACTCTCACATAGGTTGTATCAGTTTTATGAATCCTGGCTTGACCTATTCAAGTAGCTGAAAGCCTGTCACCACCTCTAGAAACAAGATTCACACCAATCCAATTCAAATCATTTTTTCCAAAGGAATATGTTCTAGCCGGTCAAAAATGCATGTCACAAAAATAGGCATTTAAAAATATACTTTACAGTTTCAGAACACTAACATGACTGTGAAGTGTATACAAGTAAAATGGGACTGTTTCAAAGTACCTAATAAACTTGTGAGAGGAAGCATGTAATAAATCTACCTAATTTTCTGGAAAAGAAAGAGGGAGGATTTTTGTTATCACCTCGGATGGGACTCGAACCCACAATCCCTGGTTTAGGAGGCCAGTGCCTTATCCATTAGGCCACTGAGACACACATGCATAGCTCTTTTCTAGAGGCAATATTTAAATGTATTCTATGGTCAGACACCGGTGTGTGCACACAGGGCATTTCTCACTTCTCTCTATAAGTAAACTTCCCATTTTCATCCTCTTCCATCCCCGACTTTAACGCTCTCTTCTATGCTATAATGGAGACTTTGCAATTTTAGCAAGTGGAGAGAAATTGGAGAACCACTTTCGACTCCACACTTCTTCTTCACTTACTTCTTTTCTCAATATACTGGGCTTAGAAAATGTTATCAAGCCATCCTTATCATCAGCAGGACACGGAAAGAGGCACCAAGTCTCCTGACCAAGTTCAACCACACCCTGCAACTTAACCATTGCACTACAAATTAGGCAACGGGGGCATCAGCAAAGGCAGCCAATGTGCCGATCCTTTATACATTTTGTGTAGTACTTTTCTTACTCGGAGGCAAAATCAGCACTTTAACTGCCCAAATCATACAAATTTTACACATGTAGCACTCTATGCACACATAGGCACATACCTTGCAGTTCTTCTACACACACTTAAGCTAAAAACCCATTCTGTCACTTCAAAATTCTGCAAACCTATTACATATTCAGTGCGTCGGCATAGAAGCACTTTTTAATGCCACTAAAATGCACAAGTAGTTAGACTGAAGATGCAACCTGAATGTACTCCACTTTATTAATGATTAGTAATGAGAAAGTGAGGACTACAAGAGTATTGGAAAATACTTTTTCCACTCAGAATGTAAAGCAGATTGTGTGACCATTGGCCAAAAACGACCACAAGGGACTTGAACCCTCAATCTTCTGATCTGAAGTCAGACGCCTTATCCATTAGGCCACGCGGTCATCCGTTCACCTGAGGTGATTTTTATCATGTAGGTGGTATGCATGGATGGAGAACATATTATTGAAAGGTATTCAGGTTTACATCCCATAGTGTTCTTTCAGCTCTTTTCGCTGGAAGCACTTTTTTGGAATCTATATATTGAGAATTTTATGAGTACGATATGCTTTTGTTTTCCTTTTTGCATACAAACCTCTTTCCTCATGAGTTTAAAGCTCATTTGTGTGCTCTACATAGCTCTGGACGTTTCCAGATGTGGAGTGAAACTGTTTTGAAAGTAGTACAAATTGCTCCTTCCTGCATATGCTAATTTTTCACTCTCACATAGGTTGTATCAGTTTTATGAATCCTGGCTTGACCTATTCAAGTAGCTGAAAGCCTGTCACCACCTCTAGAAACAAGATTCACACCAATCCAATTCAAATCATTTTTTCCAAAGGAATATGTTCTAGCCGGTCAAAAATGCATGTCACAAAAATAGGCATTTAAAAATATACTTTACAGTTTCAGAACACTAACATGACTGTGAAGTGTATACAAGTAAAATGGGACTGTTTCAAAGTACCTAATAAACTTGTGAGAGGAAGCATGTAATAAATCTACCTAATTTTCTGGAAAAGAAAGAGGGAGGATTTTTGTTATCACCTCGGATGGGACTCGAACCCACAATCCTTGGTTTAGGAGGCCAGTGCCTTATCCATTATGCCACTGAGACACACATGCATAGCTCTTTTCTAGAGGCAATATTTAAATGTATTCTATGGTCAGACACCGGTGTGTGCACACAGGGCATTTCTCACTTCTCTCTATAAGTAAACTTCCCATTTTCATCCTCTTCCATCCCCGACTTTAACGCTCTCTTCTATGCTATAATGGAGACTTTGCAATTTTAGCAAGTGGAGAGAAATTGGAGAACCACTTTCGACTCCACACTTCTTCTTCACTTACTTCTTTTCTCAATATACTGGGCTTAGAAAATGTTATCAAGCCATCCTTATCATCAGCAGGACACGGAAAGAGGCACCAAGTCTCCTAAACAAGTTCAACCACACTCTGCAACTTAACCATTGCACTACAAATTAGGCAACGGGGGCATCAGCAAAGGCAGCCAATGTGCCGATCCTTTATACATTTTGTGTAGTACTTTTCTTACTCGGAGGCAAAATCAGCACTTTAACTGCCCAAATCATACAGATTTTACACATGTAGCACTCTATGCACACATAGGCACACACCTTGCAGTTCTTCTACACACACTTAAGCTAAAACCCATTCTGTCACGTCAAAATTCTGCAAACCTATTACATATTCAGTGCGTCGGCATAGAAGCACTTTTTAATGCCACTAAAATGCACAAGTAGTTAGACTGAAGATGCAACCTGAATGAGTTTACAGTATGTACTCCACTTTATTAATGATTAGTAATGAGAAAGTGAGGACTACAAGAGTATTGGAAAAGACTTTTTCCACTCTGAATGTAAAGCAGATTGTGTGACCATTGGCCAAAAACAACCACGAAGGGACTCGAACCCTCAATTTTCTGATCCGAAGTCAGACGCCTTATCCATTAGGCCACGCAGTCATCCGTTCACCTGAAATGATTTTTATCATGTAGGTGGTATGCATGGATGGAGAACATATTATTGAAAGGTATTCAGGTTTACATCCCATAGTGTTCTTTCAGCTCTTTTAGCTGGAAGCACTTTGTTGGAATCTATATATTGAGAATTTTATGAGTACGATATGCTTTTGTTTTCCTTTTTGCATACAAACCTCTTTCCTCATGAGTTTAAAGCTCATTTGTATGCTCTACATAGCTCTGGACGTTTCCAGACGTGGAGTGAAACTGTTTTGAAAGTAGTACAAATTGCTCCTTCCTGCATATGCTAATTTTTCACACTCACATAGGTTGTATAAGTTTTATGAATCCTGGCTTGACCTATTCAAGTAGCTGAAAGCCTGTCACCACCTCTAGAAACAAGATTCACACCAATCCAATTCAAATCATTTTTTCCAAAGGAATATGTTCTGGCCGGTCGAAAATGCATCTCACAAAAATAGGCATTTAAAAATATACTTTGCAGTTTCAGAACACTAACATGACTGTGAAGTGTACACAAGTAAAATGGGACCGTTTCAAAGTACCTAATCCCTCATAAACTTCTGAGAGGAAGCATGTAATAAATCTACCTAATTTTCTGGAAAAGAAAGAGGGAGGATTTTTGTAATCACCTCAGATGGGACTCAAACCCACAATCCCTGGCTTAGGAGGTCAGTGCCTTATCCATTAGGCCACTGAGGCACACATGCATAGCTCTTTTCTAGAGGCATTATTTAAATGTATTCTATGGTCAGACACCGGTGTGTGCACACAGGGCATTTCTCACTTCTCTCTATAAGTAAACTTCCCATTTTCATCCTCTTCCATCCCCGACTTTAACGCTCTCTTCTATGCTATAATGGAGACTTTGCAATTTTAGCAAGTGGAGAGAAATTGGAGAACCACTTTCGACTCCACACTTCTTCTTCACTTACTTCTTTTCTCAATA
>NC_140585.1:136245703-136248203 GCF_964204655.1 Triturus cristatus
TAGGCACACACCTTGCAGTTCTTCTACACACACTTAAGCTAAAAACCCATTGTGTCACGTCAAAATTCTGCAAACCTATTACATATTCAGTGCGTCGGCATAGAAGCACTTTTTAATGCCACTAAAATGCACAAGTAGTTAGACTGAAGATGCAACCTGAATGAGTTTACAGTATGTACTCCACTTTATTAATGATTAGTAATGAGAAAGTGAGGACTACAAGCGTATTGGAAAATACTTTTTCCACTCTGAATGTAAAGCAGAATGTGTGACCATTGGCCAAAAACGACCACGAAGGGACTCGAACCCTCAATCTTCTGATCCGAAGACAGACGCCTTATCCATTAGGCAACGCGGTCATCCGTTCACCTGAGATGATTTTTATCATCTAGGTGGTATCCATGGATGGAGAACATATTATTGAAAGGTATTCAGGTTTACATCCCATAGTGTTCTTTCAGCTCTTTTAGCTGGAAGCACTTTTTTGGAATCTACATATTGAGAATTTTATGAGTACGATATGCTTTTGTTTTCCTTTTTGCATACAAATCTCTTTCCTCATGATTTTAAAGCTAATTTGTATGCTCTACATAGCTCTGGACGTTTCCAGACGTGGAGTGAAACTGTTTTGAAAGTAGTACAAATTGCTCCTTCCTGCATATGCTAATTTTTCACACTCACATAGGTTGTATAAGTTTTATGAATCCTGGCTTGACCTATTCAAGTAGCTGAAAGCCTGTCACCACCTCTAGAAACAAGATTCACACCAATCCAATTCAAATCATTTTTTCCAAAGGAATATGTTCTGGCCGGTCGAAAATGCATCTCACAAAAATAGGCATTTAAAAATATACTTTGCAGTTTCAGAACACTAACATGACTGTGAAGTGTACACAAGTAAAATGGGACCGTTTCAAAGTACCTAATCCCTCATAAACTTCTGAGAGGAAGCATGTAATAAATCTACCTAATTTTCTGGAAAAGAAAGAGGGTGGATTTTTGTTATCACCTCAGATAGGACTCAAACCCACAATCCCTGGCTTAGGAGGCCAGTGCCTTATCCATTAGGCCACTGAGGCACACATGCATAGCTCTTTTCTAGAGACATTATTTAAATGTATTCTATGGTCAGACACCGGTGTGTGCACACAGGGCATTTCTCACTTCTCTCTATAAGTAAACTTCCCATTTTCATCCTCTTCCATCCCCGACTTTAACGCTCTCTTCTATGCTATAATGGAGACTTTGCAATTTTAGCAAGTGGAGAGAAATTGGAGAACCACTTTCGACTCCACACTTCTTCTTCACTTACTTCTTTTCTCAATATACTGGGCTTAGCAAATGGTATCAAGCCATCCTTATCATCGGCAGGACACGGAAAAAGGCACCAATTCTCCTAACCAAGTTCAACCACACTCTGCAAGTTAACCATTGCACTACAAATTAGGCAACGGGGGCATCAGCAAAGGCAGCCAATGTGCCGATCCTTTATACATTTTGTGTAGTACTTTTCTTACTCGGAGGCAAAATCAGCACTTTAACTGCCCAAATCATACAGATTTTACACATGTAGCACTCTATGCACACATAGGCACACACCTTGCAGTTCTTCTACACACACTTAAGCTAAAACCCATTCTGTCACGTCAAAATTCTGCAAACCTATTACATAATCAGTGCGTCGGCATAGAAGCACTTTTTAATGCCACTAAAATGCACAAGTAGTTAGACTGCAGATGCAACCTGAATGAGTTTACAGTATGTACTCCACTTTATTAATGATTAGTAATGAGAAAGTGAGGACTACAAGAGTATTGGAAAATACTTTTTCCACTCAGAATGTAAAGCAGATTGTGTGACCATTGGCCAAAAACGACCACAAGGGACTTGAACCCTCAATCTTCTGATCTGAAGTCAGACGCCTTATCCATTAGGCCACGCGGTCATCCGTTCACCTGAGGTGATTTTTATCATGTAGGTCGTATGCATGGATGGAGAACATATTATTGAAAGGTATTCAGGTTTACATCCCATAGTGTTCTTTCAGCTCTTTTCGCTGGAAGCACTTTTTTGGAATCTATATATTGAGAATTTTATGAGTACGATATGCTTTTGTTTTCCTTTTTGCATACAAACCTCTTTCCTCATGAGTTTAAAGCTCATTTGTATGCTCTACATAGCTCTGGACGTTTCCAGACGTGGAGTGAAACTGTTTTGAAAGTAGTACAAATTGCTCCTTCCTGCATATGCTAATTTTTCACACTCACATAGGTTGTATAAGTTTTATGAATCCTGGCTTGACCTATTCAAGTAGCTGAAAGCCTGTCACCACCTCTAGAAACAAGATTCACACCAATCCAATTCAAATAATTTTTTCCAAAGGAATATTTTCTGGCCGGTCGAAAATGCATCTCACAAAAATAGGCATTTAAAAATATACTTTACAGTTTCAGAACACTAACATGACTGTGAAGTGTACACAAATAAATGGGACTGTTTC
>NC_140585.1:136258203-136265703 GCF_964204655.1 Triturus cristatus
CACTCTATGCACACATAGGCACACACCTTGCAGTTCTTCTACACACTTAAGCTAAAAACCCATTCTGTCACGTCAAAATTCTGCAAACCTATTACATATTCAGTGCGTCGGCATAGAAGCACTTTTTAATGCCACTAAAATGCACAAGTAGTTAGACTGAAGATGCAACCTGAATGAGTTTACAGTATGTACTCCACTTTATTATTGATTAGTAATGAGAAAGTGAGGACTACAAGAGTTTTGGAAAATACTTTTTCCACTCTGAATGTGAAGCAGATTGTGTGACCATTGGCCGAAAACAACCACGAAGGGACTCGTACCCTCAATTTTCTGATCCGAAGTCAGACGCCTTATCCATTAGGCCACGCGGTCATCTGTTCCCCTGAGATGATTTTTATCATGTAGGTGGTATGCATGGATGGAGAACATATTATTGAAAGGTATTCAGGTTTACATCCCATAGTGTTCTTTCAGCTCTTTTCACTGGAAGCACTTTTTTGGTATCTATATATTGAGAATTTTATGAGTACGATATGCTTTCGTTTTCCTTTTTGCATACAAACCTCTTTCCTCATGAGTTTAAAGCTCATTTGTATGCTCTACATAGCTCTGGACGTTTCCAGACGTGGAGTGAAACTGTTTTGAAAGTAGTACAAATTGCTCCTTCCTGCATATGCTAATGTTTCACACTCACATAGGTTGTATAAGTTTTATGAATCCTGGCTTGACCTATTCAAGTAGCTGAAAGCCTGTCACCACCTCTAGAAACAAGATTCACACCAATCCAATTCATATCATTGTTTCCAAAGGAATATGTTCTGGCCGGTCGAAAATGCATCTCACAAAAATAGGCATTTAAAAATCTACTTTGCAGTTTCAGAACACTAACATGACTGTGAAGTGTACACAAGTAAAATGGGACCGTTTCAAAGTACCTAATCCCTCATAAGCTTCTGAGAGGAAGCATATAATAAATCTACCTAATTTTCTGGAAAAGAAAGAGGGAGATTTTTGTTATCACCTCAGATGGGACTCGAACCCACAATACCTGGCTTAGGAGGCCAGTGCCTTATCCATTAGGCCACCGAGGCACACATGCATAGCTCTTTTCTAGAGGCATTATTTAAATGTATTCTATGGTCAGACACCGGTGTGTGCACACAGGGCATTTCTCACTTCTCTCTATAAGTAAACTTCCCATTTTCATCCTCTTCCATCCCCGACTTTAACGCTCTCTTCTATGCTATAATGGAGACTTTGCAATTTTAGCAAGTGGAGAGAAATTGGAGAACCACTTTCGACTCCACACTTCTTCTTCACTTACTTCTTTTCTCAATATACTGGGCTTAGAAAATGGTAACAAGCCATCCTTCTCATCAGCAGGACACGGAAAGAGGCACCAAGTCTCCTATCCAAGTTCAACCACACTCTGCAACTTAACCATTGCACTACAAATTAGGCAACGGGGGCATCAGCAAAGGCAGCCAATGTGCTGATCCTTTATACATTTTGTGTAGTACTTTTCTTACTCGGAGGCAAAATCAGCACTTTAACTGCCCAAATCATACAAATTTTACACATGTAGCACTCTATGCACACATAGGCACATACCTTGCAGTTCTTCTACACACACTTAAGCTTAAAACCCATTCTGTCACTTCAAAATTCTGCAAACCTATTACATATTCAGTGCGTCGGCATAGAAGCACTTTTTAATGCCACTAAAATGCACAAGTAGTTAGACTGAAGATGCAACCTGAATGAGTTTACAGTATGTACTCCACTTTATTAATGATTAGTAATGAGAAAGTGAGGACTACAAGAGTATTGGAAAATACTTTTTCCACTCTGAATGTAAAGCAGATTGTGTGACCATTGGCCAAAAACAACCACGTAGGGACTCAAACCCTCAATCTTCTGATCCGAAGTCAGTAGCCTTATCGATTAGGCCACGCAGTCATCCGTTCACCTGAGATGATTTTTATCATGTAGGTGGTATGCATGGATGGAGAACATATTATTGAAAGGTATTCAGGTTTACATCCCATAGTGTTCTTTCAGCTCTTTTCGCTGGAAGCACTTTTTTGGAATCTATATATTGAGAATTTTATGAGTACGATATGCTTTTGTTTTCCTTTTTGTATACAAACCTCTTTCCTCATGAGTTTAAAGCTCATTTGTGTGCTCTACATAGCTCTGGACGTTTCCAGACGTGGAGTGAAACTGTTTTGAAAGTAGTACAAATTGCTCCTTCCTGCATATGCTAATTTTTCACACTCACATAGGTTGTATAAGTGTTATGAATCCTGGCTTGACCTATTCAAGTAGCTGAAAGCCTGTCACCACCTCTAGAAACAAGATTCACACCAATCCAATTCAAATCATTTTTTCCAAAGGAATATGTTCTGGCCGGTCGAAAATGCATCTCACAAAAATAGGCATTTAAAAATCTACTTTGCAGTTTCAGAACACTAACATGACGGTGAAGTGTACACAAGTAAAATGGGACCGTTTCAAAGTACCTAATCCCTCATAAACTTCTGAGAGGAAGCATGTAATAAATCTACCTAATTTTCTGGAAAAGAAAGAGGAAGGATTTTTGTTATCACCTCAGATGGGACTTGAACCCACAATCCCTGGCTTAAGAGGCCAGTGCCTTATCCATTAGGCCACTGAGGCACACATGCATAGCTCTTTTCTATAGGCATTAATCAAATGTATTCTATGGTCCGACACCTGTGTGTGCACACAGGGCATTTCTCACTTCTCTCTATAAGTAAACTTCCCATTTTCATCCTCTTCCATCCCCGACTTTAACGCTCTCTTCTATGCTATAATGGAGACTTTGCAATTTTAGCAAGTGGAGAGAAATTGGAGAACCACTTTCGACTCCACACTTCTTCTTCACTTACTTCTTTTCTCAAAATACTGGGCTTAGAAAATGTTATCAAGCCATCCTTATCATCAGCAGGACACGGAAAGAGGCACCAAGTCTCCTAACCAAGTTCAACCACACTCTGCAACTTAACCATTGCACTACAAATTAGGCAACGGGGGCATCAGCAAAGGCAGCCAATGTGCCGATCCTTTTTACATTTTGTGTAGTACTTTTCTTACTCTGAGGCAAAACCAGCACTTTAACTGCCCAAATCATACAGATTTTACACATGTAGCACTCTATGCACACATAGGCACACACCTTGCAGTTCTTCTACACACTTAAGCTAAAAACCCATTCTGTCACGTCAAAATTCTGCAAACCTATTACATATTCAGTGCGTCGGCATAGAAGCACTTTTTAATGCCACTAAAATGCACAAGTAGTTAGACTGAAGATGCAACCTGAATGAGTTTACAGTATGTACTCCACTTTATTATTGATTAGTAATGAGAAAGTGAGGACTACAAGAGTATTGGAAAATACTTTTTCCACTCTGAATGTGAAGCAGATTGTGTGACCATTGGCCGAAAACAACCACGAAGGGACTCGTACCCTCAATTTTCTGATCCGAAGTCAGACGCCTTATCCATTAGGCCACGCGGTCATCTGTTCCCCTGAGATGATTTTTATCATGTAGGTGGTATGCATGGATGGAGAACATATTATTGAAAGGTATTCAGGTTTACATCCCATAGTGTTCTTTCAGCTCTTTTCGCTGGAAGCACTTTTTTGGAATCTATATATTGAGAATTTTATGAGTATGATATGCTTTTGTTTTCCTTTTTGCATACAAACCTCTTTCCTCATGAGTTTAAAGCTCATTTGTATGCTCTACATAGCTCTGGACGTTTCCAGACGTGTAGTGAAACTGTTTTGAAAGTAGTACAAATTGCTCATTCCTGCATATGCTAATTTTTCACACTCACATAGGTTGTATAAGTTTTATGAATCCTGGCTTGACCTATTCAAGTAGCTGAAAGCCTGTCACCACCTCTAGAAACAAGATTCACACCAATCCAATTCATATCATTTTTTCCAAAGGAATATGTTCTGGCCGGTCGAAAATGCATCTCACAAAAATAGGCATTTAAAAATCTACTTTGCAGTTTCAGAACTGAGAGGAAGCATGTAATAAATCTACCTAATTTTCTGGAAAAGAAAGAGGGAGGATTTTTTTTATCACCTCAGATGGGACTCGAACCCACAATCCCTGGCTTAGGAGGCCAGTGCCTTATCCATTAGGCCACTGAGGTACACATGCTTAGCTCTATTCTATAGGCATTATTTAAATGTATTCTATGGTCAGACACCTGTGTGTGCTCACAGGGCATTTCTCACTTCTCTCTATAAGTAAACCTCCCATTTTCATCCTCTTCCATCCCCGACTTTAACGCTCTCTTCTATGCTATAATGGAGACTTTGCAATTTTAAGCAAGTGGAGAGAAATTGGAGAACCACTTTCGACTCCACACTTCTTCTTCACTTAATTCTTTTCTCAATATACTGGGCTTAGAAAATGTTATCAAGCCATCCTTATCATCAGCAGGACACGGAAAGAGGCACCAAGTCTCCTAACCAAGTTCAACCACACTCTGCAACTTAACCATTGCACTACATATTAGGCAACGGGGGCATCAGCAAAGGCAGCCAATGTGCCGATCCTTTATAGATTTTGTGTAGTACTTTTCTTACTCGGAGGCAAAATCAGCACTTTAACTGCCCAAATCATACAGATTTTACACATGTAGCACTCTATGCACAAATAGGCACACACCTTGCAGTTCTTCTACACACACTTAAGCTAAAAACCCATTCTGTCACGTCAAAATTCTGCAAACCTATTACATATTCAGTGAATCGGCATAGAAGCACTTTTTAATGCCACTAAAATGCACAAGTAGTTAGACTGAAGATGCAACCTGAATGAGTTTACAGTATGTACTCCACTTTATTAATGATTAGTAATGAGAAAGTGAGGACTACAAGAGTATTGGAAAAGACTTTTTCCACTCTGAATGTAAAGCAGATTGTGTGACCTTTGGCCAGAATTGACCACGAAGGGACTTGAACCCTCAATCTTCTGATCCGAAATCAGACGCCTTATCCATTAGGCCACGCGGTCATCCGTTCACCTGAGATGATTTTTATCATGTAGGTGGTATGCACGGATGGAGAACATATTATTGAAAGGTATTCAGGTTTACATCCCATAGTGTTCTTTCAGCTCTTTTCGCTGGAAGCACTTTTTTGGAATCTATATATTGAGTATTTTATGAGTACGATATGCTTTTGTTTTCCTTTTTGCATACAAACCTCTTTCCTCATGAGTTTAAAGCTCATTTGTATGGTCTACATAGCTCTGGACGTTTCCAGACGTGGAGTGAAACTGTTTTGAAAGTAGGACAAATTGCTCCTTCCTGCATATGCTAATTTTTCACACTCACATAGGTTGTATAAGTTTTATGAATCCTGGCTTGACCTATTCAAGTAGCTGAAAGCCTGTCACCACCTCTAGAACAAGATTCACACCAATCCAATTCAAATCATTTTTTCCAAAGGAATATGTTCTGGCCGGTCGAAAACGCATCTCACAAAAATAGGCATTTAAAAATATACTTTGCAGTTTCAGAACACTAACATGACTGTGAAGTGTACACAAGTAAAATGGGACCGTTTCAAAGTACCTAATCCCTCATAAACTTCTGAGAGGAAGCATTTAATAAATCTACCTAGTTTTCTGGAAAAGAGAGAGGGAGGATTTTTTGTTATCACCTCAGATGGGACTTGAACCCACAATCCCTGGCTTAGGAGGTCAGTGCCTTATCCGTTAGGCACTGAGGAACACATGCATAGCTCTTTTCTAGAGACATTATTTAAATGTATTCTATGGTCAGACACCGGTGTGTGCACACAGGGCATTTCTCACTTCTCTCTATAAGTAAACTTCCCATTTTCATCCTCTTCCATCCCCGACTTTAACGCTCTCTTCTATGCTATAATGGAGACTTTGCAATTTTAGCAAGTGGAGAGAAATTGGAGAACCACTTTCGACTCCACACTTCTTCTTCACTTACTTCTTTTCTCAATATACTGGGCTTAGCAAATGGTATCAAGCCATCCTTATCATCGGCAGGACACGGAAAAAGGCACCAATTCTCCTAACCAAGTTCAACCACACTCTGCAACTTAACCATTGCACTACAAATTAGGCAACGGGGGCATCAGCAAAGGCAGCCAATGTGCCGATCCTTTATACATTTTGTGTAGTACTTTTCTTACTCGGAGGCAAAATCAGCACTTTAACTGCCCAAATCATACAGATTTTACACATGTAGCACTCTATGCACACATAGGCACACACCTTGCAGTTCTTCTACACACACTTAAGCTAAAACCCATTCTGTCACGTCAAAATTCTGCAAACCTATTACATATTCAGTGCGTCGGCATAGAATAACTTTTTAATGCCACTAAAATGCACAAGTAGTTAGACTGCAGATGCAACCTGAATGAGTTTACAGTATGTACTCCACTTTATTAATGATTAGTAATGAGAAAGTGAGGACTACAAGAGTATTGGAAAATACTTTTTCCACTCAGAATGTAAAGCAGATTGTGTGACCATTGGCCAAAAACGACCACAAGGGACTTGAACCCTCAATCTTCTGATCTGAAGTCAGACGCCTTATCCATTAGGCCACGCGGTCATCCGTTCACCTGAGGTGATTTTTATCATGTAGGTGGTATGCATGGATGGAGAACATATTATTGAAAGGTATTCAGGTTTACATCCCATAGTGTTCTTTCAGCTCTTTTCGCTGGAAGCACTTTTTTGGAATCTATATATTGAGAATTTTATGAGTACGATATGCTTTTGTTTTCCTTTTTGCATACAAACCTCTTTCCTCATGAGTTTAAAGCTCATTTGTATGCTCTACATAGCTCTGGACGTTTCCAGACGTGGAGTGAAACTGTTTTGAAAGTAGTACAAATTGCTCCTTCCTGCATATGCTAATTTTTCACACTCACATAGGTTGTATAAGTTTTATGAATCCTGGCTTGACCTATTCAAGTAGCTGAAAGCCTGTCACCACCTCTAGAAACAAGATTCACACCAATCCAATTCAAATAATTTTTTCCAAAGGAATATTTTCTGGCCGGTCGAAAATGCATCTCACAAAAATAGGCATTTAAAAATATACTTTACAGTTTCAGAACACTAACATGACTGTGAAGTGTACACAAATAAATGGAACTGTTTCAAAGTACCTAATACCTCATAAACTTCTGAGAGGAAGCATGTAATAAATCTACCTAATTTTCTGAAAAAGAAAGAGGGAGGATTTTTGTTATCACCTCAGACTGGGACTCAAACACACAATCCCTGGCTTAGGATGCCAGTGCTTTATCCATTAGGCCACTGAGACACACATGCATAGCGCTTTTCTAGAGGCATTATTTAAATGTATTCTATGGTCAGACACCGGTGTGTGCACACAGGGCATTTCTCACTTCTCTCTATAAGTAAACTTCCCATTTTCATCCTCTTCCATCCCCGA